>NC_074725.1:10476010-10789760 GCF_947242115.1 Biomphalaria glabrata | reverse complement strand
TAGATTTGTTTGTTTACAAGATTTAATAGGCATGCCTATTAGCTCGTCCTACAACTTTTTAATTTAATCTTTTTTTTTTTTACATGCGCTCTGCTTACTATGAGGTAAAAAAGCGTTGTTGACGCCTTGGTTTAATCCCTGTCTTTTTCATCTTTCACACGAATGTAGTACTCAAAATGTACTCGAAATTTAGAAATTCGTTTTAAGGCAAAACACATTTCAGGAAGAAAAAAAAAGGAATTAATAGTATCATTTTTATGCAGTCTTTGAAAACCGCAACGACAATATATTCTCATTACATCACACCTCTTACACATTTAATTTTTTGTTATTAAGCAAACATAGAATTTGGATGTTGCCGGTACATCATATTTGTAATTTAAAGCAGAAAGTAAAAAGTATCTATGTACGGAAAGTAATCAAAACCGTTTGACCAATCTTGATAAAACTTGGCACTTGGGTACTTACTGGAAAAGTAACGCGTTGCCATAAAACTAACCTAAGACCCTAAAAAAAACACTGTATGAAAGTATCACTATTTCATGGATCTAGGTCATATAGCCATGTTTACACGAGACAAAACCAAAAGGATCTAGATCTAATTTTAAGAACTACACTTTGCAAAGATAGTTTTTTTTTTACTTTGACACATGACAATAAATTTAAAAATAAATAAATTCTAGCCTTTGGTGGACCGGCGAGGAAGTATCTGGGAGAAAGTTTTTCCGTGCTGCCTTTAGGCGCCCAGTAAACACAACTCTGCTCAAGTCGGGTGTCGAACATCGAGCCCCCTTCATAGGTAGCCAAGCTGAGCGTACTTAGCCGCTCGACCACGCATCCGACAGAATATATTCCATTGATTTTATTATTGAATAAAATTAACCTTCAAATTTATTAATTTATAAATTATTTACTTATATCAGCGAATTTCTACTTTCTGACGTACTTTATAATTCCATTCATCATTAGACAAGACCGAAAGGTTACGCATTTGCAGAACTTAAAATATCTTGAACCCTGAATCTAACACATGTACATACTATGCATAGTCCAATTCATTTCATTATTTAATCAAATTAACCTTCAAATATCTGTTTCAAAAACATTTTTACATAAATTCGTTCGCTATAGCTGCGTTGTCACACAGATCTAACATGCGCTGTATAAATACACTATGATTAAACAGTCAAGAAGAGGCCCTATATGGGGGATATTAAAAATACTAACATACTGTAATTAATAAGCTTATTGAGCCATTGAATTCACTCTTTTAAAATCTAGATCTACATCTATTATAATAGTATCCAAACTCTTGATCTAGATTTAAATATGTATATATAGGTCTAAAAGCAAATGTTTATATGATTTTATTTATACTATTATTTTATTCATACTATTTTTACATTCACATTTTTACATTCACATTCGCTTTACTTATAACATTATTATTTTGTTTAATTGTTTCTAATACGCTATATCAGTGATATGCAAATGAAGACCCGCGCGGGCCTCGGGAAATATATGGCTAGGTATATACAAATATCTACACTATATATTGTTAAAACTTGGCTAAAGTGGCTCTTCTGCTTAAATCGGCTAGAGCTGTAAGGCCCGAGGATAGTAGCCTACTGGACAGCTCCATGATCTGCACTGGAAAATTCCTGAGTGGAGCAGCCATATATCTCAATACTGTAATAATTATTTCCCCTTTTCGATATCAAACTAAATTAATTAATTATCACTGTTGGGTTAATTGTTTGATTGATTCGCGTGTTGAATTCGACAATAGATAATTGTGCAAAGTTTCAACTTGATCTGGGAATGGGAAATAGGAGAAATAACGTGCTCAAAATTTGTATTAGACAGAGTGAGTTGATAGAAACTTTGTAACAAAACAAGGTTACAAAAGACAGTTTGTGTGGAAACACAAACTCAAAATCGGCCCCCGAAGAGGTCCACGCAGGCAGGCTTCAATATTTTCAGAAAGAACATCCAAATAAAATTATATCAAAGACAAATGAGAGATAAGAATGGAGAAAGAAGGTTAACAGATCTTGTGTAGTGCCCCAACGGTCCCGCAGATCAAAACCTAGGTGTAAGTGAATGTAAAGTTAGATGTGAACCTGGCCTAACTAGTTCCCCTTTTAGACCTTGTGGTCTAAAAATGATGATGATGATGTAAAGTTCATCTGTTTTTGTGGCCTACGGTTAACGAGGGTGTCATGTAGCCAGCACAACGACCAACCGCCTATACTTTTCCCCAACTAATGTCAGGTACCCATTAGAGCTGAGTGGACTCAGAGGCGCCCAAAGATTCCAAAGTTGAAAATTCCAGTCTTCACCAGGATTCGAACCCGGGACCCCCGGTTCGGAAGCCAAGTGCTTTAACGCTCAGCCACCGCGCCTCCCCTGGCCTAACTGATGTCTTATAATTGATCTAATTGTTTTGAAAAGGCTCAATCTCTTATTCGAATCCTCAAAAAAAAAAAAAAAAAAAAAATTTCCGCAATAAAAAAAAATGTTCAGAAAAATGGAGTTTATAAGATTACTATTCATTTTAAATTAGGTCTAACTTATAATGCATACTAATTTGCTTTTTCTCTTTAAAAAACTGCTTGCATAACTGATTTTAAAAATTAGATTTTTCGCTTTAAGAAAAAAAAAAGTAGCCTTTGCATCAGAACTTTGAATGGTCTAAAATATTGTGATGTCGGATTTTCAATATCTTTTCTAGTTTACGAGATCTAAACGGGACGGACGGACAGACATTTCGCACAAAACTAATAGCGTCTTTTCCTCTTTCGGGGGCCGCTAAAAATGACAGAATTTTGTCATACAAAAATGTTCTTAAAGAGATCTTCCTTTACTTTGTCCAAATGTCGAGAGTAATGCACTATGTAAAACGTCAAATGCAAGTTAATTATTAAGTTAATATATTAGTTTTTCGAATAAACAACTGGGTCTAATTATCTGTGCTTACCTTAACTGAATTTCTGGTAATCTCAATCTCTGTTTTTGTCTTCCCAGCCTTGGTTTAAATATTATGATTAAATACACAAGTGTCGAATTTCAAGAATATGTTCTTAATTGAATTCTAAACAAAAAATAAAAATAATATGATTCTAACTATTGATTTTTCTGAACATCACGTTTGAAATAACGTGCAGCCTGACACACGAGAACATCTCTGCGGGATTTTGGTTTTAAATTTCAAATTATATTTCTCTGTTTTATTTCATTGGTGTTTCTAAACTATTCACTTTTATTTGTAAGCTTGTGTTGGATAGATCAAAGTCATCGATAAAATATAAATATGTGTCCAAGCTTTGTCACTTTTATTGGTCTGGTTTAGCTCAGAATGTAAAAGTAACTTACAGTTCCCCGGTAAAATTGTAACCTTTTTTTTTTCTAATAACTTATACTCCAGACTTTGAATAATTTATCATTGAATGTTCTTTTTGTGCGTAACTTGGGATTGAAACAAAGCTTTCAGAGTTCTTAGGTTTGAATTATATTCTAGACAGAAAATCTGGGATTAGATAGACTTAAACATTACTTTCTCAAATAGAGAAAACAGCTTTAAAACAGAATTTCTGATTATGGAATTACATCTTTTTGTTTTTAAATCTAGCTGTTTGTTAAGGATAAACTTCAATGTTTAGTGGTCAGGTTTCTTTGTTTCTCGGTATAGTAGACAACTAGACATCAATAATCTAGTCTATACGCTCTGCAATTGCTGTGTGATTTGTACATCATGAACTTAAAGGCGCCAACAGATTTCTTAGTTGGAATTGGTTTCAAACTTACTGAATGAATTTAATTTGCGAAAAAAAGAATCAAAGTAAATTTTGAGAAAAATTAGTCTCATTAATTTGATGACAAATAAACTAGTGTCATCGACTTGTTGACTACGAAAACACACGACTAGAGCCAATTACTTCCGGTTCTGATGTCAGTGGTACTGATGTTACAGCAAAGCGATGAGCCGCTTGACTTTTCCCTAATCAACTGACTTAACTCTTTCTCTCCGTAATTATTTTCCCACGTTTCGGAGGAATTCTTCATTTCGCTCATTACTATTTCACTAACCTGTTATGATAAAGCATCAATAGCTTTTTGTTTGTTATCAGAAAATATTGTATTTGGTCTCGGATTAAAGGAAAATGCATGCTCTTTTTTTATGTAGCACAAAGTCAAGTTTATACAATTAAGAATCAATTTAATTTAATGAGGTCAAATCAACGATGGTATCGTCGATTAGGAGAGAAAGAGTTAATCCTTGCTATCTAGGCTTTATTCCTTACACTATTCTAAACGGGGGACTCGCCCTTCAGTCAAGTATCTGAGAACGCGAGGACGTATTACGTCACTAGTGACTACCAAGTGCGGGGATCATGTCATCCTAGACCAATCGTCATAGAAGTCCTGAACACTGACTTGCTACGTCGCAACCAGTGGGCACTTCACAGGTCTCTACGACGGTGGCAACGGGCTATTGGTCTCCACTGCCCTTGGGCTGCGACGTTGCAGGTCCACCCAGCTCTAATGGGTGCTTGACGTTGTGCTAGCCACATGACACCCTCGTTAACCGTGTTATGACCTTTACATCATCTGCCCCATAGATCACAAGGTCGGAAAGGAGAGCTTTCCATTACTTACTATATAAAGACAGCATCACCAACAATTGTTGAAACCTATTCCAGTGGACAAAATGTCCCCTCTCCCCCAACCTTCCCGATGGGCTTTGTCCCTTCTACTATAATGCATTCAATTAGGGGCTTTTCAGAATGTGATAATGATGTCAGGTGTGCTGCCCTCTGACCTTCACTGTTGCATACGGGTACGTTACCTAGCTAAGAGGGCGCTGTTTGTTTATTGCGGGTTTTATGACATAGCAATGTGTACCGCGACATCGATTTCACGGCTCTAGCTAATTGAGAGAAATAATTAATTATGAATATGTTTAAACTAGCTGGAATACGAGAAGGCTGCCGGGAGGGGGGGGGGGGCTGTCATATACCTAGGGAGCGTAATGTGATACATTTGAACTATGAACTTTTAAGTCGAGGGTAAACAATAACGAATTTTATAAACATCCCACAACCAAATGATTTCTTTGTTGACGCAGACTAAGAGTACCGGTATTAATATTTTGTTAAATGGAATAGATCTAGGTTTAAAGAAACTCGGCTTCTATGGGTTTTTTTTTTTCTGTATAGTAACATTGTAATTTGAAAGTGTTTACTGAGACTTGTTAGCACAGACGGTGGGCTGAATACTATTATATTATACTTTTTCCTTCTTAATAGCTCTGTATCTATAGTCATCGGATTTATTACTTGAACATTCCATTGTCTCTGTCTCGCTCTTTGTCTCTTATTCGTGTTCACTCTGTCCTATTTCTTTCTTGCTCTTTGTCTCTTATACGAGCTCACTCTGTCTCTCTCTTTTTTTTCACCATCTTTCTCTCTCGTTCTCTCCCCCCACCCGACCCCTCTCTTTTTCTAAACGTAATCAACTGACTCTCGCCAATCGTTACGTTGTTATCAGATTCAGCTTGTCAAAGTTGTTTATACGATTCGGTTTACGAGGGCGTAACATAACTCGATTATCTTATTTCTTCTCTCTCTCTCTCTTTCTCTTTCTCTTATTCTCTCTGTAGCTAGCTGTCTTTGCATCGTTTATTTCAACTGTAATTAATTTCAGCACACGCTCATTGCTTCTGTATGTCCCATCTCTCTATCCACCTAGCAATGCGCGTCTGTCTTACCGTATCATGTTACACAAACACACATGTCTATGTCTCCAGTTCGATATCATTCTTATTCGTCTATGGAATACATGTGGCAGTTTTGTCGCATCCATTTATTTACGTTGCAGAATAAATAAAGTTTTATATAGGAAAAAACCTTTATGAAGAAAAAAATCTTTGTTTAATAATGTACTTGATTTGAACCATATAGACTGTTTAATAAATACACAACTGTTTACTCAATTGATCAATACTGCAATCTTGTATATTAAATTCAACCTTTCAAAAAAAATTTTTTACTATTCCTTTTATCAGCTTGGAAAGTCATGGATTGACGAACACTAACTGGACACGGATCTCGAAAACTGCTCTAACGATTTTTCTAGAAATTTGACAGATTTTCTTTGGGGAAAAATACTAGCTAATTTCCTTATACAGAAAAACTCGTGTTTGACTGTTATAATTTTTCAAAATATTATCATCCTAAAAATTAAATTTGATCTATTTTTGAAGACACGTCACTCGGAATGACCTGTCCTTTACAATAAATCTTCAGGAGTCCACAATAGTAAACTGTATATTCTTTTCATCAGAAATGTGTGTGTGTGTGTTAATGATGTAAATGTAAAAACAGCAACAAAACTCTCTTGACGTTGGAATCAAATGGCTAAATGTATACCTCTTGATGTGACAACTGGTTTAGAGAGTTCAGTAAATAAATATCAACTAGTCTGTGAAATAGGTTATTTTGGGTGGATATTGCAGTCTTCAACTAGAACAAGTAGGGTCTCAATTGTACTTGACGAGCGAGCAACAAGTTGGGTTTTATTTGGTTTGATATAGCTAGACGAGAGACCATTGGGCTCCCACCTGCACATAATAAAAGAAAAAAGCTTCATAGTCGTCTGCAGATATATATATATTATATATATATATATATATGTATATATATATATATATATATATATATATATATATATATATATATATATATATATATATATATATATATATGTATATATATATGTATATATATATATATATATGTATATATATATATATATATATATATATATATATATATACGTATGTATGTATGTATGTATGTATGTATGTATGTATGTATGTATGTATACATATGTATGTATACATACATATGTATGTATGTATGTATGTGTGTGTGTGTGTGCGCGTGTGTGTGTGCGTGTGTGTGTGTGTGACGAACCTTTAGCCTACTACTTTTTTTTCCTGTAATGCAATGGAGATCAGAGGAGAAGACGCGGGGGCATTTAGGTATTATGGAGGGGGCAACATTTAATACAAAATTTAAATAAAAATCCTTTCCAGGTGGCGGTACTTTTTGTAGGCTCGGCCAGTCTGCCACCTTTTTTCTGAAAACTATTCAGTGAATAAAGGGAGACTATAATTAATTTTGTTCCCATCTAAAGAATCTCAATCCAAGCAAATACCAGAGAATGAATATTAGTTCCATTGTGTAATAAATAATACTTTCATTATATCACGTGGTCACGAACACAATGTAGGATCATTGCTCTTTGAAAATGTTGTTTACATAAAGGCTAATTGTAAAAAAAAAAATGTTTAGGGGGACAAGTCTTCACTAACGTATTAGCCTTGTATCATAGAAAGTGGTAATAATACTAATCTAATTTGTATAGGGATGATTATTAGACATACTGTTAAAGGGTACATTAAACATACAAAACAGTGATAACAAAAGTCTATGCAAACCGAACGAAAACAACATATATAAAATAAAAAGGAAATGAAAGAGTTCAGGCGGCGAAAGGAATTTTAACAGAGCCCCACTACAGAAAACGGCTTTGTCAGCGTTAAGTGTGACAAAATATGTATGTCACAGATGGGTCCTTATTGCTACGTGAAATATTAAACTATTCCAGGTGTAAGAACTCGATAACGTTGGCCTTATTATTTCCTATTAAATTAAAACAAGTCAATTTTGTATAGCAATTAACTTTCAAGATTTATTTGTCTCTTGAGTGAATCAAAGTGAACTGGAAACAGTTGTTTAAAGATATGAGTGTGTTCCAAGAGATGTTTGATCATTTTAAGATGAGGTATTAGTGGCAATTTTTGAATAAAGTTTTTAAACGGTAGATGTCATTCAAGTCACGAGCTTCCTAACAGTGAACGAGGAAAGAGAATTCTGCAGTGGTTGGAGAGCTGATTCTTAGTGGTTTCAAGAGCTAATTCTATAGAGGTTTCAAGAGCTAATTCTGTAGTGGTTTCAAGAGCTAATTCTGTAGTGGTTTCAAGAGCTAATTCTATAGTGGTTTCAAGAGCTAATTCTGTAGTGGTTTCAAGAGCTAATTCTGTAGTGGTTTCAAGAGCTAATTCTATAGTGGTTTCAAGAGCAATTCTGTAGTGGTTTCAAGAGCTAATTCTTTAGTGGTTTCAAGAGCTAATTCTGTAGTGGTTTCAAGAGCTAATTCTATAGTGGTTTCAAGAGCTAATTCTGTAGTGGTTTCAAGAGCTAATTCTATAGTGGTTTCAAGAGCTAATTCTGTAGTGGTTTCAAGAGCTAATTCTGTAGTGGTTTCAAGAGCTAATTCTATAGTGGTTTCAAGAGCAATTCTGTAGTGGTTTCAAGAGCTAATTCTTTAGTGGTTTCAAGAGCTAATTCTGTAGTGGTTTCAAGAGCTAATTCTATAGTGGTTTCAAGAGCTAATTCTGTAGTGGTTTCAAGAGCTAATTCTATAGTGGTTTCAAGAGCTAATTCTGTAGTGGTTTAGAGTGCTAATTCTGCAGTGCTTGGAGAGCTAATTTTTTATTGGTTTCCAGAGCTAGTTCTTAGTGGTTTTCAGAGCTATTTTAGCGATTTCGAGAGCTAATTCTGTAGTGGTTGGAGAGCTAATATTTAGTGGTTTCCAGAGCTATTTTTAGCGGTTTCGAGAGCTAATTCTGTAGTTGTTTCCAGAGCTAATTCTGTAGTGGTTTCGAGAGCTAATTCTATAGTGGTTGGAGAGCTAATTATGTAGTGGTGAGAGATCTAATTCTTATGGTTTCGAGAGCTAATTCTTAGTAGCTGGAGAGCTAATTCTTTGTGGTTTCGAGAGCTTATTCTATTGTTTTTTGGGGGGCTAATTTGTGGTGATCATAGTGCTAATTCTCAATCAAAATGCCTTTCATATCAAGCATACAATGACTGGCAGACTGGACAATAGCTTAAGGTGGACTCTCTGATTCCCTAAAACTTTGTATGAGTGTAACGTTAACTCTTTTGAAAAATGTTTTTTTTTATTGTCATAACTTGCTGGTAGTTTGACTCAAATCGTAAACAATAGACCCTGTAAACATATCGATAGATTCATTCTAACTCTGATAAACGTTACGACGTCTAACCAAGGCGCATACAACAACTTAACATGCAGTTTCTTACCTTATCTGCATGTCCTGAAGACGAATGCTACAGTCATGACCTGAAGACGAATGCTACAGTCATGTCCTAACTCCTGCCTCACACCTGGGTACACCTGGTGGAGGCAAAACAGTCTCTGGAACTCCTCGCCATTGGGGCGCCGCCTAGCCCACGCCCGTGGAGCTGGCTGGACGGAATTGAGGGGGGGGGGGAGAGGTGGCGTGAAAAAAAAAGAAGATGGTGCCGGACAATAGTAGGCGTTATGTCGACAGTCTGCATACACCACCGTGTGAGGTGGTTATGGTGTTTTAAAGAACTAGAGATGTGGATGCATCGATGAGAGTTGGGCGCCAGATGTTACCACAAAAGCCACGTCATAGAAGAGAAGTCAATCCCAGAGACTACGTATATAGATCTCTATATATTTATAAACTAGTTCTAACCGCGAGGGAAGGGGGCTGCAGTTTTGAACGATTCCAGCCCACCGTCCAGGACACAGCTCACTCGCAACAGAGTAGTCAGCGCCCCCTCCCCGCCTCCTCCCGTTCTCTTTATTTCTTGCTGTCTGACGTTTCTCCCGCCACCCCGCGCGTCTCGTTGTGCCAGGGTGAGCTTCATGGCATTGTGGACATGGGTTCTAGAGGGTGCTGTCAAGAGGTCATGCCACTGGATTGCGTTGAATAGACTGTCATTGGATTGAAATGACTGACCTCTTTAAAAAAATAGAGCAAAAAAAAAAAAGAAACAACTTCAGACTTGAAGACACGCCTTATTAGTGTTAAAAAAAATAGTACTTAGTAACATGTTGGTAAAATAAATGATACATTAAGATCAGTTAGTAGAGACTTTAAAACTAGAGGGGGGGGGGAGGAGGGGGCTTTAAGGACATGTTTCACGTTCGTGGGGTCCAAACAACGCAGAATTCCGTAGGTGCTTCTTAATTAACAAACATTGCAATGTTTAGCATCATACTTGGTACTTAACTGTCAACTGTTATTGAAATCCATCTATATTTTACATTCATTGTAGTTCTTATAGTTCTTAGCTCTTATAGTTATTGGCTCTTATAGTTCTTAGCTCTTATAGTTCTTAGCTCTTATAGTTCTTAGCTCTTATAGTTCTTAGCTCTCATAGTTCTTAGCTCTTATAGTTCTTGGTTCTTATAGTTCTTGGTTCTTATAGTTCTTAGTTCATATAGTAGCTCATATAGTTCTTAGCTCTTACAGTTCTTGGTTCTTATAGTTCTTGGTTCTTATAGTTCTTAGTTCATATAGTAGCTCTTATAGTTCTTAGCTCTTATAGTTCTTAGCTCTTATAGTTCTTGGTTCTTATAGTTCTTGGTTCTTATAGTTCTTAGTTCATATAGTTCTTAGCTCTTATAGTTCTTGGCTCTTATAGTTCTTAGCTCTTGTAGTAGCTCTTATAGTTCTTAGCTCTTATAGTTCTTGGTTCTTATAGTTCTTGGTTCTTATAGTTCTTAGTTCATATAGTAGCTCTTATAGTTCTTAGCTCTTATAGTTCTTGGTTCTTATAGTTCTTAGTTCATATAGTTCTTAGCTCTTATAGTTCTTGGTTCTTATAGTTCTTAGATCATATAGTTCTTAGATATCATAGTTCTTAGCTCTTAGCTCTTATAGTTCTTAGTTCTCATACATCTGAAATGTTATTCGCTCGTTACTGGTGATATAATCTTCAATACTGAAAGAACTTACGAAACACGTGAAACCTAAAAACATAAAACCAATATCAACTATATCTTACTGACTTACTTAATAATGATCCTGTCGTGTGTGTGTGTGTGCGTGTGTTTGTGTGTATGAGTATGAGTGTGTGTCTGTTTAAAGAGACACAGCTAGAAAACGTGTCTTGAGCTTATATTCTTTATGTGGTCAATGGTTGATTTGTTGTTGTTTTTGATGCCCCCTCCCCCGAAAGGTGAAAAGACGCTATTAGTTTTGTGTGAAATGTCTGTCTGTCCGTAGTAAGTAGTTTTTCATATAACCCTAATCTATCAAAGCGATAAATCGAACTCCTTTTTTTTAGATCAATAAGATAATCATTATATGAAGTCTGTTAGGCCAGATTTACATCTGATTTCACCTTCATTTTCATCTAATTCTTGGTCTGATGGACTGTTGGGGCACCACACATGATCTATCAACGTTCTTTCTCCATTCTTCTCTGTCATTTGCCTTTCTGATATTCTTTCTGAAAATATTGAAACCTGCCTTTTTACCCGCCTGGTGGATCACTTCGGAGGCCGATTTTGAGTTTGTGTTTCCACACAAACTGTCTTTGTAACCTTGTTTTTTGAACTTAGAATATGGCTTTTCTTGTTATAAAAGTAAAATGTTGTTCTGTACCACTTTAACTTACACACGGACACACGATCAGTTCACTGCCAGAAATTGAGTTCTTGAAGCTGCTTTTAAAAAAATCGTTTAGACCGGATGGCAGTATGGATTGCAGAATTGTAAGGATTTGAAGGGTTTAAGTAAGAGCTGAGATCTGGCACATATTTTAATCAAGAAATATGCGACTCTTACTCTCTCTGTCTATTTATTTCTCTCTCTTTATCTTTCCCTCTCTCTTTTCTCTTTCTCTTTATCTCTTTCTTTTTTTGTTTCTATCTCTCAGTTCTCTCTCTTTATTCTCTTTCTCTCTAAAATATCCCTCTTTCTCTCGCTCTATTTATTTCTCAATCTCACTTTCTCGATTCTCTTTCTATTCTTTTTCTTTATTCTCTGTCTTTCTCTCTCTCTTTCTCGTTTGGTTCTATTTCTCCTCTCTCTCTCTCTCTCTCTCTCTCTCTCTCTCTCTCTCTCTCTCTCTCTCTCTCTCTCTCCGTTTTATTAAAAGTGTAAGCCTTATTGTCTAGAGATAAGTTTATTTTCCAGACATCTTGTTTGTCAGTTGTGATTCACTTTCAAGCTCCTGAAACGCCATGTCTTTGATCACAATGTTTAGGTCAGTGAGGTCTTTTATTAACATTCACTAACTTCGAATGAAGATGATATACTTTCAGGGTGGGGGGACTCAGATTCCTCCTTCTCTTTTGCTCTCTATCTCTCTTCGTTTATCTTCATTCTTTGTCTCTATCTTGAAATTTCTAGCTTTTTGCTTTTTCGTGGGTACCCCCCACCCCTTTTTCCAATTTTCTTTTAGTCTTTCTGTCATTATGTTGACACTTTTAACTCTTTCACTTCTGTCCCCCCCCCCCCATCGCTCATCATTATTTTCACATCCACTCTCAATCTCTACACCTTTTGCGTCTGCTCGTTTTACGACCTAATTCTCTCCCCTTTCTTCATTCACTTCCAGCTTTCGTCTCAGCCAAAGTTAACTTGAGTTTAAAGATTGGGCTAGCTTTAGGAGGTCAGTTTAATTAATGGGTGATGGTCTCATTTCGGGATAAAGTCCGGCCATCAAGCTGGACTTGGCACGAGAACAAAGAATAAAAATTGGAACTCTTCATTTTGAAAAGTTCTCTTGTTGATAAAGCATGTTGGCCCTAAGGTTACCATATGCCCGCCAAAAAGCGGACATGCAGGATTTGGCCTTAAGTGTATCCATCCTTTATTCAATGCTTATTGCAACTGCATATTTTCCATTAATCGAATTCATCCTATCCTATCATCTGGTTTAAACGCACAGATTCACTTATACTTATATTAAAAAGAAACCTGATATTTAGAGATTCTGAAGAATTTTTTTTTTTTTTGCATTCTCTGGCATAATGCTAAAGTTAAAATAGGGTTTTGATTGGTAATCGCACAGGAAAAAATAAAAAAAGCAATAGACTCTCAAATAACATACTGAGAAGCATTCTGCTCAAAAATTATTATCTTGTTCCACAAAAGATAAAGATCTGTTCACTTTAACTGGTAGATTCTACATTCCACCTTTAGTTTCTTCAGCTTTCCCATTTCATAAACTTACCAATGTTAAAGGTCGTAGTACCAATCCATCAAAGAAAAAATCAGGGCTCTAACGCAGGTAAGATACATTTGTCAACCTTTTATTTTCTTCACTTTGTGCCGACGTTTCGGCGGGCCGGGTGGAACTACGTCCTGGCCCGCGTGCCGTATTTTGGGCATCACTAGTCTAGAGGGTAACGCCTCCGAGTAATTCAGTGTCAGCAAGAGTGTCAGAAAGATATTAGGAATAGGGGAATGGTCGGAGCTGAATGGTTACTGTTTCATTAACCACTGGACTCTTGCCTCATCTGGTCAGCTCAAAGTATCAATTTTGTTAGTTCTTTTTTTTTTTCTTATTCCCGATCACATCCAGTTGGTGACTGATTGGACAGCTAACCACCCAGTGACCGAATATGTGGCCTAGACAAAAAGTAAAGATATTACCTTTTTTTTTTCTTAGTCTATGTATGTCATGCTGACCCCCGACGGGAACAGAATGTGGGGCAGCCCAAAAAACACACACACACTCACAAGAACAAAGCTTAGTCATTTATCTTTTCTGTTGCTCGGCTACAACATGACTGTCGTCCTATCCTTTGAGTGTTTTAATTTTTATCTGTATTTTTTTTCCATTTCTGACTAGTGTCAGTAGTTTCAAATACCTCGGAGCTATTGTCTCAGATGATGGAACGAAACCTGAACTACTGGCCCGAGTCGCACAGTCCACAGCAGCCCTTTCAAAACTTAAAATAATATGGAAAGACAAAGGCACCAAAATCAGACTGATGCGCTCCCTGGTCATGGCCACATTTTTATATGCTTGTGAGTCTTGGATGCTGACTGCAGAACTAGAGAGGAGGATCCTAGCAATGGAATTGAGATGCTACAGAAGGATCCTAGGTATCACATTTAAAGACCGAAGACCAGAAGATTAGTGACAGGGTTACTACAGTGATTGGACCCCATGATGACCTGCTAACTATCGAAAAAAAAAAAAGGGCAAGCTAAAAATGTATGGCCATATTACAAGGTCTTAGGAGCTCTCAAAGACCTTTCTTCAGGGAAGAACAGTACCAGGAAAAGGAAGAAGAGGCAGACGGAGAAAGCGATGGGAAGACAACATTAAAGATTGCATGGGTCTGTCATTGAAAGAGTTTATAACTAAGGCAAAAGACAGAGAGGAATGGAGAAAGACGATCGACAAATCTAGCATGGTGCCCCAACGGTCCAACAGACTAAGGGTTAGGTAAAGGTAAAGGTACAATTTGTATATACGTGTTTCTATCACTTCAGCAGTCAACTGACCTATCTAGGGTAGCGAGCCCAAATCCAATCCAAGTTCTAATCATTCCTGACCAGAGTGTCCCTACACGCGATGGACACACTAGTTGGCCTTTCTCGTGGTTTGTGAGGCAGCTTGTCTTGTTTCTCGATCTCAGACTTCTAAATTGTAAAATACTTTTCTAAAACACTGGAAACGAAATTCATCATACATCTATTAATTATAGCTATATTTCTTAAAGCGTTGGTTACTAAATGACTATCGATCTTTGTTGTTTTTATTTGGTCGATGATTTATCGGGCTCATCCTTTACTAAGAAATTCGAAGAACTGGTTTGTTGTTCCATGTGTTCTAGCAAACTATTTTTTTTACATGTTTTTTTTTTTTTGTTCTTTTTAAAATCTTTATCACTTTGTCCGCGCTCGTCACTTCCAGGCGGATCCAAGCAATACCAATAAAAGCCAAACCAATCCTCACTGAACATCTCTTGTGTCATTGTAAGTAGCTTTCCCTGTAGTAAAAAGAAAATCTGCTCGGAAGATTCCCTCGGATAGCAAGCAGTCACACATATAAACTAAAATAGCGCCTGGCAAAAAAGAAAAAAACACCCTGCAAAGTCTGGCACTAATGGCCAAAGTTCCTTCACAACCGGAAATTCCCGGACTTAAGACTCCGAGCTGTACTTAAGAACTTGTCTCCGTTCTCGTTTTGGAGAACTAGCTTTCTGGTTTCTTGATCTTTCTACAGAGATTTCAGATTAGCCAATGATCTTATGTCTAGACAGACCTAGACTATTTCTTCACAAGTATTCTACTTTTGTATACACTTTTGTCGGATACATTGATATATAGAATATATAGACAAGAAAAAGAGACGATTCCTTTTAGCTCATTTGTAAACAATATTTGTTCCAATATTGCAAAAACACAATGGTCGTTAAAGAGTTTGTGAGTTCGCCCTTTAACCAGAAGAAGACATGTAATGTTTCAGCTTACAAAAATCCTCATGCATCAGAAATCCTACATTTCCGAGATGACGTTTTTCACGTGTACTGTTGGTGGTTGGTAGCTTAAGTTGAGCAAACGTAATTGTGAACTTGAAATGGCATTCGCGAGTTCTGAAATACAACTCAGGAACAGAACAAATGGTATAAAATAAGTTAATCCAGCCTTTTAGAACACAAAACTTTATTACAGAAAGAAGGGCGCAGTCAATGTCGTCACTACAAGCCCTACAAGCCGTCTCTTCGTGTTTCGTCCGTTGTTCTCTCTATTTTCTGTCGTATTCTGTCACGTGCGCCTATACGTGTGCATGTCTGTCGTATTGTTCTCACGTGCGCACATACGTGTGCGTGTCTGTCGTATTGTTCTCACGTGTGCACATACGTGTGCATGTCTGTCGTATTGTTCTCACGTGCGCACATACGTGTGCGTGTCTGTCGTATTGTTCTCACGTGTGCACATACGTGTGCATGTCTGTCGTATAGTTCTCACGTGTGCACATACGTGTGCATGTCTGTCGTATAGTTCTCACGTGCGCACATTCGTGTGCATGTCTGTCGTATAGTTCTCACGTGTGCACATACGTGTGCATGTCTGTCGTATAGTTCTCACGTGTGCACATTCGTGTGCGTGTATGTGAGCTTTTCTAGCTTAACTGAGTTATTTTTAGCTCTAAATGCAGCAACATGGTGTGCAACAGACGTCAATTATTTAGATTCAGTGTTTCCTAAACTATGTTCCGCGGAGCCCTGATATTCCGCTAGACCTGAATAGGAGTTCCACGATCTAAAAGTAAAAGTAAAGTTCCCTTTTCAGACCTTGTGGTCTAAAGGGCAGAGGATGTAAAGGTCCACAAACTACTGGAATAATTAACTAGTTGGCCACCACGTGAATTAATCTCTCTAAAAAATACGCAAAGTGTCCCGCTAAATACTCAGAATGTGCGAAGTGTTCCGTTAAGGAAAAAGTTTGGGAAACATTGATTTAGAGTCATTTATTGGAGGGGCGACACCAGTGTCGAGTACAAATGATTTGATGGCCTAGTTTTGTATTAAAAGTCATGAGGCTACTCGGACTTAATTATGGATGTTGTCCTTACTGTATAGTTCGTTATTAGTGAGATTTTCATCTGTGACGAATAGCATTAAATAGCTAGCTTTTATGACTAACGTTGGTGTGTTAGGTGTACAGAATATAGGGACGTGTTGATTATGTGTTTTTAAAAAGCCTTAAGGTAACTTTGTGTACCTTTTCTAAGCATTGTAAAACTAAAATGTATTTATAGCTCTGTGTCTTTTAGCGCAAATAGATGTTAACTATGAAGTTGGCAATAGGTCGTCCTTGACATTGTTTAGTTTGTCTATTTCAAAATCTCTCAATTTTCCTCATTTTATTATATATATATATATTTGGCATCGATTTTACATTTCTCCTTATGACATTCGATTCTTTATCTCTTTATCTATGTTTCTGTATTTTATTGCTTTAAGACATGTAACTGAATGTTGAAATAAAAAATATAATTTAAAAAAACTGAACAAAGAGGAGATGACTGTGTTGAAAATGTCTCGTGACCTAACCCTAACCCTCTCTGTGTTCACAAATAGAAAACTATTTCCCCCAAACATGTTTTCCTATATGTAAAACTCAATATTGAAATCTTGTATCTTAGACGTTTTCAATTTTGTCATGGCAACTTACAACATGTCATTGGATGCTCACATGTTGCACTGGAGATCTTCTTCTGGCTCAATTTACACGATAGTTATTGCGGGTGGACACTGTTTTGACAGAATGTGACAGAGTACTTTTAGTGCCAATGATTTTCAATTGGACGTCCACTTGTGCCAGAGTGCTGACCGCAAGTGGTTGTCTGTCCGTTTCCGAGGCTCCAATCAAGACACTGATGTCACGCACAAATTTTGTGTCACTTGGTCCGTTCTCCCATCCCTCATTCTCTCTCTCTCTCTCTCTCTCTCTCTCTCTTTATCACTCGCTCAGTCTTTCTTTTTTCTTGTCCTTCCTCTTTTTCTCAGGAAGTCGACAAAAATCTGGCACTGACATCTCGGCGTGACTAATGGATTGGACGTTCTTTGAGAATTGCCTGATTGTATTGCTTTCAGCAGGAAATGAAATCATTTGGGCTCAACTTTGTTACCTCTAGAGTCGCTGACTTGGTTTCATTGGTCGTCTGCTTTTTTTCCTTTCAAACCGCCATTTGGCCATCTCTTTTAGTTCATGGCTATTACCTGGCCATCGCTAGTCATGATGTCGATCTCTTACACAAAGGGTAATTCTTCGTCCCTTGTTTTAGGCGAAGTCTTTTACCAGTGGTGCTCAACATCTTTATTTCTGACATGCTTGCCAGATAGTACAGAAATTTGGTGGCTTTGATATGTAATTAGAGCAGAAGTTACAAGTTGCCAGATAGCACTGCATCTTGACAATCATTGACTTTGATAAATTTAACATAACGGTATAATTTTAAATGTATTTATTTAGTGTATGTAAATATTATAGCTGTCCAGATGTATTACACCGTTTAGTGAATTGTTAATTAATAGATTGATTATATTTCTGTTAGTCAGTTTTGACGTTGAATGTGTGTTGCCACATATGAGTGCATTCGGTCTAGCCAATGTGGGACTTAATATAACTGTTTTGAAAAGATGTTTACCTGCAGCTGCTTTCATTAGGCCAGATCAGAGCATATTTATTTACAGAGTCAACACAGAAGCTATTTGTGGTATTCATACTCTAAAGCTTTGACAATGAAGTTCTGGCGAGTATATCTAATGACACAGGCGCTAAGTGGCAGCGTTCTAAAGAGTGCTGCACGGAAGGTTTTACTGAAGTCTGGACGCGAATGTGCTGCTGCTCTACTGATCATCAAGTCGGTGTTGATATACTTCATTGGCGCAGGAATCATTACAAGGAGACCCCACCTTTGTAATCAGTGCATCTTAAATGATGAAATGTCCCCTAAATTGAGTCAACTGATTAGCCTAAGTTCCATTGAGAACCTTGCGCTCTACGGATTTTTTTTTATTGTGAGTCTTTTCTTTTCGCCAAAACTTTCGACCAAACTTAAAATGTAAAACTCGCTCCAGTGATCTCAAACAAAATGCTTCATTAGATTCCAGAACATTAAGAGCCATTTAGATTAGTTTGCCATTTCAACTCTCATGTTTGTGTCTGTTTTTCAAAGTGCATTGATCCAACATTTTTAATATGGATTAAATCATTTTTAGTTGCAAAATTGATAAATTAATATAAAGTGTTATATAAAGTGTTATATGATATAAAGTGTTATATAAAGCGTTATATTATATAAAGTGTTATATTAAATAGTGACTAACTTCGATCAGTCGTCTTTTTTTCACTACGTTTAACTTTTTTTTTAAAAGCTAGATTGCTTTGGGAAGATTGAACTTCCTGTTCATTTGCTAATCGTGAGTCAAGGTGAAAAAAAAACATTTTACAGTTCAACTTGGGATCGTGCTGGCTGAGTGGTAAAGCGTTTTGTTGAGGGGTCTCGAGTTCGAATCCCGACTGGGATTTTTAATTTCAAGTTTTTTACCCAACTCAAATGGGTATCTAACATAAGTTGGCGAAAGTAAAGGTGGTTGCTCTTTGTGCTGGCCACATGACACCCTCGTTAACTGTAGTCCACAGAAACAGATGACCTTTACAGCATCTGCCCTATAGATCACAAGGTCTGAAAGGGGAACTTTACTTTCTTTTACTATAAACTTACTCTCAACAGGTTCAAAAAGTTGGAAGCAAAAAAATATTCTTGAATTTCGAAAATGGCTCTAATGAGTTTCCTAAAAATTGGACAGTTTATGTTTATCTTTTGTGGAAAAAAAATCGCTAGCTAATTGGCCGCACAGTGAAAACTCTGGATTGGCCCTAATACGTTTTTCATCCTAAAATTAAATTCGGCTTACGTCTTTTATTAATGAAAATCTTTGCTGACACATTACGTCCCACGTCTTCAATGGGAATGACCTCACTCGACTCCAAGAAGAACTTGATTGTGCTAGAAAGACTCCTTGCAATAATAAAGCATTGGTAGAAATAAATAGAGTGAGAATTGATAAACCATCATCAGCTTTATAAAGTGGGAATCGATTTTTAAATAAATCTTTTTTGTTTAATATGACTTTTTTCTCAAGTTCTAAAGTATTTGCGATATAACAGAAATGAAGAGGCTTAATTACTATACATGAGAATGCAGTGGTATCGATACCCAGTTACTCTTCAATTCATACGTTGAAAATCTTTCCCTGCCCCTGTTTGACTTGAACTACGAGCGACAGTACTTGGACGAACACATCGAGAGTATAGTCTGGTTATTATAGTCTGGTATATTAGGACTATTTAAAGAAACAATGACAACTAATTTCTAGGAGAAGACTAAGACCGTAAGGACTCTTCAATTGAAACGACTTGACCAAACACCGCCGCGCTTGAAATGGAATGCCCTTGATCCGTGTGCAGTAATGGAACCAAGTAAACAGAATTGATTGATTCCTCAATAGCTCTATTAATACAGGTCACGTGGTACAAGAAACGGAGATGGCCCTGTGAGATTTTTAGCACTTCGGTTTCGAGGATTCGATTTTGAGATCAGGAAGAGATTCGTACTGAGGAAACAAGGGGCGCGAAATCAAATGTCTGCAAAGAAAAAGCAAATGTTGAAGTAGTCTATACTAGAGAGAGCCAATCCAGTTTTGTATAATCTTTTATCAAGATTTCTTAAATAGAAGCTCTATGCACATTTCTTCATTCCAAACTAGAAGCTCTATGTACATTTCTTCATTCCTAACTAGAAATTCTATAGACATTTCTTCATTCCTAACTAGAAATTCTATAGACATTTCTTCATTCCTAACTAGAAGTTCTATAGACATTTCTTCATTCCTAACTAGAAGTTCTATAGACATTTCTTCATTCCTAACTAGAAGTTCTATAGACATTTCTTCATTCCTAACTATGTTCTTTATGCACATTTCTTCATTCCTAACTAGAAGCTAAATATACATTTCTTCATTCCTAACTAGAAGTTCTATAGACATTTCTTCATTCCTAACTATGTTCTTTATGCACATTTCTTCATTCCTAACTAGAAGCTAAATATACATTTCTTCATTCCTAACTAGAAGTTCTATAGACATTTCTTCATTCCTAACTATGTTCTTTATGCACATTTCTTCATTCCTAACTAGAAGCTAAATATACATTTCTTCATTCCTAACTAGAAGTTCTATAGACATTTCTTCATTCCTAACTAGAAGTTCTATAGACATTTCTTCATTCCTAACTAGAAGTTCTATAAACATTTCTTCATTCCTAACTAGAAGTTCTATAGACATTTCTTCATTCCTATGTTCTTTATGCACATTTCTTCATTCCTAACTAGAAGCTAAATATACATTTCTTCATTCCTAACTAGAAGTTCTATAGACATTTCTTCATTCCTAACTATGTTCTTTATGCACATTTCTTCATTCCTAACTAGAAGCTAAATATACATTTCTTCATTCCTAACTAGAAGTTCTATAGACATTTCTTCATTCCTAACTATGTTCTTTATGCACATTTCTTCATTCCTAACTAGAAGCTAAATATACATTTCTTCATTCCTAACTAGAAGTTCTATAGACATTTCTTCATTCCTAACTAGAAGTTCTATAGACATTTCTTCATTCCTAACTAGAAGTTCTATAAACATTTCTTCATTCCTAACTAGAAGTTCTATAGACATTTCTTCATTCCTATGTTCTTTATGCACATTTCTTCATTCCTAACTAGAAGCTAAATATAAATTTCTTCATTCCTAACTAGAAGTTCTATAGACATTTCTTCATTCCTAACTATGTTCTTTATGCACATTTCTTCATTCCTAACTAGAAGCTAAATATACATTTCTTCATTCCTAACTAGAAGTTCTATAGACATTTCTTCATTCCTAACTAGAAGCTAAATATACATTTCTTCATTCCTAACTAGAAGCTAAATATACATTTCTTCATTCCTAACTAGAAGCTAAATATACATTTCTTCATTCCTAACTAGAAGTTCTATAGACATTTCTTCATTCCTAACTAGAAGTTCTATAGACATTTCTTCATTCCAAACTAGAAGTTCTTTAGACATTTCTTCATTCCTAACTAGAAGTTCTACAGACATTGTGATCGATTGTGGTCAATATTGTCATAAGACAAAACAGTCAACTGTCAGATTCAGGTTGCCTACAGTGTATTTTGTATTAACTCGTGGCATGAATATTGGCCTCAAACTTTGTCCAAAACTTCCTTGTGAATTTGAAAAAAAAAACTAAATTAATGAACAGGACTTAGAATCTAGTGTTGAACTAATGGAATAGGGAGAATAAAAGAGGGGAGGTTATCCCTTCCTCAAAAAGATTCGTTGTTGAGACTGTGTTAAAATGATATTTAATACACTTGGAAGTATCTGCTGAGACATGTTGGCTCTTTTTTTTTCCTCATATATAGATATATGTGTGTGTGTGTGTGTGTGGATACGCCAATGTCACAGGTACCTTGATAGCTGTGATGTAAAACATTTCGTGTCATTCCAAATTGAACCTTAGCTCATGAAATCCCGTTCTCTTGTTGTGCTGTTTCTGTTAACTCGTGTTTTAACGTCCTGAGATGCCAACTCTAAGCTGTTTCTAAACAAATAATCTCCACACGATCATTTCCTCATTGATTAGAATACATACTTTTTGTTTAAATTGCCTAATCATAAAGATTTTTTTGTAAATTATAGAAAAAAAAATATGCGGATACTAACTTTATTTAGAATAGAAGTTTTTTTCACGACATTTTAGCGACTTTTTTGTTGCTTTTATCACTTTTTGATGTAGTGGAATCGTCGGCACGAATAGATATGCCATAATTAGCTGACTATCTATAAAGCAATCCTTGACCTTTAGAATACTTTCCAAATAACAATAACTCTATTTATTGTCATTACTGAAATTAAGAACTCATTTTCAATGTAAACTTTAGACTTTTTTATGACTAAATTTTGCACTAATCACCTTCATTTCTTCAAAACGAAATTTTTTATCATACTTCTCAAGTCCAACACATTGTTCTAGTTTCTCTTTGGGATATGAAGCTAGCCACATGAGCGTCTCAATGACCTCGACCTCACAGACTTGACTTATTAGTCTCAGAAACAGGTGGACTTAACATTATCCATTCCTCTCAACGATAGTTAAAAAAAAAACAAAAAAAAAAACGCTTTATTTTGACTTCATAGTCCATAATAAATAATCGAAATGTGATATTTGCTTTGAAGGCATTACGTCACAGAGATGTCTATTAGAATTGGGAAAGACTATGTGGCCTTGAAATAGTTGTCCTTCAATAAAATATCTTGCAATCGTTTGTCAATAGACGCGACAATGTCACATTTGTGTGTGTGTCAATTTTAACCAGCCTCTTATCTTAACAATTATATTCAACCCAACCACACACACACACCATATCTTCAAACACATACACACACACATCATATTTTCAGCATGTAGAGCCCACTCCTCCCCTTTTCCCCATGTTAACAGAAGCAGTACTTGATAACACCCAGATCAACATAATTACAGCCGGGAGATCGATACTATTCTCAGGATTCGCACAGATTTGAACAATTTCTTTTCGTGTTCACTTTATTATAGCATCGGTATCGCACTATAGAGAGATTGGGAAATTCTATATTGGCTTAATCGATACTTAGTCATTCATTGGTTACTCTGTCGCCCCGTGGTACTCTCACTCAGAATAGTCCTATGCGCGGTTATTTTCGGTCCACGGTTGGGTCTCAATTGCCAGTTAAAATTTCTGGAGTTACTTATGAGTTATTTCCCAAAGTAAATAGATTATTTCTTTATTCTAGTTTTTTTTTTTTTGGGGGGGGGGGGGATTTTTTCAGACCTGGTCTTGTTCTTTTGAGTCATGACGATGAATTCTAACTGCAGACAGTTTATGCTAATATTTACATTTTAAAAAAAATCCTCCTAAGACCAGCTGCTGACATGGCAAAGTGAAGGGATTTGGTGACGTGAACTGTCACAGCAAATCTTACGATCAAAGTCTAGGGACAGATGAGAGGAGAGAACAAAATTAGTATAATATCAGAGATTTGGTCGTGTAGTATGCACTTCAGACTGTTGTGACAATGGTATCGAGTTCAAATCTTGCCCGCTTCCATCCCATGCCATCATTCAGGAGGTTTGGACTAGGTCGCAATAATCTTCTTTGAAGAAACGTCTAATACATATATACAAAAGTTCACTTGTCATTTAATGTTGAAAAACTTTTTTCCGAAACTTTGTCCGTAAATAAGCTCTCATTGTCTTTGAAAAAAAAAAGGATGTACATCAGTATTTCTCAAACTGTGTTACGCGGAACCCTAGTGTTCCGCGAACTACTGCAATAATTAAATAGTAGGCCACTACGTGAATTAATCTATAAAAAAAGTGTTTTGCTAAATACTTATAATGTGCGAAGCGTTCCTTTGAGGAAAAAGTTTGGGAACCACTGATGAATAGAGATATCAAAAGCATGTTTGCGGATTTTTATCCTATTTCAACTCGAATACTTATATTCTAATTCGTTTACTGTATGAACCTTAGTCCAACTGTAGTAGTCGAACAATCCTTCATTCGAATATTTCGTATAACTTTAATATTCCTCTTAAATCCGCACTACAGTTGTTATAGTTATGTATTTGAGTTCGCTTATAAAACTACAAGAAAATTGAGGGGGAAAAACTATCGGTGAATTTTGATTCCATCAGCGTGGGTGGTACTAATTAATAGCATGTTTTTATCTCCGTGTCTACTGAGTGTCTGCCGAGAGAACTGATTGACTTGTACGCACGTTTCACCCAAGGACATGATGACGTAAAGGCAATGAATCAATGTCCAGATAAAACACAAGTGTTCCTAAGATAATCTATCATGCCAACCTCTCCAGCTCAGCATCGGACCATCCCTGATCATGTATTAGCCAAGAGTTTGTTCAAGGATTAAAATTGCTTCGTTCTGTCTTGTGCCCGCTCACACTACCTCTGATCTCAGTTGGACACTTCCATAGATTTTTTTTGTTAACCGATTGGATTTTGAAATGAACAAAAACTTTCTATTTACTTTAATTACTATCCAGAACGTACACACTTTGTTTCTTTTAAGTTTATTTTTTTTTATTTTGTTGCGTATTATTTGTCTGATCTTTTGTTCAGACCTGAAAGACAATTTTTTTTTTAAATGGAAGTTTCTTTTCTGGCCCAATTATCACTCTTCCAAAATCTTCTTTTTCGTTTCATTTTCTGACGTCTGGCTTTGCGAAACTAATTTAAACTATGTCATTCTATAGCACCTATAATGGTCGTGTTTACTTTGGTAGAACTACATGTTGTTGTTTTTTTCTTGTTGTTGTTTTTGTTGTTGTTGTTGATTTGACAGATTCAAGCAAAAGTTTCAACTCAATTTTGCTTGCAAAAATACAAGACCTATTTTAATATGCTCTCTCTTCTGGTACCTAATTAACTTTTTTTTTTTTGAAGGGACGACCGTTTTATTATTGTAACACAAAACGTCTTCACTACGTCTGCTGTCTATCCTCTATTCCACTCGCCGTGCTCGATAACAGTTCTTAAAGTAAACATAATGAGGTTCAGCCATAATGAGAGTTTCCGTACCAGCGTGTAGGACATGTCACGCCGAGACCAATCGTTATAGAAGGCCTGCTCACTGACAAGCAACGTCACAATCTGAGGACAGTTTTAGACTAATAGTTTGTTGCCACGTCACAGTTCTGTACGAACTGCCCACAGGTTGTGACGTTGCAGGTCAGTGTAAAGGCCTTTTACAAGAAATGGTCTCGATCACGCCAACCAATTCTCTAAATGGTCTATACCAACATCTTCACGCGCAGGGTAGCTGAGATGATCGCCTGATATTTAGTTAGCTGAGCTCATTGCATGTTTACCAAATAGGTCAGATCGTCGTCTGCTAGCAGTGTAGCTTACATCGTCCAATCATCGCCTGCTCACCAAACAGCTGAGATCGTCAAATTCTTCTATTACAGAAGTTTGCATCCACCGTTTGCCCTTTTCCCGTTTAATAGCGTGTGTACAAATTGATGAATAGTTGAACTGACTTGGAGAAGTGTTAGATTGTCTTGTCTAAAACCGTTTATCTGGAAAGTGTCTGAAGGTTTATATTTTGTTTATAACAGCAAAGATTTCTATCTATATAAATATTACTATTATAAAGTTGTAGTCAGTAAACGCTGAAAAAAAAGGGGTTCAGTTAGGGTATTGATGTGTATGCATATATCTTTCCAACTTCTTCCAACCCATTGTAGAAATACAAGAGGTTTTTGATTTTACTTCTGGGGTTATAATATTAGATTTCTAGTATGGTCTTTACAATTGCAGGGTTTATTGTTTCTTGTTTGTCAGAGGTTAAAGCCACAAAACTTGTTACAGCTTGTGATGTGACGAAAGAAGGTCTCCAAATTGACTGTCATTATAGAAACATTAGTGACTGCAGGGGGAAACAAGATGGCTATTACAGTTGATGGCGCTATTGAACTGTGCAGCGATTTGGCTCAATTATATATAGTTATGTGACTCTACACCTCGTCACGTAGTACAATGTATGTCTTTAGGTGCTACATGCGTGTCGCTGTGTGTATGCAGGACTGCCGTAGTGTGCCTGTCTCTGGGTTATGCACAAGATTGCGAGTCTGAAAGATGTGACTGGACAATTTGCCAGATCGATAGAAGTGTCATGCACTGTGAGAAAACAGAAGAACTGGGGTAACAATGTTCAAGAAACTGGGGTAACAATGTTCAAGAAACTGGGGTAACAATGTTCAAGAAACTGGGGGAACAATGTTCAAGAAACTGGGGTAACAATGTTCAAGAAACTGGGGGAACAATGTTCAAGAAACTGGGGGAACAATGTTCAAGAAACTGGGGTAACAATGTTCAAGAAACTGGGGTAACAATGTTCAAGAAACTGGGGGAACAATGTTCAAGAAACTGGGGTAACAATGTTCAAGAAACTGGGGTAACAATGTTCAAGAAACTGGGGGAACAATGTTCAAGAAACTGGGGTAACAATGTTCAAGAAACTGGGGGAACAATGTTCAAGAAACTGGGGTAACAATGTTCAAGAAACTGGGGTAACAATGTTCAAGAAACTGGGGTAACAATGTTCAAGAAACTGGGGTAACAATGTTCAAGAAACTGGGGTAACAATGTTCAAGAAACTGGGGTAACAATGTTCAAGAAACTGGGGGAACAATGTTCAAGAAACTGGGGTAACAATGTTCAAGAAACTGGGGTAACAATGTTCAAGAAACTGGGGTAACAATGTTCAAGAAACTGGGGTAACAATGTTCAAGAAACTGGGGTAACAATGTTCAAGAAACTGGGGTAACAATGTTCAAGAAACTGGGGTAACAATGTTCAAGAAACTGGGGTAACAATGTTCAAGAAACTGGGGTAACAATGTTCAAGAAACTGGGGGAACAATGTTCAAGAAACTGGGGTAACAATGTTCAAGAAACTGGGGTAACAATGTTCAAGAAACTGGGGTAACAATGTTCAAGAAACTGGGGTAACAATGTTCAAGAAACTGGGGTAACAATGTTCAAGAAACTGGGGGAACAATGTTCAAGAAACTGGGGTAACAATGTTCAAGAAACTGGGGGAACAATGTTCAAGAAACTGGGGTAACAATGTTCAAGAAACTGGGGTAACAATGTTCAAGAAACTGGGGTAACAATGTTCAAGAAACTGGGGGAACATTAACCCGATGTCTCAATACACTTTATATTAACATTGGGGGGAGGGGAGCCAAACGTGTGTGTATCGAATTCAGCATGACTGCCTGGTCGTGCGTTATGCACTATGGACTATCGTCTCCATAGTCCCTGGTTCAAACCTTCCCAGCCGCCGCCCCCCCCCCACCCCGCCGTCATTATGAAGGAACATCTGAAACATGTTGGTCAAAATGACGCCAAATGTGGATACATCTTCATGACAACATAGTCACCTTACAATGTTCTAGCCTTTCATATTTCTCGCTTGACTTTTGACCTTTCCCATCTGTGGCATTGTGTTTCTAGGCATGCTATTCGACTCCTTAAGTTTTAACTCTTTCATTATCTTCAAACCGAGCTGGCATTTGTGTCTTGTGGGTCACGTGACACTTACATGACAGAATAGGTTTTTCCTTTTGTTATTGATTGTTGTTCTACGCAAGTCTTTTTCTATTTCTCTGTCTCTTTCTCTCTTTATATACTACATGCGTATATATATTTATATATACTAGCCGGATATTACCCGCGGCCTGCGGAAGTTAGTTTGGGTATTACTGATCTTGTGGACTGGATTTAGATCTATTTCAAACATGGCGAATGTTCCCTTATCAGTTTTTTTATATTTTGCCACTAAAATGAATGTTTAATATGAAAATGGGTTTACCAGTTTAGCCTAAATATTGATATCAAATATAAAATACTGTTAAAACGGATTTACACGATTTGCTAAAAAGTTTCGTCCTTTAATAGAGATATATTTTTATTTATTTTTATTTTTAGGGCCTTCCGGTTGTGGGTAGGGCATTAAACACCCACGTATCAAGATTGATCAAACGCTTTTGATTTCTATGGGGGACATACATATATACATACGCCTTATAATAGAATATGCATCCTCTGTTAGGGACCCCTCAATTTAACCAAAACCATTTAGAAGCAGGAACAGACGCTTCATAACAAACGAATATTCACATTTGGCCAGAACATGAACTAGAACAATGAGTCCATTGAGTTTCACGCTTAAGTTGGCGTGAATGATTTACGTCTGTGAATGGTCGCTTCGTGTAAAAAATGTGATATACCCGTTACTTGATATATTACTTTTACAGACTATAACTTACTGAAATGTTTCATCAATTTAATTGTCATGAGTCGACGATAGTATCGAATACCGTGGCAGTCTGTGTGTTCAAATAAAAAATACGATCAAATTATGAGTCGACGGCAGTATCGAATACCGTGTCAGTCTGTGTGTTCAAATTGAAAAGTCATGAGTCGACGATAGTATCGAATACCGTGTTTGTCTGTTTGTTGTGGTCTAACTGCCATTGTACTTCAATGAAGTCATGGCCTCCGTGGGGACTGCATGTTGACGTCAGACGGTGGCCGGACCTCGTCTGCTAGGGTCGTCCTAATGATGTGGTCAGACAAACAAGTGATCCAATTAGCTGGCTTTTTGTTCTCTCTACATAGATCTAATTACACACAGAACAAAGATCTATACGAATAATATACATTTTTTTTAAATGGGAGAGATATAGGGAAAGACAAAGAAAGACACTATCGACCAGTAAATATAAAATGAAATATATATTTATAGTAGTTAATTAATTTTCAATGGATGGAGAATTGAGAAAGCAAAAGGATTCCATTTGATAAGATTTCTCTAGACAAGAGCATTTGATAAAGTTCACCTCCATAGTTTAAAAGTAAAGTTCCCCTTTCCGACCAGGCGGTCTATAGGACAGATGATCATCTGCTTCTTTTCCTACGGTTAACGAGCAGGGTGTCGTGTGGCCAGCACAACGACCACCCGCCTTTACTTTCCCCAAGTCAGGCACCCATTAGAGTTAGGTGGACTCCCGAAATTCAATATCCCAGTCTTCACCGAGATTCGAACCCAGGACCCCAGGTTCGGAAGCCAAGCGCTTAACCACCATAGTTTGCTAAAAAAAATTATTTTTTTTTTATAACTGGGCCCGTTACACCAATGGACTCAGTGTTTCCTATATAGGGAAAGATCAAACTTTAATTTAAAAAAAAAAATGGCTCCAAGTTAACACCAATAACAGTCAACTCAGATATACCTCAAGGAACAATCTTCGGACCACTACTGTATTACATAAACTTACCACCTAATAGCATTCTCTAAAGAACAATGAAAAAATGATAAATCTGAAAATGTTAGAAAGAGAATTAGAAGGATTACAGAAAAGGGAATCGAATTGGAGCTTGACGAAAACAAAATGTTCTATACATAACAAAACTGCACTTCGAACCTTGTCCAAGATACATGTTAATAAACCAGAGGCGTAATGGGCAAAATGTATGCCCGGGGCAAGAAACGTTTTTGGCGCCCCCTCCCCCATTTCCATGAACATGACATAGAAATAGAGGCTTATCAATGAAACGTATTTAATAATAATATAATACAAATAACCTTAGAATGTATTACCTGACTAAAATATCTACAATAATATTTTTTTCGCCTCTCTGAGTTTGGAACGCCCCAGAAGGTGGCACCCGGTGCATCGTATCCCCTTTGCCCCACTTCCACTCTATGCCTCTGATAGTGATTACAATGTGAAGTAATTCTGCCAATATATACAGAATGTTCTATAACCAGTTTACAACTTTTGCATGGAAGCCAAAAGTAATTAAGCCTTTGCAAGGATCTTTCCTTTTCTACACACATCGTTTATTGTTTCTACGTTTGATTCTGAACTCCGTAGCTGTGTCAACTATTTTCGATAACTCTTGGAGGTTTTTTTTTTTGTTTTTTTTTTCATGTCTCCACTTATCTCCCCTTGGGTCTCTCCGAAGTGTTGAGTGTCTTTGGCTAGCAGGGCGTCGTGCTGTGACTGGGATGAGCTGTAATGGCTTGTGGTTACGTGCTGGACATCCCCAGCCTACGACACTTACGTGTGGAGAGTTAACAAGTCTACCAACACCCTCTGGACAGTCACTGCCCCCCCCCCCAACACTTACCCCCCCCCCCCCTCACCTCACTGGGTCGGTTTACCCAGCCGGGATACTTGTCATAAATGAGAGTGAGACAGAGAAAAAAAATGGGAGAAAGGGGCAGCAACCGCAAGCAATGAGTGGCGCGGTAATTAGATTGGTTTGGATTGTACGGTTACTTTTGATGGTCCTGGATGTCAGAAATAACAGCAAATCGGGTTTTCGAAGGTCGACCCGAGACACAAATAACGGCCGCCTGACTTAGCAATGACAGTCGACAAGCTTTAGTTTTTTCACGTCTTTGATTGTTTTGTTTTTTTTTGGGGGGAGGCTTTATTTTCTTATTACTATAGAGACTCGATAAGAATTGTTTCTAAGATGAGTCATTGCATTAGTCATTGTTACAGTCATGCTTTAGATATTGCTTCAGTCTTCTTTCAGACACCTTTCAGTCAATTTTTACAGTCATATTTCAGTAATTGTTACAGTCATGTTTCAGCCATTGTTGCAGTCATGTTTCAGTCATTATTTCAGTCAATGTTACATGGAGTGTTGAAGAGAAACTGGGGTATGAACGTATATCTTGTCTGGTGCTATCGTACAAATTGTATTTTATTGTAAATCAAATTTCCTCACGGATAATAAGTCTTATTATTATTATTATGTTAGAAACGAACGAGTATTCATTCTCTGGCACTGCCAGGGTCGAGCATCGTTAGAGAGAACAAATTTCATTGTAGTCCCTTTATTATTGTTAAAGTTATCTTGCTGTCATTGTTGCATTTTTAGAAAACAAACGCCACCCGCCCCAATTATAACTATGCCAGGTTGTCTCAAAGTTGGCAACTTCTTTCCAATGTAGGCAAAAAGCAAACGTTACTGTAATGAAACAACAACTACTAGTATACCAATAACATGGTATTCGACAAAATTAGACTACAGTAAACACTGAATGAAACCAGCACGTCTCACATAACACTGATGAAGTACAATAAAGTGACAAGTAACTGTAGAACAGCATTAGAGACGCCTTTATAACTGGTCTGGCATCCAAAACTATTAGACAGCGGCTACTGGAAAAGACATCTCTTACTCTACAAAGCGCTTATGACTAAGCTAGAGTGTTAGAAACAGCCACAACGCATGCGCAGGCTTACAATTCAACGAACGAAATCTCTTGTGGGGCAATGAAAACGCCAACTCGCTCCCATTTAGAAACATCCATTTCTAGTGAAGACCAGGAATTGAATGTCATTAAGTCGCTATGCTACTTCTGTGGTAGGAGGAGACACACACTGGACATGACCTTCTGACACGCCGGACACACGCAGAAAATAACCCAGTTACACTAGAGTTACAAAAACACTTCGTTCCTTACTGTCTCCGAGACCGATGTGCCTAAACTCAAACCCTGGGCAGGTCAGCGTTGACGCCTGATATAACGATCGGTCTCGCTCTGTCAGACTGACCAGCGCAACTTGTTGACTAGTGAAGGTGAAAAAGACAAAAACGCCTGCATCTTTGCGGTGTCTGTTTTCTTTTGTTGAGTCCATTTTTATGCTGGATCAATTACTTACTTAGGTCCTCCGTTCGCCGCATTGGGTGGCAAGCTGTCTCCACAAAGATCTGTCAATGGCAATGTCTGAAGCCTCTTCCCACCTCGTGTCCACTGTTCTGATGTCCTCCATGAAAGTGTGGCGCCAAGTTATACGAGGACGTCCCTGTTTGCGCTTTCCTCGTATTGGCTTCCATGTCATTGCAACTCTTGGTATGCGTAGTTCATTTTGTCGGAGAACATGTCCCGCAAACCTTATGCGACGCTCTATCACAACCTCACTAAGTGTTCGACTCCCAGTTCGGCATAGGATTTCCTTGTTTGAGATCCGATCTGTGTAACTGACTCCCAAAATCCGTCTTAGTCATTTTTGTTGAGCCACATTTAGCCTTTTCTCAATTTCGGTAGATGACTTCCATGTCTCACATGTATATGTTGCTGTTGGAATGACGATTATGTTGAGAAGGTGTATTTTTGTCTCGAGTCCAATGGCTTGGCTTGTCCAAATAGGCTGCAACCTTTGGAAAATGCTCCCTGCCTTTCATATTCGGCACGCTGCATCGTGGTAGGCATCCCCATCATTTGTTATGATGCTGCCAAGGTATGTGAACTTGTCCAACTCTTCAAGCTTTGACTCGCTAAGTCTGACGGGGGCACCCTTTGCCTTATAGCCCACAGGCCAATTTTTTGGGTGCCTCTCTATCTAGGCTCTGCTGGATCAATAAAGTAGTACAATCTTTTGTCTTAGTCTCTTGAAAGAATAATATACTTAATTTAGAGTACTTAGTACCTTTAACAATTTAATTAATTTAAAGTACCTAATGCTCAGCAAGTAGAGATTTACTTGGTATAAAGTAAGCCCTATGGTAAAGATACAATTTTCCTTATAAACCTTGAGTACTACTCACAGGGGAAGTAGAGTTCTTAAATATTCATCTTCAAATGGCTACTAGGGTGTCATGTAGGCAGCACAATTCCTTATGGATATTGAGCGAATTTAAAAAAAATGTTTATTCTCACTAACCTCCCCCTACATTCTGGATCCTTGTATCTGCACCTCACCAGTCGGTCAACAACAACCAAGACTTTGGGTAAAAAAAAAACTTAGAAAATAATGGCATCAAGTCGTGTACTAATGATGGCCATTATGGCTGCCTTAAGGGAGTTGGCTTACATATCGAAAAGATCTCTCTTGAGAAGTATCAATCATTGTAAAAAAAAATTTGGACTAACATCTCAAAGGAGTCCCTAAGGACCAATTATTTGTGGTGACTATCCTGAAAACATCAATGGCGGACTGTCGATTTTGTTTTGCAATTAGTGAAGTGAGTTCAAAGTGAGTTCAAAGTGTTTTTCTTCTTGTTTTTTTTTTTTTTTGTTTTTTCTTTTTTTTTAAATAGTTTTTTGTGTTTTTGTTTTCAATGTTTACGTAGTCATAAAGTGACTTGAACACATTTTTTAAAAAATAAATCTAGTTGCTACATTGTTTCAAGCTTGTGTTTGTTGAAAGTAGGTGGATGTGGGGTGTTATAACCGATCATTGACTCGTAGCACCAGACTGCTCGTAGACAACTAAACCGATGTAGGCGTAATGTATCTTATCTAATAAAACTTGAAATAAATTGAATAACTTCCTTTTGCGAACAAAACTAAATAAAACTTTATTTATAATATAAACAAAATCAAGTGGAAATGAGAACAATTAACTGTAAAGTCTGTAATAGACTTAAGTAATATTTCTTCACAAAATCTAACTCACTACAATAAAACAACCCTTCAGTCTTACGTTCTGGAGTCGTCTCCCCTAATTAAGACTAAGTAACGACAACGCCACCTATGTTACATCATTCACAACCAACCGCAAACCTCTTCCCACCGTCACCATAGAAACACACACACACACACTCCATAACATGAAGTCAATAGAACACTTCTCTTTCTTTTAAAACTATAAGCAGTAGAGACAGTGCATCATGTCCTAGTGGAAATGGCAGGTCCTCGTATCGCATGCCTGCGGTTCTGATTAAAAATCCAGTGTTCCTGGATGTGCCACTTATCTTTCATGACTCCTTGTGTCGCCTGCGCAGGCGCTTGGAAAGCAGAAGTGTAGCCTCACTGGGAGAGTGCGTGTGTGTGTGTGTGTGTCCAGGGTGATTATGAAGAAAGGGAGTATTTATTGTTAGTTGTAGAGAGAGAACATTAATTTAATGTTAGTCTTGTAGAATGATGCAAGATTAGCTGCGCTGCCGTAAGCTGTGTTAAGTACGCCAGACGACTCCAGGACGCCAGAGTGTAAAGACGTGTTTTGATTGGGAGTGGTAAAAAATATAATTTTAATTCATTTCATCTCAAGTTTAAATTTGTTTATATTGTATACATGAAGAATAATACGCCAACAGAGGTTTAAGTTGTCTACTATAAGTCAACGACCGTCAACACCACTCATTGTTATGTTCCATTTAATGGACACTCTCAGACCAACGCTGCCAATAAGAGAGAGAAGTGATCAAAGTCTAATTTTCTTTAGTAGTTACTCTGCATGGCTAGAAATGGATCTAAGCCAAATCATTTCATATATATACGATAGTTACATGGGTGAAACTCGGTGTTGCAATTTTATATTTTATTGTATTGTAATTTTATATTAAAGTAAAGCAAAAACAAACAAAATATGGCGAAACACAAAAATGTCTCAACACGTGTTGAATAAATGTGAAGCGATTTTCTTAGAAATTCAAACGCATAATAATAATATCGGGAAAACAATTACTAACGCGTCGGCCACACACGGGGAAAACTCGAGTTTGACCTTTATAATTTTTGAGAGTAAAAAATAAATTAATTAAAAAATAGCTGGAGAACGAAAAAATATTTATCTTGAACGGACTTACCGTCTTCAGGTATTCCCGCATTCAAGAGTTACTCAATTACATTTTGCGCATCGTCATCTAAGTCTAGATCTAAAGGCCTATTATTGGGATATAATATACAATCTACTAGATCTCTACATTCGATTAACCAGGATTTTCTTCTCGGCGGGAATGGAGCGGGATAAAAGATATTGTTTTTAAAACTAAAATTCATTAGTTATTAAGAGAAAAGCAATCACTCTATAATTTGTATAAAGGAGGTATTGTCTTTTTTTTTTAAGTATTTTAAATGTTTTTGTTTACAATACCTCTATTCAACTCATACCTTCGTGTAAACTTGGGGGAGGGGGTAAACCTGGGTGGGCGGAAACTGGACACGGATCTTGAAAACGCTTTAACGATTCGCTGGAAGTATTGAATTTGATGTATAGCCTAGTGTTGGCAAAAGAATGACTAGCTCGTTGGCCACACCGTGATAATTTTTGCAAAGTAGAAAAAGAAATACATTTAAATTTGGCGCGAGAACTAGAAAATATTTTTCTTAAAAGAACTGTTCATCTTCGGGTTTTTCCAAGAGTTTAATAAATTAATTTCCAGGAACACTTTTCTCATCGACTTCTAAGTCTAGATATTTTAAAAGGCATTTTATTGGAGTTTTATAAAGTCTAGTAGATCTTTACATTCTCTAAACCAGGAGTCTATGATTCTTTCTCGATTGGGGAAAGGGGGAGGGGTGGACGGGATAAAAAAAATTTCCATTTGTTTTTTATCTATCATTCATGAGTTATTAAGAGAAAAAAATAGTAGCTCTATTAGTTGTATGAAGGAGACATTGTCTTTTAAAATACAAAAAGTATTTTTATGATTGTCTTGTTTTCATTTCTCTTTTGTTGTTCTCTCTCTCTCTCTGACTTTAAGGCTAATATAAACATTATAAATGTATTTCTGTGTCTATTTTTTCCACTCTTTCTCTCATGCAGTCTATTTTTACTTCAACTATTTTCTGGTGTCTCAAGTTTTCCTGTCAATATTCAAACTTAGTCTACATTATTCACAACACAGATTCACTCAACACGATCTATAACTCTGGATTCTTCCTCTGACGGGATCTAATCGGGCTCTAAATTAGTCTCTCTAGGCTCACTTTCAAGCATTTTATTGCTCTCTGGTGCCGCCCTTGAGCTCAAGCTAAGTTAGACATTCTCTCTACTTGCAGTCTTATGTCGTTGAAACCATTCTTGTCTGTTGTCACTTTTAAAAAGGGAAACAAAAAAAACAACAAAAAAAAAACATTTAAAATACTTTTTTTAAAGACAATACCGCCTTCATACAACGTCTAGAGCGATTGATGTTTCTCTTTATAACTCATGAAAGTTACATTTAAAAACAATGGAACATTTTTTACCCTGGCCAATCCCCCCCCCCTTATTTTCTCCCCGAGAAAATAAATCCTGATTAAGCGAATGTATAAATCTAGTACACTTAATAATATCCCAATGATAATATCCCAATGATAAACATTTAGATCTAGTTGTCCTTTAGATCTGGAGGCGCGGTGGCTGAGCGGTAAAGCGCTTGGCTTCCGAACCGGTGTCCGGGTTCGAATCCTGGTGAAGACTGGGATTTTTAATTTCGGGATCTTCGGGCGCCTCTGAGTCCACCCAGCTCTAATGGGTACCCGACATTAGTTGGGGAAAGTAAAGGCGGTTGGTCGTTGTGCTGGCCACATGACACCCTCGTTAACCGTAGGCCACAGAAACAGATGACCTTTACATTATCTGCCCTATAGACCACAAGGTCTGAAAGGGGAAACTTTGTCCTTTAGATCTAGACTTGGAAGACGATGCGCATAATTCTCCTGAACATGAATTAATTAAACTCTTGAATGAATGCGGAAATATTTGTCAACAATATTGAGTTTTAGGATATGTTTGTCGTCATTATTATTATTATGTTAGAAAAGAACGAGTATTCTTTCTCTGGCGAAGCCAGGGTCGAGTTTCGTTAAAATTCATCGTAGTCCCTTTATCAGTTTCCGCCGAGGAATTTTCTGGTAATGTGGCAGGCCTAAATGTAAAACAAGACTTCTGTAGAAGTGTCTAAAGGAGCTCGAGGACATTCTCATTGCACAGTGTGGAGTTGTAAGAGAGCTTCCACGAATTTGTCAAAATCCAGGAGTCCTGCATGGTTAGCTTGGTGAACTATAGGAAAACGGCGGGGGTTCCCGGTGTGCTCGACCTTCGACCACGCCCGGAGTGTCCGACCCATTGGAAACAGCAGTTTTAAATATGGGCATTAGTTTGGATCTCTCCCAGACAGAGCGCATTGTTCCTTCAGGTTTACAAGCCTAGAGTTACACGAGCTTTGGCTCAACTCTTTTGAAAGTAAAACGGTTTGAGTGGTCGGGAAGTATAGAACTCCATCTTCCTTAAAAGTCATCGTCAACTATGAATCTGTGAAAAATAGAGAGAGAGAGAGAGAGAGAGAGAGACCAAGTAAGCAGTAAAAGTAATAATGACAATGGTTACATAACAGTTACACTTTCCTCAGCACCCCCCCACCTCGTATTTCCCAGGAAACCAGGCTTATAAGCCCCCCGTTAATGGAAACATTCCCCTGAGGAAATCCCTGTCATGATACAAACAAAGAGAAACACAATATTGGCGAAAGGAAGTCAGGAAAAAACAATATTCCTACGTATTAGCGAGACATAAGCGAAACAACAGATACATTGAAAGAGAGGAGAGAAAGAGGGGAAAAAATATATAGAGAGAGAATGTTCGATTTTTTGTTTGTTTCATACACATACTTTCTGTAGGCAATATGAATCTATATAAATAATGTATATATGGCCTACACACACATATCATAGACATATACACAAACGAAAACATAACTATACTTCCGGTGAAAAGATTGCCGGAAGTCTGTATGTAAGTGCCATGTTGGAATATTGTTTTTAGGCTTGTTGTCTCGTCTGTATTGACACCACTGTGTGGGCGGGTAAGGTACGGTAATGGACAATATGTTCTGTAACAGAAAGATCTAGAGCTAAATGCTTCATTTACTGTAAAACATAGACTTTAGCCAATTATGTCAAGGACTCTATTGAACTACTGTTGAAACTTTAAAATCTCCCTACTTCTACTTCTTCTTCGTATTACTTGTATGCAATGTGTTTTAAATTCTCTGGAGCTGCCAGGATTGAGATACCTTAAAGGGAAACCAAATTCATTGTAGTCTCCCTTCATGGCAAACGATGGGAGTGTCTATCATGACGTATGAAAGCCGAAAAGGAAAGACACTGCCTTTTTTTTTTTTCACATTTGGACATGCCAAACTCTTGCTCTTGAGACAAAATCCACCTATTTAACACAATTGTCATCACAACATCAAAGTGTGCATGCGAGACATGGAAGTCGTCTGCCGAAATCGAGAAGCGACTAAATGTGGCTCAACAAAAATGGTTAAGACGGATTTTTGGAGTCAGTTACAAAGAAAATGAGATTTGCGGGACATGTACTACGCAAACTAAGATTTGCAATGACATGGAGGCCAATACAAGGAAAGCGCAAACTGGGACTTCCTCGTATAACTTGGCGCCACACTTTCATGGAGGACCTCAGAGCAGTGGACACCAGGTGGGAAGAGGCTTCAGACATTGCCAGTGACAGATTTTTATGGAGACATCTTGTCGCCCAATCAAGACCCATCGTTATGGAAGGCCTGAACACTGACCTGTGACGTCGCAACCTGTGGGCAATCCTTGGGTAGTTTAGACCAATAGCTCGTTGTCACGTAAGAGGTCATGACGTCGGACCTGCGACGTCGCAACCTGTGGGCAATCCTTGGGTAGTTTAGACCAATAGCTCCTTGTCACGTAAGAGGTCATGACGTCGGACCTGTGACGTAGCAACCTGTGGGCAATCCTTGGGTAGTTTAGACCAATAGCTCCTTGTCACGTAAGAGGTCATGACGTCGGACCTGTGACGTAGCAACCTGTGGGCAATCCTTGGGTAGTTTAGACCAATAGCTCCTTGTCACGTAAGAGGTCATGACGTCGGACTTGCGACGTCGCAACCTGTGGGCAATCCTTGGGTAGTTTAGACCAATAGCTCCTTGTCACGTAAGAGGTCATGACGTCGGACCTGTGACGTAGCAACCTGTGGGCAATCCTTGGGTAGTTTAGACCAATAGCTCCTTGTCACGTAAGAGGTCATGACGTCGGACCTGTGACGTCGCAACCTGTGGGCAATCCTAGGGTAGTTTAGACCAATAGCTCCTTGTCACGTAAGAGGTCATGACGTCGGACCTGTTACGTAGCAACATGTGGGCAATCCTTGGGTAGTTTAGACCAATAGCTCGTTGTCACGTAAGAGGTCATGACGTCGGACCTGTGACGTAGCAACCTGTGGGCAATCCTTGGGTAGTTTAGACCAATAGCTCCTTGTCACGTAAGAGGTCATGACGTCGGACCTGCGACGTCGCAACCTGTGGGCAATCCTTGGGTAGTTTAGACCAATAGCTCCTTGTCACGTAAGAGGTCATGACGTCGGACCTGTGACGTAGCAACCTGTGGGCAATCCTTGGGTAGTTTAGACCAATAGCTCCTTGTCACGTAAGAGGTCATGACGTCGGACCTGTGACGTCGCAACCTGTGGGCAATCCTTGGGTAGTTTAGACCAATAGCTCCTTGTCACGTAAGAGGTCATGACGTCGGACCTGTTACGTAGCAACATGTGGGCAATCCTTGGGTAGTTTAGACCAATAGCTCCTTAATAATAATAATAATTTTATTTATAAAGCGCTGTTAACAAACAAAATGTAGGCTCAAGGCGCTGTAACAACATTACAAACATAAACACAACTGCCGAAATAACAGTTAATCTAAAAAAGTTTTAAACAAGTAGGTCTTAATGTTCTTCTTAAAAGTGGTATAGCATGTTGTCTGTCTGAGATCAATGGGGAGTGAGTTCCAAACCTTTGGTCCGTGAACTGAAAAAGCACGCAGACCGTAGCTTTTGAGGGAGAAACGTGGCACTACTAAAAGCGTTGAGTCCATTGAGCGCAGGGTTCTCTGGGGGACATATGGAGTAATCAGTTCGCTAAGGTACAAGGGCATCTCATTGTTATATATACACTGATGACAAAGTGTGGCGACCTTGTAATCGATTCTCGCTTTCACGGGAAGCCAATGGAGCGTGCGCAAGAGCGTAGTAGCAGAATCTTGTCTAGTTTTTTTAAGGACTATTCGAGCGGCGTTGTTCTGTATACGTTGCAGCTTGGCTATTTTGTCATCAGGTATACCTGCTAGCACGGCGTTGCAGTAGTCAAGGCGGGAGAGTATGAATGCCACAGCTAGCGTTTTTGTTGACTCCGTTGTTAAATATGGTCGGATCTGGCCTAATCTGCGCAGCTGCAGATAAAGACCTTTGCAGAGCTGATTTATGTGTGGGTCGAAAGATAGTGTTGAGTCGAAGAAAACTCCAAGATTCCGCACTACATGAACAAAAGGAACATGGCAGTTCGTGATAAAGAGAGAATCTGTGCTTTCAACTTTTGAGACATTGTTCCTAGTGCCAATCTTAATTATTTCTGTCTTGTCTTCGTTCATCTTGAGTTTATTTTCAACCATCCAATCGCTCACCCTTGCAACGGTACCACTGATATTCTCTGCCAGATGGGACAACTCTGAGGGTACTGATGAATCGTATAACTGTGAGTCATCGGCAAAGAAATGGTATAAGATGCCGGTTGGCCGTATGACACCGCTGAGTGGATATGTGTACATAGTGAACAGTACTGGGCCTAGAACTGATCCTTGGGGTACTCCGTACTTCAAAAGTAAGCTTGTTGATTCCGTCCCGCTAACAACGACACTTTGGGTGCGTTCCGTCAGGTAGGATCCAAGCCACTTTAGGACGACTCCTGCTAAACCAAAAGTTGCAGAGAATCTGGCCATCATAATTTCATGGTCTAGCGTATCAAAGGCTGCGGACAAGTCCAGCATAGAAAGAATTGATATGTGGCCTTTGTCGGAATTGTGAAGTAAGTCGTTTAGTACCCTGACCACTGCTGTCTCTGTGCTACGGCACTTCCTATATGCAGATTGAAATTCTTCCAAGAGACAGTACTGTTCAAGATGAGAAAGAATTTGCACTAACACGATGCGCTCCAGAAGCTTTGACAGGAAGGGAAGATTTGAAACCGGGCGATAGTTTTTTAGACATTCCGGGTCAAGACTGGATTTCTTTAATAAGGGCCTGACAAGTGCATGCTTAAATTGCTGTGGTACAATGCCTGAAGTCAGTGAAGAGTTCACAATGTTGGTAATTGTAGGTACAAGCTCATCTAAACATTCGAGGAGCAAGGAGGTTGGAATGGGATCAAGGTCACATGACTTATTTGGCATCTTCAAAATAGTACTTTTGACATAATCTTCAGATACACGCTGAAACTCGCAAAAAGGAGTATTTTGAAAAATTGGAGAGTGGTCAAGCTGTGATGAGAGGGATGGCATGTCATTTCTAATCTGCTCAATCTTCCCAATGAAGAATCTATTGAAGGAATCAGGAAGTTCAGATAATGGGATAGATGACGGCAAACGTTCGTTATTTGCTCCCCCTAACATTTCAGCGGTGATCCTGAATAGCTCCTTTGAAGAATCAGAATTTTCGATTTTTTGTCGAATATGACTAGCTTTTGCGTCTCTAATCATACGGTTAACCTTGTTTTTTTCTCGTATGTATATTTGTCGATGTATCGTCAGACCTGTCTTTTGAAATGTACGTTCGGCACGTCGGCGAATAAGTTTGGCAGTCTTTATGTCTTCCGTCAACCAGGGTGCAGATGGCCTAACTGAGACTGTACGAGTGACAAGAGGTGCATGGCTGTCCAGCAACTTTTTCAAGCAAGAATTGTAATTGCTGAGAACGTCTGTGTTGCTCTGTTGCAACAGCAAAGAGGTCACGTCCATTTTGAAGGAGGCAATATCTATGGCTTTAAGTTTACGGGAAGTCACGTTTTTCTTTGGCCTTTTTGCTTTTGATAGGCGCATTTCAAAGTTTACGAGAAAATGATCTGACAAGCCGCGGTCTGAGACATTGAGTTTGGCTACAAGCTCACTTGCATTTGTAACAATCCAGTCAAGAGTATGGCCTTTGACGTGTGTTGGAACATTTATCAGTTGGTCTAAGTTGCGATCCTTTAGCGCATTTTTCAGCGACATCGCGTATGTCTCATTTTCACTGTCAAAATGCAAGTTCACATCGCCTATGACAAATAGATCTTTTGTTGATATGTGACTGTCAAGGAGGTCTTGAAATTCTTCGATGAAAACTTTTGTTGTCAGTTTATTTCTCTTGCTTGGTGGTGGGCGGTACAGGAAAATAAAAGTCAGTGTTCTACTGTGGTGGGAAAGGCGAAACTCGCACATCTCAAAGGTCGTGTACGTTGAGCTTTCAGGTCTTATTGTTACATACTTAGCTAGACTATCTCTGTACAGTATTGCTAAGCCCCCTCCGCTGCCTGTTTTTCGAGGTAGACTCTTTAAAATAAAGCCTGGGGGCGTTAGCTCAATGGTTCTTGGCTCATCACCAACTTCTTTAAACCATGTCTCACTAAGGAAAACGATGTCGTAGCTATCATCAGTGATGGTGTCTGCAAGCTCAAGGGTTTTGTTACTGCATGACTGGGCGTTGAGGTGCATTATTTTAAGCAGACTGGAGGATATAGTCACCAGAGGCGTAGCACATTTTGAAGACACCGGAGGAGTAATATCCCGAATTATAGGTTTTTGATGGGGACATCTGACCTCTGTTGTGTGAGGAGCAATAGGGGTGGGGTGGTTAATAAAACAGTTTAGTAGGGAACTGCTGAACTCTGTCGTAGAAGAAATAACAGGGGTAGGGGTGGGGTTAACAACACAGTTAAGAGTCCTGGAAACTGTGTGACATGTATCTGTTGAGTTGAATTGCGGTAGGTTATACCATAGGCGAATAAGACGCCCAGCCCTAGACCCACGAACTGTCGGCAGTTTACGCCCGATGCCAAGTCGACGAATATTTCGGAAAACCTCGCTGTCTAGTCGTGATTTGAGTAACACACATGTCCGTCCTATGCGACGTAATAGATTAGCGTCCATGACTCCAGTACGGTGATTTGACACACTAGGACTGATGACACACAGGGTTTGCGCTCCGACTGCTATGTAGTGGCCACGGTACACGGTTTTACCAAGCACATCAATCCCTCGGGCTATGAGTATCACTCTGTTACTGTTTATATAGATGCTTGTTAAACTAAAGGATAGTAAATGAATACAAAAACTAATTAAATTTAATTAACGTGACTTAAATCTATCAAACTAAATACACCAATCTATAGACGAAATCAACACAAATCTAATGGTATAAGAAAGATCACTTAGCTCTAGAAAATAGCAACACAAAAATCCTCCAAAACGAGAGACGAAAAAACACGACTGCTGCCTGCTGGCGCAACAAAAAGAAGGTGGGTCACGTAGCCTTGTCACGTAAGAGGTCATGACGTCGGACCTGTGACGTAGCAACCTGTGGGCAATCCTTGGGTAGTTTAGACCAATAGCTCCTTGTCACGTAAGAGGTCATGACGTCGGACCTGCGACGTCGCAACCTGTGGGCAATCCTTGGGTAGTTTAGACCAATAGCTCGTTGTCACGTAAGAGGTCATGACGTCGGACCTGTGACGTAGCAAAGAACTATTAGTCTAAACTGACCCTAGGTTTCGACGTCGCTTATCAGTGATGAGGCCTTCTATAACGATGGGTCTCGGCCCTGTGCCCCGAACGTCACGGAAGGTTCTAATTCAAATCTAAGTCTTAAAGGTGTCCACTGAGAAATATTCTGATACATATGTCATGACAGTCTTACGACACCATCGCCCACTCGCAAGTTACGAAAATCTTCCTAGGAATGTTCAAGGTCACGAAGTTGTCTGTTAGCTCATTTGTCACCCACCCTCCTTCGGCTGATATCACACTTGGGACTATTGTGTGTTTCTTCGTGTATGTCTCTTAAGTGGAAGTATTGATTAGTATAGAATCTTTAAGCTTAAAAAAAAACTTGACTCAGTAGTTTATTGAAGAGATATCTACTTGACTATTTCCATTAGAGACATAGAATCACTGTCTATTGTTTTCTTGATCTAAAAGAGTCTATCTGGAACGTTGTGAGACTAACCACAAGAGGCTCTGTTGCGTTACGTGGCTTCACAGTAGTGCTACTATATTAAATGGACCTCATTCGCCAATCGTAAATAAACAACATTTAGTCACGTGATAATATTGATAAAACAACGGAAAAAAAACTATAACGTGATAGCCATTGTGTATTAAAAATTAGATTGTAATATATATAGAAGAGATAGAGAATCACGTGGCTAAATGTTGTTTGTTTACGATTGGTGAATGGGTCCATTGGAGCCCGCTTGACAAAAGTTGCTTGCCCCTGACTAGAAGTGCCGAGGAATGGTTGCCATGTCAACAAATCGTAAGATAGTTTACCTATGGCCGAAAGTGTGTGGATGGGCGGTGTTAAGATGGGCCAAGAGAGAAGCGCATATTAAAACTACGGAATGATTGATTTCTCTAGATTTACAAGGACGAACCTGAAAACATTGAATTAATCAATCTTTTTTTTTTAGGCACACATCTTAATCTTTTCCCCCTTGTCTCTCTCTCTCTCTCTCTTCTTCATAATTCTCTTTCTCCATTCTCCGCCTCTCTCTTTCTCTTCTTTCTTCCTCCCTTTTCATTTTTCTGTCTTTTTTTTTTCTCCCCTCTTGTGGACGGTCGTTGACTTGTAGCACCAAACTGCTGGCAGACAACAAAACCTATTTTAACTTGTAAAACTTGAAATACCTTGAATGCCTACACTGTGAACAAATCTAAATAGATTTTTTATTACATTATAGACGAAATCAACTTGAGATGAAATGAAATCAATGTAGTAGACTTTAGTGAAGCGCGTTGGCTGAGCGGTAAAGCTTGGCTTCCGTACCGGTGTCGGGGTTCGAAGCCTGGTGAAGACTGGGATTTTTAATTTCGGGATCTTCTGGCGCCTCTGAGTCCACCCAGCTCTAATGGGTACCCGACATTAGTTGGGGAAAAGTAAAGGCGGCTGGTTGTTGTGCTGGCCACATGACACCCACGTTAACCGTAGGCCACAGAAAGAGATAACCTTTACATTATCTGCCCTATAGACCACTAGGTCTGAAAGGGGAACCTTACCTTAGTAATATTACAAAACAGTATTCTGAACAAAATGTAACTCACTCCAAAAACACGTCTTTTCACTCTGGCATTCTGGAGTTGTCTGTCCTACACAAGACCGCTAACGACAAATCCGCTTGTCTTGCATCATTCACTCTGCATATTTAGCCTCTTCCCAACGTCATCATAGACACACACACACACAAACACTTCATAACACTCTTCCTCTCTCTTTCTCCTTATTTCTCTTCCTCTCTCTTCAGAGTCTTACTCCTCATTTCTCTTCCTCTCTCTTCAGAGTCTTACTCCTCATTTCTCTTCCTCTCTCTTCAGAGTCTTACTCCTCATTTCTCTTCCTCTCTCTTCAGAGTCTTACTCCTCATTTCTCTTCCTTCTCTCTCATCATTTCTCTTCCTTCTCTCTTCCTCTCTCCATCTTTCTCTATTAACTTGGCACTTTATTATCTGCTCTTTCCTCCTTACTTTAGACTTTGAGTAATTTCAACATGTTATTTCTATGGGTACTTTCTATAAGAACACATACGTGTTATTATTGTAGGATTTAAAATGTAATGTGTACTATGTTCACTATACATCGAAGGTCAGTGTTTGCACATGTCCTGTTGCTACACGGCATCATTGCGTACATATCTGCTGTGCTAATCTCTTTATCATGATTTTGAGTGTTTGTATGTATATGTTTGTTTGTTTGTTTGCCCTGAGTTCGTGCCCAATACTGGAACTTCCCTGTGTTTTTTGCATGAGTTGTCCCGGTGCTGGCAATCAGATAATGCCTGGCCTAACTGTAGATGAAATCTCAACCAGTTCATTAAACTTCGTTTGTTGTTAGCTGGAATGGTTTCCCTTGATCTTACAGCGTCCTCTGTTTCAAATACCTGCAATGTTTTTGTTTTAAAAACGTATCCATGGTGGCAGAGTGTTCAAACGTTTGACCTCTGAACCAAGGGGTGAAGGATGGGGTGGGATTCTGAAGTTAGTGATTGTTTGGACTTTTTGAGTCTACACAGTTCTATTACTGGGAACTTTTATCTACCACATTAAGCTCAATACTTCATTCATGCTCTTACATATCTCACTGTTGTATGCTCAATATTTGCAACATTTCCGGTTGGATAAAGACATGAAGAATGAGTAGCTCTTGAGATTAACAAATACACATACGTTTTGTATTCAGAATGGGTAGCTCTTGAGATTAATGGTAGCGTAATTATGTTGTAGGTCTTGAGATAAATAAAGACATACATATATGGTATGAAGAATAGGTAGCTCTTGAGATGAACAAATACACATACGTTTTGTATTCAGAATGGGTAGCTCTTGAGATTAATGATAGCGTAATTATGTTGTAGGTCTTGAGATAAATAAAGACATGCATATATGGTATGAAGAATAGGTAGCTCTTGAGATGAACAAATACACATACGTTTTGTATTCAGAATGGGTAGCTCTTGAGATTAATGATAGCGTAATTATGTTGTAGGTCTTGAGATAAATAAAGACATACATAAACGGTATGAAGAATAGGTAGCTCTTGAGATGAACAAATACACATACGTTTTGTATTCAGAATGGGTAACTCTTGATATTAATGATTGCATAATTATGTTGTAGCTCTTGAGATAAATAAAGACGTGCATAAGTGGCATAAAGAATAGGTAGCTCTTGAGATGAATAAAGACACAATTATGTTGTATTAAGAATGGGTAGCTCTTGAGATGAATAGATACACAATTATGTTATAGCTCTTTCGATTAATAAGGAAGCTATTACTTATCACTGAGAATAGGTAGCTCTTAAGACATACTTCTATTGTATTGAAAATGGGTAGCTCTTGAGATGAATAAAAGCTCAATATGATTATGTGAAAAATTGGTAGCTCTTGAGATGAATAAAGACTCGAATATGTTGTATGAAGAATTGGTAGCTCTTGAAATGAATAAAGACTCAGTTGTATGTTTTGTTACTGGAACGTTGGAGGAGAGGGGAAGGCAGGTGATCTGGGGTTCAAATATTTCTGACAGTGACAGCGAGTCTAGTTAGTTAATGATGCAAACAATCACTCAACTATTTTCTTCTATCTAATGTTGCAGGATGCCAAAGGCCAGATGTATTTCCCGTCCACCAAGAGACACACTCAAGACTTTGCCTACCTCGTCATAGATCCACTCAAGAGAACTGTCACCTGTTTGTCGCATACATTCGGAACAAGTTTCTAAAACAGCAACAGCAAAAACCTTTAGAAATCTTTTTTTTCCTCTTTGATTGTTATTGTTTCGTTTTTTTTTTCCTTTTGTATTTCTATTTTGTTCACACTTTTAAAGAAATCTTATGAGAAGACAGTTGTGCATTCTTTTCTTTAATTTAACATTTTGAATGTTCGACAAGTTTAAAACGTTAGGGTTTTAAAAAAAAAAATGTTGACATTGATCAAATGAAGCTCTGTACATTAGATGAAGCGGCTGAGCGTGCCAGATTTAAAGTGCATTTTCTATTGGACAATTTCATTTCGTTTTCTGCATCAAGTAATAATCGCGTCATTAATAATTGGCCATGTCAATATTGTAATGCATTCAATCATTGGGTTAATGCTCATCTTTTCAATGAAATTCACTGTTTCAATCTAGGTTTTAATGTTCTTGAATATTAATTTAAAATAATTAGATAATGTTTGTCTTTTTAAATAAACTACTATCGGCATACATATCAAACTTCCAGAGCAGGGCTTATTGACCGTGATCCCAACTAGAGTCTATACGTTTTGTTCATGTTCAATATAGACCTACAACAATGCAGTTTAACAAAAATGAAGTAGGCTATAAGAAAGCAATGCTTGAGGAAGCAAGCAGATTTAATAGACATTTTGTTGTAGTCTTCCCTAGAGCTCGCCGCCTATCTAAACATCCAAGTGTTAGATTGAAATAGCTCTGACTGGTGTGATATGATGAAATAGTTGAGTGTGAGGTGTAAGAGTTGTGACAGGAATCAATGTGTAAATGATGTTTCTCAGTGACCTGCGACTGGAGTAAGGGATGAATGTGTACCATAAATAGATACTAGGTTTGAAGGCTGACACATATTTTTACCCGTTGTATTTATTTTTTGCTCGTAAAGAGCACCCAATATGAATTAAGTTAACATTTTAAACTGTTCTATCTGCCAGTAGGAAACTTGCTGTGCTGTTACCCCATTTTTTTTTTTTTCATTTCGAGAAGTGGATTAGAATTTCTCATTAGTGAACCGTTGATTAACTTTCAGTGTTTTTCTTGTCAGTGTTAGCAGTGACGCAGAGCAGTGAATGTTGTACAGAAGCTAAGAGAATAGCCTGACAGTTTGGTTTCTGAACCGGGGGTTCTGAGTTCGAATCCTTGTGAAGACTGGGATTTTAAATTTCGGGATCTTTGGGCCGCCTCTGAGTCCACCCAGCTCTAATGGGTACTTGACATTAGTCTGGGAAAAGTAAAGGCGGTTGGTCGTTGTGCTGGCCACATGACACCCTCGTTAACCGTGGGCCACAGAAACAGATGAACTTTACATCATCTGCCCTATAGATAACACGGTCTAAAAGGGGAATGACTTTAATTTATTAACTCTGAGCTAACGTAGATCTTTACAGCCAGTTATTGTGTTTCGTGTACCCAGAAAATGGAACTTTGATTGCCTAACTCTAAATGCTTTTAAGTTTATTTTAGGTGAATTGGTAGCTACCAAGAACCGTAGAGTATTAGAGTGAAAAGTCTTTTATGATGTAACATTAAATAGATCACTGTTTACAAATGGATTGAAATGGTTGAATGTAGTCTTTGATGAGATGATTCAATAAAAAAAATATTTTTACATCATAGACATCTGTTTGTGTGTTATGTTCTGATAATTGTTTTTTTTTTAATGGACTGCAAATGTCAGAAGGAAACAAATAAGTTTAGACATTACGTAAACTATTAAATGTCAACTTCATGTCACATTAAAATCTGTGTTGTCACTGTGGTCACGTGGCGTATTAATATCATGACCAAGTTGAAATGAAAACCTTTAATACAATCTTTTGTTGTTATTGTTTTTTCTTTGTTTGTTTAATGGTTGTTTCAAATTAGACTGTTGAAATCAAGTCAACAAATGTCATACATACAGCATAGACTAGCTTTTATAAAGTCTACACTCATATTGATTGAACTAAAATGACGGGCGCAAAAAAAAATGTCGGCTATTTGAGGAGGTCATTTCAAAAAAGATGACTGATCTTTTAAAGGTCAGTGATGTCTTAGCGTTGTGTTTTTACATTCTGACGTCAGCTTCAGCTTACAATCGTAGAAAGTCTGTGGCGGTTGTTCCCAACAAGAAAGTGTGGCCGACCAAAGCTGTTCACGGTCATAAGAGTCTTGGGTGGATCCATGAGTGGAATATGAAGGAAACTGGGAAATCGATCACAAATGTTTGAAACAAGCAAAATATATTTTCAAAAATACTTTTTAAAAAAAACTTACATAATGGAAAAAAATGCACATCTACAGCCACATTTATGCTAGGTTTAATTCCCTATTTCTATATCAAAGAAAGTTCATTGATAACCGCTGAGTAGTGCATTATTGTATGTTTTGTTATGCACATTAAATAATTGTGCAAGGTTTCAACTTGATCCGAGAATGAGAATTCTGCATAGTGCATAGATATATGCGTAGTCATTAAAAACAGCGAAACAGGAACTCATCGTTGATCTTCGGAATTGAAGATAGTGTCCTTCTTCGTTAATGTTGTATAATGATTGAAAACAAGCCTTGAGAAATACAAGGTCATGGAGCAATACGCAAATAGTCTCTTGGATAAGGCGTCGGGTTAAATGGACACAATTGTATGAGCTCCCAGCGCCTATGAGCTGCCCGTGGGCAGATGCCAGCTGACCAGTTTAGACATCAGCCAATCATCAACTACTCTCGTTTTTCATTTTAGCGCTTACCTCCCTTGCACTGTCCAACTGTTGAGTCTATGAAGCTGTTCGGATTCTCGTCACGTACTGTCCACTGTCCGGGATTCACTGGACAAACACACGCTGGACGTGTGGGACATGATTTACAAGTGGTTAACGAACCTGGTGGGGAGCTACAGAGTTTTTGTTCTAATTGTGTCAACTTCCACCCCCCACCCCATCCCTTTTCCCCAAATCGCGTATACATGAGGTCCTTCCAATTTCACCAGACAGCATCCCCAGGGGGCGCCATTTCAAAATATACAACTTTGTCTCTCCCTTTAAGTACCGGCAATCTTTTTTTTTATCGCGTGGTGTATGGTATGTATCGATAGGCCTACTTATATAGTTAAGTGATTCTAACCTTATCTAGGTTTCTCAAGAAGCCATCGACGAAGAAGCCATTACCTCCATTGTGCTACACTAGACTACTTTGACCTGCTTATAAGGTCACTCTGTTAGAGGGAAAGGAGATTAGTCTGTGGGTAGAAGGCACGTGACTCATGGAGCTCGTCGTCGCAGGAGCTGGTCGTCATTTTGTTGGGGTAACTGAATCAGTCTTCACCGGGTTTAGCCCGTGAGATATATCGATATATGGAGTCTGAGGACTCAGAGGATGCAGTTAGTTTAGACGCTATATTAAAATCGCAATGCTTTCAAATACTTGGAAATTATTGCAGAAATGAAGTCAGATAGGCCTACACATTGATCAAATATGTTCGATTTTATAAAACTGAGTTCTGGAAATACTGAACTTGTTTAGAAACTAATAATTATAATTATAATTATTATTATGGAAGAAAAACATTTTGCTCAGTAACCACGAAAATAAAAATGCAGTCATTTGAAATACTTCACTCATCCATAATATTCAGACTCAATATACTTTATATCTTCTTCCTGGTAGTTGTCTTAAGGGTTGAGACTCCTGGAACTCTAGGCTTATGAAAGCCTGTCTCCATCGGCATGACTGAACAAGCTTCTGTCAGGGTAAGATCCAAATGACCGTTTCTACCCGAGCACCACAGTGAAGCTGAGAAGTCTTGCTCGGGATGCTTTAAGATATAAACCTATCAAACTACAAGTAAATTTTGTTGATATGCAATAGAAAGATAAACAAATTCCAAATACGTTTCTGGAATGTTGTTTTAAAGTTCATTTAGCTTCGAATCCAATGAGATTTGCGACTGAGTCCATGTGACCAAACTGTGTTTCTTCTATTCTCAAAACTAACTGGAAGATACTCTAAGAGATCTTGCAGCTAAAATGTTTTTGTGATTGCTTACATGTCCAAGTGATCAGTACAAGATAGTTTATTGATGTAGTCCAAGACTTTCATAGAATCAGACACCAGAACAGATCAAGATTTAGTAAATGAAAGATTAGGAACATCAGTGCCAGGTGATGGACCAGTCATTCAGATGTTCACTTAAGATGCCAGACTGTATTAAATGTTTCTGATGCCTCTTCATTCAGTTTTGGTAAAAATGACACTCAATACAAATTTGAAACTATATTTTTGTTTGTTGTCTATCATATGATTCAGCCATTGGGAATCAATTTGGGTGTAGGTTTAAACTTGCAAGACAGGAAATCAGATTTTTAGAACAAATGTATAAAAGCTCTAGCTACATAAGTGTGTAATTAAAAACAATAATGAATCAACTTTCTCCTCTAGAAATAGGGGAGCCATTTATATATCTATAATCAATCTACTTTTATATATTCATGTAATTTTTCTTTGCGATACAATTCAATAATTTAACATTATGCTGAGTCAGGTTTGGAACAAATATTAGAATGAAGTCAATAGAATTGAAAGTTAAGATTTGTTATGATGGACTTCAAGGCTTACAAAACAAAATCATGGAAAATGTTGATGACATTCACACAATGAACTAGAATTACAACACTGACAATGTCTTCATTTATGTAACAATGTATTTGTACAACAAATCAAATATATGTGTATGATACAATACTATGTACAGGCACAAATGAACATCTAGTCCTGTAGTGACTTGACACTACTGCTCTGACTTATATTTTGTGAGGCTTGGTGGAGACGAGGATGTGGACAGGCTTGACCAGCTGGACCATTTCTTGTTTCTTCAGGAGATGCCTGGCTTGACCACATGGTTCTATCACCAGAGACACGTCAACACTGCAGGCCTCTGAAAGTAGTTAAGGAAAGTTAAGCTGGTGATATTAAACTGATTATTTATACTGGTTATAATATATTTAATTAGCCTATTCCCAGCAGTAAAAAAGTCCCAATTTCGATAGTCCGCATGCCAGATGACTTCTGTACAGGAAAGCCCTTTTGTGGGGGAAGGTCATTACAAGCGCTATAAAGACACCCTTAAGAGCTCTTTCAAGGTGTGTGATATTGACATTCACGGCTGGGAAGCATCAGCGCTCATTTGCTCCTCATGACGTGAAGCTGTGAAAGAGCACCAAACCAAAAAAAAAGCTGAGAAAAGAAGCAGGCCTATCTGCAACTGACAAATCCTACCTATGCCTCGTATGCAGCCAACTTTTCAAAGCGAAGATCTGACTTAACAACCGTCTTTTAGAATTCATAGGAAATGAGAAATGTGCTCATCGTCGACCACAAAGGAGGAGCTAATATATCTTATACTATAAAGTAGAAAGTAAGGCGTATGTATGTATGTTACGCATAGAAATCAAAACCGTTTCACCGTTTCATATGTTGGTCTACTCATCTGAATGAGGAAGAAGAAGAAACACCTTGGCCAAGTGCATGTGCTGATGTCACAGCGTTAGTTTGATTTAGTCCTCCATTGAATGAAGACTCAGTTGTGCATTATATTTATCAATAGCTTGATCACAGCAATATATTAATTTTAATCTTTCATCAAGTCTTAAAGAAAGTCATCAGTGGCCAAGGAACAGGAGGTGAAAAGGAAGACAGTAAGAATGACTACTGAAATGAAAAAGGAACTAATCCTAACTATGAACTCTTCATTTCATTGCCTCAAAGATAATAAAGGCTATTACTATTATTATAATAAACTAAGTGACACAAGTTGCTTCTAGACAGGTGAGGATAAAAAGGAGAGAATGTCTGGCTGACTGATCCAAATGTCAACTACATTATCTTATTATCTTAGCCATCAATAATGATAAATGAAATCCTGGAACTTCCTCAACTCTGCACATTATTTAAATAGCTCCTTTAGTCCAGGATACAATTGTTCCATCCCAAACACATGTAATTCATTAGTAAAAACCTACAACCTTAGCACACAGTAGTCTTGACGTCTCTTACCTGACCACAAGGCATGAGACATGACAATTTCAGTGTCCAGTTTGTGACTGAGATGACTTAGCCTTGTCCAGCCTGTTGACGGTGGACTGATCAGCTGACTCTGTTGGTCAGGGTACTTCACCTGTCAAAACAAAACAACAAAAATTAGCTCCCAGTTTTGTAGTCAAAGTTCAAAGAGACATATTTATTCTATTTATATTATTCCACTAATAACAATTTCAATAAAGTGGATGATGAGTCTTGTCTATAACATTATGATGAATTGCTAAATAATATCAAAATATTAAATTAAGGTAGAAGTTTCTGATCTATACATAATAATATTAACTTCAACCAGAAATATCCTTTACTATACTTATACAAAACATGAAAAACTAGATGTATTACATTCTGAAAATGCTTATTAATTTCAAACCATGGATAGTTTGTATGATTATTAAAGCTACAAGGCCATTAACAAAATAATGTGTGAATCTCGCTATTTGCACCTCTTTATTTCACAGGATAAGTTCAATACAAAAAAAAAAAACACATCAGAATTAGTAATAATGGGATTTAAAAAATCCTAGATGCCTGGTTGTGTGGTATGCGCTCTGTACTGTCATCTCAAACTCTGCCCACTGCCCTGCGAGAGGTTAAAGCTAGAGTGTAATAACTTTCACATCTAAAGCAACATGTGAAACAAAAGCAAAAAAAAAAACTCTTAGCCATGAGACTTGCTATTTGGCCATGTAAAAAAAACTCTTAGCCATGAGACTTGCTATTTGGCCATGTAAAAAAAAACTCTTAGCCATGAGACTTGCTATTTGGCCATGTAAAAAAAAAATCTTAGCCATGAGACTTGTTATTTGGCCATGTAAAAAAAAATCTTAGCCATGAGACTTGTTATTTGGCCATGTAAAAAAAAATCTTAGCCATGAGATTTGCTATATGGCCAAAGTCTTATCCTTTACCTGAATTTTCACATTCCTGACATCCTTGATGTTTTCAACCTTGGCAATGACCCTCAGACCTGCAGTCAGCCCAGCAGCCATCTTGATGGCAGTTTCCAAGTTCTCTACTGGCTCCTCCAGTGTGGCCTTAACCTGCCGAATGCCCCTGAAGAGAGGCACTGCACTGGGAGATAAACTGTTGATGGCTTTCTGCAGGACACTGTGAGTGACCTGAAGGTGAGACGCATCAATGAGGTCAATGCTAGACAGCAAGTGATTGGTAACTGTATCTGTCGGCCCTGATTCAGTCTCTGCAGACCTGAACAAAATAAACAAATATCTTGAAAGGAAAACAAAACCCAATAACCTTCTGATTGGAAAGAACAAAATACCACAAGAGCCTCACAAGTAGGGTCAAAGTTCAAACAGAAAACTGAGAACTTTTATCATGGGACATGAGAAGCGAATCTAGTTGACTTAGGGATTTCTACTTGGTATGTTTAATCCTGTGTTAGAATGATTTAAAAAAAAAAACAATATGGAAAGTACAAGCTCAAGCTATTTTAAAATTGTACCCAGTATTAAAACCTAACCCTAAGAAAGCTGCTCTTGTGGTATAATGTATTTACAATGTTATCGTTTAATAACTAATTTCATTCAGACTTTTTTATCTGTTTCTTTTTTATGCTTATCTTCAGGGTTGTGTTCTTGTAAAACTTCCATTTACTGGGTATTTATTTTTAGAAGTGTGAAGCTTCTTTCTAACCATGACACCAGATTGGAATAAATTGGAATAGCTTTCATATTGTGCAATTTTCATGCTTATAGCATGCTCAGAGCACTACGGCCGATCTCATTTGTGGATCAGTGGGGGGAGTATTTGAGAGGATTTCTGTGCTGCCTTTAGGTGCTCAGTAAACACAGATCTGCTGGATTCAGGTGTTCAACCTCGAGCCCCTTTTATTGGTAGCCAAGCCAAACCCATGGGTATTTAGCCCCATAGCCACAAATCTCACAATACACCTATAACGGTAATACTTAAAAAGAAATTTCTGGAAAATATGTAACTGATTTGAACACATTTTCTTAAAAGTTATTTTCAATGAACTGGTGAAAACAAAAGTACTCATAAAATATTGTTTTTGAGACCAATGGAGATGAACATATATTTAGACTCGGATATCACCTCCACTTTTGAAAAAGAGAAAATGAGAATGCTCCTTACTTTTTCATGTATGTCAAGTAATGTTTAAATGTCTCACACATCCTGATCTTGTCTGCCAGGGAACCACAGCTCAGAGTGACCACCATCAGCAGTGTTAGGGCTTTCAGTTCAATCTGCTTGACTGTCCAGATCAAACTGCTGGTCAGTCCCAGGTACACAGTCTGAAGTTTGGTCGTCAGTTGGAGAATCTAGCAAAAGAAAACAAAACATAATTGTACTGATATGTTTTCTTTCATGAAAAACAAATGAGAGATATGTCACACAATATTTAGCTGGATGATTGTTCAACAAATCCAATATGACCTTATTGGCAGGAAGTAACTGATCTAGTTTAGGGGATTAGAGTTGTATCCAATAACTTCTTACAATTTCATAAGCTATATTTTTAACCTAGTAAATCTCTTTACATCTTTACAATACCTCTATTCAAGTCACTCCTTCGTGGAACCAGTAGAAATTTGGACAGCTGATCTCAAAACGCCTCTAACGATTTAACTGGAAATTTAACAGTTTATATTTTTTTTTTAAAGTTACCCTTACAGACCTTGTGATCCATGGGGCAGATGATGTGAAGGTCATCGGTTTCTATGGCCAATGGTTAATTAGCAGGGTGTCTTCTGGCCAGCACAATGACCAACCACCAGTAGATCTACACTAGATCTTAAGAGTTATAAATCAGAACTTAAGGTCTAGTATTACATCTACGTGAACATACCAAAAAATAATCGCATAAGTATATCTTCCTCACTGGTTGAATAAAAAATGCATACGTTTTTGCAGTTGACGGTGTCACTGATTCGATACCCGAACTGTACCAAAATTGTGTAAAATTATTTTATTCTATTGGAAGTTTAATAATGGAGGTCATGTCTTTTTAACAAATATATTTTACAAATGATTTTCTTGTTCACTTCTAGATCCACTCTAAAATGTCTTCATCAAAAAACAAGTTTGCTGAAATATAGTTAAATGCTATTTACCTTATCCACAGCTGAATTCACACTATCACAGTCTGTCTCACACTGGGCAGGGTCATTCACTCTGGCCAACAACTGAAATTTACAACCAAAAACTTATGTCTAAACATTATAATGAGATTTCCCTTTTAAAGACGAAATCACCAACATTATATCATAAAATGCTTCGAAAACAAATTTAAATACTATTTATAGCAAATTTGAAAATGGGGGACTAAAGACATTTCAAATCTATCCAATTCTATTGGGTACTTCCCCTTGTCAGGGTTGTATCTCATGACTTTCACAAACCATATTCTGCTGGAGGCCAGGTGTGGAAAAGAAGCACTACTTAGCATTTGACAGCTGAACTGTGTCAGACAACTATTTTACATGGGGGATGACATCATGTCAAAGGCGATCTTTTTGGTGAGCTTAAATAGGAGGACAGTGTAACAAAGGTGCCCCCCCCCCCACCAAAGTACGACATTTTGCCCTCTCAGGCCTAGAGGAAAGCAAATGCAGTGCAGTAGATGGCCTCTGAAAGAGACAGCTAAAGAGCTCTTACAAAGGTAGCAAGAAACATTTGAGGCCCAAAGAAAAACTCTTGCCCAAGTCAGACTCAAATGACAAAAAGAAAACTAAAATAGATCCCCCACAGACAATGGCAAAATATGCATGTCACAAACAGGGTTTGTGTGGTCATGTAACATGCTGCATTCCTCTTTAATCTTTGTGATTGAAGACAGTGCCTCATCAGACAACTTAAAAGCTAGGAAAGATGTGGGCACTACTAAACAGGAATGAAAGTCATAAATAATAAATTTTTCTCACAAGTTTAAAAGTTATCTTTAGTAACTTTATGCCAATAACAAATTAATTCAGATGATTCTACCAACATGAACCAGAATGAAGATTCATGGCAAATGAAGAACTCTGGGCTCAAAAAGGAACAATAGTAGGACAATTTAGTATCCAAAAGATCATACTCAAGCATAGGTAATAACAGATTTCTCTCTCTCTGATAATCCACTTCATTAGTTTGACTACAAGATTTAGATCAATTAGCAGAATCTAGTATTAATGAGTCAAGTTAATTATTAGATTTAGATTATCTGCTAAATTAGCACCTAAAGCTAAACATAATCTAGGAAAAGGGACTGTACATGCCCATATCCAGAGACATTGGAAACATTAAAGGAATGTAGCATTCATTATTTTTTACTTCAAATTATTAACAAATTATGAAAATATTGGTCATAGTAATTTGATTATCCTTTTTGTGTTGGAATTTTGAATTGATAGCTTTATTTATTTTTTATTTTATGGGACAGTCCTGCAAAGTGCAGCATAGTGGCATGCCACTCAAAACTAACCTTGGTAAGTAATAATTGAGAGCGAAGAAAAACACAAGTACAGTCTGCCGAGGCTGAGATACCTTTGTCCAGCTGTTTGGTTCTTTCCAGATCTCTGCAAACAAGAATATAACATTAGAAATTATAAAAAAAAAGAGAATTCTCTATAAAATCTTGGTTTACACTTAGTATATTTCATAAACTAAATTGTTAAATATTTTGTATAGTTTAAATATTTGATATGTATAGGCTATTTGATATGTATAGGATATTTCCTACAGTTTGATACTAGCAAGTGGACTATTTTAGGTCATTTTTATTGGTACATTTATTTATTTCATAGAAATATCTTTTCAATAATGGAATTGTTTTCATCTAGAGCAATTAAAGCCGCAGAGTAAGTTGATAAGACTTGGCTCCCTGGCCCTGCTATTTAACAAATATCACAGAAATCTAAAGAGAACATACCTTACTGCCACTGTTAAAATTGAGATGACAGATTTGAAGTCCATGTTTTCAATGTTACGCAGGCGGAGGGTAAGTTCCTCAAGATACTGGGCTGTGTTTCCAACAGACAATGTGCTGGAGTTGTTGCTAGTTGTAAAGTCATCTGACATTTCCAGACTCTGCTCAGTACAAAAAGATGTACAATAATTAGACATTAGTTTAAAAGTTAAAGCAGGGTAAAACTTATATCAAATGTATTAGGATCTTTTCTTCTAATTATTTGGTATGGTTTTCAACAACTTTAAGACAATACATCTGATAGGATATTTTTTTTTATAAAGATTATGACATTAAAGTATGAAGTATATATGTAAGTACTAGTACACAAATGATAACTTGACTTTAGTAGCAGAAACACAATATGTAGAATAGGTAGTATCTGCAGTCACAGTAGTGACCACAAATAAAATGAAATCTATTAAAGTAATACAAGGATTATTTACTGTAGAAGCAAACATTGAGTGACATAAAGTATGGATATTACCTTAATAACAGGAACATAGTCAGGTAGACTGGAACGTAGGTAGGAATAGTGACGTCGTGTGTGCTCCTGAAACAATGGAACCATGGTAGGTGTTTTGGCTGCAGCATTGAAAACCAGAAGTAATACTGTTATATCTTTTGCATAGTTAAAGATGGAATAACAACAGGAAATAATACTATTCAAACTTTCAAGGTCTTTCTGCTATGTGCATCCATTGGAAACAGAAGTCAGTACAATGAAATAAAGTTGACAGCTATAAATAAACATTGACAAATGTAGGAAATGTTTTGTTCTGTTAAAAATATACAAGTAAAAGAAACTATTTTTTTCAAAGAATATTTGATTGTAGATTAGGAGGGAGATGTAATGTATTCTTCTTTTATAGTCTTGCAATTATCAACAATGATTTTTTATGAGCTGACGATTTTAAAATCATTATTTATGCCCTTGCCAAAGACATGTACAAAGGACGAAAAGAAACAGACCCTCTATGGAAAATATGTTGCATAGCTATATAAAACAATGCACTTTTCCTTATCATCAGAATCCAATACATTGCAATTGTTATTTTATTCAACCTACAAAGTGGTGACTATGGTCAAAGCAAAACAACATCAAGGGAGGTGAGAAGTTATACTAGAGAGGAAAAAGGAAATGATTGTAAGAAATCTAATGACTATGTCACACCATTTTGCTATACTGGAAGTTAAAAAACTGAATATTCCCTTAGCACAGTAAATCTTTTCCATCAAGTAACACTAGCAAAACTCGTGTTCGTATTTTTTTTTATGAAGTGAGAAGTTACATAACAAAAGCATTTAGCAATTTATGAGTATTCAAACCAATTGGATGTACTTCCAGATTCCCTTTAGAGATAAAATAAAAATAATAATAAATTTAGAGAAAACTTCTCCAATGCTATTGCAAACTCATATTGGTGTCAGACAAATTCCAGAAAAAGTTTGTGAATATCAGTGAAAATTTTGTTTTATTATATATTTCAGTTTCTATTCAGTTATAGAATTTCATCCAAATTTATGCATGAAAATATCTTTTCAATTTAGAGTAACAAAGAAATGAAAAATAAGAATACATAACTATTTGTGATAACTATTTACAAAGATAAACACTATAGATGTAAAGAAAACTTTATGTTTTAAATTGTTTATTCTACAAAAACAAAAAAATGTTTAAAGATACAAGCAGGGTCATCCATGTTTGGTTCTGGTGTATCTAGGTATGGATGTAAACAGAGCAGGTCAGGGGCCAGAGCTAACACATGAGCTGGATGCTTGGTACCAAGTTTTTGAGCACACCTGAAGATAGAAAAAGTTATTTTAATTGAATGAAATCAATGGAGCCTCAATGAGAGCTACCTTAAAGTAATAACATCAAGAAAGAAGTAACAAGAAAAACACTATCTGATCACATCACCATAACAAAACTGTAAGTACATCCCTTTATTCACTTGGGCATAACTGAAATGGACTGAGTTCTTACCAACTATAAATTGCTGTATCAGAATAAAAATTTGCCACAGCAGAGGTTTTTGGACATTAACTATGACTTTTCAAATAATCATAGCTAGTAAACAAAAATAAAGGCCATGTAAAAATAGATTATAAAAAAAAATTACATAACATTCTAAATTAGTTTTGAGAAAATGATGAAAACTTATTATATCATTTACCGAATAAATTGGTAGACCCTCTAATAAAATTACCAAATCACTGAAGCTTAAACTACAATTTTTTTTTCAGATGTTTTAGGATAGAGAATTACAAAAAAACAAGACAAAAAAACAAACAATAATAACAAAGCCAATTATAGTTCAAAAGTGATATTACCTCCAGATAGAAGTCCTGTCTTGTGGATATCTTTGCAAGTTATCCAGAAATGCCATAACACAGTTATTTATACAAGCCCTAGTTGCCATCTTGACATGGCCCAACATATCTCTGAGTGCCTCACGTGAAGAAGGAGAAAAATCCTGGAATAAACAAACAAAAACTGAACAATGGAAGAAAGTATTGTAAAAAAAACAAAACAAAAAAAACAACAACAATGTACTATAAATGATACTGATGATTTTATGAAAGAAATTCATCATTATGAGAATAAGTAAATAAAAGTAAAATTCCACTTTCAGAGCAATCTATAGGGCAGATGATGTAAAGGTAATCTGTTTCTGTGGCCCATGGTTAATGAGGATGTCATGTGGCCAGCACAACCCACCAACCACTTCTTACTTTTAAGAGCATAGGACAATTTAAAAAAAAGATGTGTTTAGATGTACCCCTCCATTTTTTAAAGCCTGTCAATAATAAGTAAATAAAAATTAATCTGAGTACAATATATTTTTAAGATAAAAATTGTAATTTTCATAATAATCAGCTATATGACAGCTAGACACTTTGGCCCTTAACAATGGCCCATATCAGCTTACTTCAACAAAAAAAAAAAAAAAAAAAAAAAAAAAAAAAAAAAAAAAAAAATGTGTGGTATTATAGCTGATTTATATCTTATATGTTTTTTTGTTGTTTTTTTTTATTCCAGTAAATTTTTTTTTACTTTACCTGTAAAACACCAAGTATTATTTCCACCTGGTCTTCCCGCAGTAATAAATTATGGCTAATCTTACGCAGGCTGTTGATGGCATTCAACCGCACACTCTCAATCTCATCGTTGAACATGTCTATGATGCTGTCTTGAGAGAGGATGGAAAACTGAGGAGAGTTGGAGGCAAGTTCACAAAGTGAGTCCAAGGCTGCGTTGCGAACATCTGTAAAACCAAATGTCACAATTTATTACATTTATACTTTTTATTATGAGCACAATAATTCTCTTGTTTTTTTTGTTTTTTTTTTAAGATAATTATTTGTGATCAGGTTTCATTTTTTAAAGTAAAGAAGATAAAACTATAAATATATAAATGACTAATGACTAAATAAATAAAATGAATGACTAATTAAGGAAAAAATTGAATTAAAAATAAAAATATTTAAACTTGTTATTTTGATTAGTTTATCAAAATGTAAATGTAAAATATATCAATATCAAGTTATTTTTAAAATGATTAATTTTAATAATGTCATTAACAAAATATATACATATTAAAGTTATTATGACATTAAATAAACAAAGGTAAGTGTTAAGTTTCCAGAGGAAATGCCCAAACTACACATAAATATAACAAATATACTTTTAAAATTTTTTTTTAATGTTTCCTATTGACTAAAAAATTACTGGTGTGCTAATTACACCAGAGCTACAACAACTAAAAATTAACAAAGTTTGTATACAATATATTGAATTGGATGGAGGCCAAGTAGGAATGTACATTTATGAGGTTAGGGTTATAATGAATTTCCTTGAGATGTAAACAAGTCACTTACCTAAATATTCATCCTCCAAACCATGAACAAAAGCACCGCAAGCCCCTATACTGAGTAGGTTCACAGAGTCTGGGTCAATGTCCTCTTTTGGGGCATCATCTGCCCACTTCTGACCAGTGGACCATTCACCTGAAGCAAAATGCTCTCTAGCCCTTTCATGTGCTGATCTTTTTCTCTAGAATAAAAATTTGTTGAGTTTTGGTGTTGAAAGAATTATGGTCAAACCATGAATATACAAAGCAAGATAAACAGGCTTTCTACTAAAGAAAAATAATTTTAGAATGAACCAATCATTGAAATGGCATGTACAAAATGAGAATCTTAAAACTGAAAGATGAATAATATTAGGGACAAATATTGAAGGACATGTTCCAAATCATAAACTCACTCTTAATTGTGACATAATTTTTTTGTCCAAAGTTTGCTCCAGAAATTTGGGGCTGACCAAATGAAGAGATCCCTGAAACAAAAAAAAAAATGCAATGCAAATTAAAAAAAACAACAACAACACCTGAAATATAAAAGATGATAAAACTTAGCTTATTTTGAGGCTGTAGGTTCTCATACATTATAGTACCCAAACTCACCAGCAACTGACAGGCTTTAACCCTGACTTTCACAGAGATATCTGAGACCATATTACAAATTTTTGCAAAGCCATCATCAACAAGCCGAAGTTCTTCAGATGAGTCTGTCACTGGTACAAGACTTTGATTTAAAAAACAAAAACATGCCCAATTATAACTCAATACAAGATACAAGAAAATAAAAAAGAAATTTAAAAAGTATTATTGATTTAGTTTTTATTATATAGGCTTAACATTCTCAGCACATCTATTCATCACAGGTAGAAAAAATAGCAACTTAGAAACAGAAAGAAAACAAAATGTTAATTTTCCATTTGTAACAAAAAGGAAGTAATAAATATGAATTTGTATGTTCAGTTTGCAATTGAAAATACTTTTCATTCATTCTTCATTCTGTAATGTGTAATAAATGTATGTTCGCTCCACATTCACTGTATAAACTGTATTTGAAATGCATGTATCTTCAACCAGAATTGATTGTTTATACTGTAATGTGAAATACCTTTCAGGATATAAGTGGCTCAAGACCCAAATGAGTTGAATGGCTGCCAGACGTACACCTTCATAGTCATCAGACAGAGCACTGCAAGCTTGTTGGTAAACAGAGAACCCCAAATACTGTCCACTGTTGTGTAGTGTCAGCTGAAGAGTAGGAATAGTCATTGGAATGTAAGATAAGCACATACATACAAAAATGCATTTTACATTTTCTATGAGATAAAGGCACACAGAACCATGCAACGCCAAGAAAGCTGATCTCTTCCTTAAAGCAAAATATTTTGAAAATCAGATAAGATGTGATTTTGAGTTATTAAAAAATCTTCTAAACTAATAGCAACACCCAGATTTTTCTCTTTGATACAAAGTAATCAGTTTTATTACACAATATTTTGCTCTGTTTTTCCTTTAACATGGAATGTGTGAAGGAATTTAATAAGAACTGTGGCTGATAGTACAGTAAGTAAATTCAAAGAATGTTGATAGAGAGAGTCTTGAATTTTGAGTTTTGCTTTCAAACATTTGTATGCAGGTTACAAGCTATGAATAAGCTTTAAATTTTCCTTATGTTTTATATACTATAAAATCAATTAAATAATACATGCCATGGCTTCAAAGGCACTACACCGGACTCTCGGGTCCTCGTCACTGATGTAACGAGTCAACACTTCTTGAATGGACACTGGCCAATCAGGGGAGGCAGGAGTGTCTTTACGCTGTTGCTCACATGAAGCTAAGCAGCCAATGAGTTGAAGGCAACTTTTACGTACTTGGTGATCTGAGTCGGAAACATTCTGACCAAACAAAAAGGAAAGATCATGTCAATAGCATCTAAATTTCAGAAAGATTATATTAATTCCAATAAAAAAACAATACCAAAATCCATTTTTCTTGCAATAACATAACTATTGCAAACAGTTAAGCAAACATCCAATTAAAACGTTTTCAAGTCACACAGACAATATACATGCCTCTGCTTACAATAAATATTTGCAATTAGATTGAAAGTTGAAAAACACTTCTAGAAAGTTCAAAAAACATTAATTTTTTATAAAATAATCAAAATATTTTCTAATTTTAAAAGGAATTTTCCCTAACATTAATTGGCTATTTTTCAATTCAAATGTTGACAAATTTGTATACATATTGACTAAATGTATTGATTTTTAAAGATTTATTTCAGTTTTAATTGCAATTTTAACTACAGTAAAATTTAATTCTTTAATACCACAATTTTGCCTATAGCTAAATACAACAGAATAAAAGTATCTTTTATGATTTATGCATTTCAGACGAAGATAATTTACATTTGAAGATAATTACATCCAAGCCCTAACTTTCTGCAGGATGGGAGTGCTAAAATTTGAACCAAAGGACATCGTAAACATTGAATGACAGTTCAGAGCACACACCACATGACCAGGCAGCTAAATAATTGACAAATATTAGTTAGTTAGATATCTTTATATTCAAACATAAAGAAATCAACATTAAGAAGAGATAAATACCTTAAATGCTGCTCTCATGAAACGCTGAATGTAAGGACTAGAAGGAGAAAACATTTGGCTAACAGTCTTTGCACTCACTAACATTTGACTCAAAACTTTATGCGATGCTGCCAAGAGATTTAATTAAAACATTAGTAAAATCAACATCCAGATTTCTTTTATTCTCAAAGTATATCTATTAAATAAATGCGCGCCTAACAAAACTGGTTTCTAGTTTAAAACAAACATGGATATTAAGATAAAAATAGCACTCATCTTGATTTCATACTGCTAAACAATTTATGAGTTGAAATTAATAGACTTTTGAAAAAAAAAATTTAACCCTCAAATCAACTTTTTTTTTTACAAATTTTGCTCTACAGCATAATTTGTCATGAACAGGAAAATACAAATAAATCTCAGCATTCTAATCAGCTGGCTAAATCATTTGTTCTCTACAGACTAGACTTTTTTGCAACCTTTTATATACAGATGTTTATGATCACCAGTCAAAGGCAGCCAGAATACTATACAACATTAACATATCAGGAAATGGTTCATAAAGGATACTGAGTGATTTTGAGCTAAATAAATAGTTTTATTTTTTTATTATTTACAAAACAAAATTTTGTTAATTGTCATCTATTTTATTCACTGGTGTCATTCTTTGTGAGAGGATGGAGTGGCTGAGTGGTGAAGCAACTGGCTTCCGTACAGAGGGGTTTTGAGCTAACAATCCCAATGAAGAATGGAATTTTTGGTTGGTCGGTGTCCACATGACACCCTTATTAAACTGTCTGCCATAGTTTATTGCATAGCATTTAAAGTCTAAGAGAATATGTTATTACACCATAAACAGAATTAAGAATTTTCTTGACATTTATGACTACATACTTTGAGGCACAGCTGACCTAATATATAACCTTTGATAATCTGACAAACCCTCTGGACCTCTAACCGTCAGACTATCAAGAGTCAACTGTAGTCTTCACAAAGTTAAAGATACACTTACTCTCAGAGTTAAGTCTGTTCAAAAGGTCATCAGCTAATAATTGAATATTAAAACCTGGAACAAGTGCTAGCCTGGCAAAAAGGGAAATAATTTTACAGCGAACTATAGAATCACGTTCGCCAATAAGATGTTCCACTAGCTCATTGTATATCCCTTCGGCACCTTCTTTGTCAATGGGCATACTCTCCTCCAGCTTACAGAGCAAAAATATTGTCTCCTGTGGGGAGTTAGAGCTTGAAAGGTTCAAGGATATCACAGGTGGAGTGGATTGATGGATCAATCGCAATTTCTTGACAGGTTGTGGAGGTTCTTCCTGAAAAGAAAATAATTCTAATTTGATAAATTTACTATAAATAAATGTAGGAATTTACATATTAATAATAATCTTTATTGTCCCTATGGAAATTTGTCTTTCAATTTGTGCATTACACCAAACAAAAAAACATTATAACAATAAGAAACCAAAGTGTACATTCACACCAGACTCACTCATAATTTACATGTGACAAAGTTTATATCAGATTAAGCTCTTATTTAATGATTTGATTGCCAGGGGAACAAAAGAGTGTTTGTGTCTGTTTGTCTTTGCTATTGGTCTCTTGTATCTCTTTTGTGATGGTATACCCACTAGTGAAATGGAAGCTGAATGAACAAAAAAAAAACCAACTTATTATTAGATACAGGTTTCTAGACACAATATATGATTCTAGCAAGAAAAATACTTTATCTAGATCTACTTCTAAAAATATAAGTTCAAAATTCAGATATTGACTCATTTAGTAAAGAGAAATTTTACAATTTATTTTAGATCTAGTTTGGCTTGATTCATTCAAACAAAATAGATCTAGACTTTGATCAGGGACAGTCATGCAAAAAACAACAGTAACAACCTTCCTTTTATATGATAATTTGTTTGTATTGACTTTTTGAAGTTAGCTAGTGATAGGTGAAAATTTCAACATGTCAGATGGTGAAATTAATGAAAGTATATATATACTAAATGAATCTGATTTTAGTGACTCTTATAGCCCTAATAATGAGAGCAGTATAAAAGGAGGGCTTTAGATCTAGGTCTACACTAGATTTAGCACTAGTCGATCTATGAGTCTGATCTAGATTTAGTGTTGATGATGCCCATCCATGGTAACATGGTTTAGAGTTAGGGGTGAGGAGCTGGACAGAGAATATGCTCCCATAGAGTTTTTTATGCTTTTATTTTTACTATCAATTTCTGTTCATATTTTTGTTGGGGAGACTAATAAATATATGATGCCAACTTTTTGACCAGCAAACAGCTCACAAGAAGATTCTTGGGTCATAAATAGGTGTCTGTCACTGTGGCCATAATATAATCATCATTATAATGAAGATGTCTATTTACATGATACTTTGAGAGAGATAAGTAGTAGAAGAATTTGACAGAAGTGTCTAAAAAAGTGACTAAAGGGTATCCATGTGTCTTGTTTCCCCAAATACAAGTTGTAATAAACATAAGTAATAGGACTTATTCAGGCCTAAAACTTCTTTAAAAACTCTCTTAAATTTGTAATTCTATTCAGTTTTGAAAAAATTTTGTAAATTTCTGCACATAAATTATGCAAATTAGTTTAATTAGCTTAGCTAATTATAATAAATGTTAATATTTCAGTTGAATTTTATGTCATTATTAGCTGATAATAAGCATAAGAAAGATGATAATTATAAGCTCATCCATTTCTCTTCAATAATAATATAATTTTGTGTAGTGTATTTTTTTTTTTGACTATTGTAAAGTAATAAAAGTAATTAAGTCTAGATCTACTTTATTTGTAATGTTAAAATATCAGTAATGAATTTTTTTTAAATATTATTATTACTAAATATTAGTAATATAAATAATTAAAATATTAGTAGATCTAGACATTGATTTGAACATTCTAGTATTATTTCTAGTCTAGAAGAAGACTTAGAATTTCTAGTACGTTAGAAGAAGACTAAGGCTAAGGCTAAGGCGTCTAAGGCACTAAGGACTAAGACAAAAAAGTGTAGTGTAAGTGTGTAAAGTGGAAAAAGTGCTCCGTCTTCTTGGTACCAAATGTGGACAAAGGGTTAAAACCGATACATATAATCTAGATCTCACTAAATTTTTAATTTTACCGTAACAACATAACTGAATTCTGCAAGAGCTCGTTTTTTCAGTTTTGCAGCCATCTCGATAAACAGATGAAGCTCTTATGTGACAAAGTTGTCAAAATCACATTTATAAAATGCTGAATTTCGATCTATGTATAGATCCAGTAGCTACAAAACAATACTTTTTGTTGAAAGTTTTGTTTTTATTTAGCGCGTGAAAACAAGAAATCTCACACATATATCTTTGTATATATTGAGAACATGAGCAATATTTTAAGTAAAATGCATCACAGGCGTTCTAGATTCTACATCTATAATCTTAGATTCTGAAGGAGCATCCGAATCATTAAAAAGGAGATATTGGGGGACGGGGTGGGGTGGGGGGGAGGTCGTTTTAGGCAGTATAAACAAAGAATTATCTCACCATATTGTATATCTATCGATACAAATTTAAAAACAAGCAAAATATAAAAATACTTTTTTTTTAAATATCTAAGAAAAAGAACATTTAATATTATATTTATCGATAATGTAGAAATTATTTCCCTTTTTTGATATAAATCCATAGACATAAATAGTTGATTACCTATGACTAATTGGTTAATTTTTTAATTATTTAGTTTTTGTTATGTAGGCTATAATAAATTAATTGTATAAAGTTTTAACTTGATCCGAGAAAGGGTGTGGGAGAAAAAACGTTTACAATTATGTAAAGAGACAGACCTCATTCACCAATCGTAAACAAACAACATTAAGCCACGTGGTGCTTTATCTCTTCTATATAATTTACAATCGTATGTTCAATTCATGATGGTTGTCACGTGACTAATGGGATACTTTTTTATTGATCCATGTATTTTCTTGGCAAGTTTCAACTTTATCCAAGACTGGGTGTGGAAGAAATAACGTGTACAAACTTGTTACCAGACAGACAGAGTGAGTTGATATAGCCTAAGCTTAATTTGTAAAAAAAAGCATAGGTAAAATTAAGTCATAAACTTTGTCTAAAATTTTTCCTAAAGAATACGAATTTCTCTCTAGACTTGACAAGTCAATTACAAGAAATAGTCTAAGGACTTAATATTTTAATTGCTCATGCGCAAACAGAATCTTGTATTTTAAATTACAGACGTTAGTTTAAGAGAGAAGATACTTAGGCCTACGTCCTATATACGTATTGATGTGTTCAGGTAGTCGTGCATGTAAATTTGAGACTTTTAAACTTTGCTATGTTCTTGACTTTCCTGGCTAATTCATGCAACCCGTTCCATGCTCTCATGACACAATAGGGAAGAAGGAGCATTTGGACGAATTTGTCCTAACAAAGGTATAAGACGTGTGTCTTGTGCTATTAGAGTCTTAAACTCCTGATAAGTCATTGGTATCTCCTATTAGATTCACGCAACCAGCTACACAAGTTCCAATCGCATTAGGGGAGATGGAGATCTTGTAAGAAGTGCTATCAAATAGAGAGTCTTGTGCTGAGTATTGTGTTGAGTATTGTGTTGAGTCGTGTTTGAGGAGCGCCTTAAATGCAGCACCACTCTCCCTCAAAATCTTAATAAAATATTTATTATTCGTAATGCAGGCGCTGGGAACTCTTTATTGGTTTTGACCCTTCTGGTGTTATGAGGTTGATGAGTGGATTGAGATATGAAGGAATTATTCAAGCCATTGCTTTCTTGCGGCTATTCCCAAACATGGGAAAGAATTAGTGAGTCAAACCTGAATACCCCAAGCTCATTTCTATCTCATTTCTATGTGATGATCCAGTGTCGCTTTGGTACTGGAGGTGTAGTGTAGTCAAACGATTCTACAAAGTCTATTTTTTTTAATTAAGTAGCCAAATTATGTTCCTTGTTTTTCAAACCATATAGAATACAAGTTGTAATAATAATAAGAAGCATATCCTGAAACTCAATGTTGTCGACAAATGCCGAAAATGTGGAAATGTGGGCGAGTCGATTGAACACATTATGGCAGGATGTCCAGCCCTATCAGAATCAGCCTACTTGGGTCGCCATAACCAAGTTGCAAAGTTAATACACCAACACCTGGCTTTGACGTACAAATTGATCGGTAAGGACACTCCCCCTTATTATAAATACTCTCCGCAAGAGGTTCTTGAGTCTACTGAACATCTGCTGTCCTGGGATAGGCCTATTCTGACCGACAAAACGGTATATTTCAATCGCCCGGATCTGCTGTTCATCGATAAAAAAGAAAAAACCGCTACCATTATCGATATCGCCGTTCCACTGTCTCATAATTTAAGAAAAACTGAGATAGAAAAACAAAGAAAATATGGGAACCTAGGCTTGGAGATTAAGTGTCTATAGAAATTGTCCAAAATAACAATATACCCAATTGTTATATCAACCGAGGGGATAATAACAACTGACCTCACAGACACCTTCAAGGCCTTTAACATTCCTAGGAACATCTTCGTTGCCTGTCAGAGGGCGGTACTGCTGCAGACCTGCCACATCACCAGAAAATTCCTCAGTGGAAGCTGTTAAAGGGACTACAATGAATTTTGTTTCTCTTTAGCGAAACTCGACCCTGGCAGCGCCAGAGAATGACTACTCGTTCATTTCTAACATAATAATAATAATAATCTTTATTGTCCGTATGGAAATTTGTCTTACAATTTGTGCATTACACCAAACAAAAAACATTATAACTATAAGAAACCAAAGTGTACATTCACACCAGACTCACTCATAATTTACATGTGACAAAGTTTATATCAGATTGTTCTTATTTAATGATTCGATTGCCAGGAGAACAAAAGAGTGTTTGTGTCTGTTTGTCTTTGCCATCGGTGTCTTGTATCTCTTTTGTGATGGTAAAATCACAAATCCTGACACAAAGGGTGATTCTTTATTTCGAGGATCTTGTTAGCTTTTTTTATACCGCTCCTAAAGCCTCTCTGCCTCTCTCTCTCTCTCTCTCTCTCTCTCTCTCTCTCATTCTTTTCTTTCTTTCCTTGGTAATGAAAATACATGCAACAATATAATGAAAAAATGGCAGCTTGTATTGTTGTCTTGCGAAGGAGAAAAAATGATCACACACCACCTCACCAAATAAAATGATCACACACCACCTCACCAAATAAAATGATCACACACCACCTCACCAAATAAAATGATCACACCCCACCTCACCAAATAAAATGATCACACACCACCTCACCAAATAAAATGATCACACACCACCTCACCAAATAAAATGATCACACACCACCTCACCAAATAAAATGATCACACCCCACCTCACCAAATAAAATGATCACACACCACCTCACCAAATAAAATGATCACACACCACCTCACCAAATAAAATGATCACACACCACCTCACCAAATAAAATGATCACATACCACCTCACCAAATAAAATGATCACACACCACCTCACCAAATAAAATGATCACACACCACCTCACCAAATAAAATGATCACACACCACCTCACCAAATAAAATGATCACACACCACCTCACCAAATAAAATGATCACACACCACCTCACCAAATAAAATGATCACACACCACCTCACCAAATAAAATGATCACACACCACCTCACCAAAGAAAATGATCACACACCACCTCACCAAATAAAATGATCACACACCACCTCACCAAATAAAATGATCACACACCACCTCACCAAATAAAATGATCACACACCACCTCACCAAATAAAATGATCACACCCCACCTCACCAAATAAAATGATCACACACCACCTCACCAAATAAAATGATCACACCCCACCTCACCAAATAAAATGATCACACACCACCTCACCAAATAAAATGATCACACACCACCTCACCAAATAAAATGATCACACCCCACCTCACCAAATAAAATGATCACACCCCACCTCACCAAATAAAATGATCACACCCCACCTCACCAAATAAAATGATCACACCCCACCTCACCAAATAAAATGATCACACCCCACCTCACCAAATAAAATGATCACACCCCACCTCACCAAATAAAATGATCACACCCCACCTCACCAAATAAAATGATTTTTTTTTTGTATAATGTTTGATTTAATGGTGAATTTCTTTCTTAATAATTTTTTGTTTAATGCACGCTTTTTAAGTGAAACTGTTTGTCCACCGCCTTGTGACCTGATGACCTTATTCTATGTTAAGATACAATCGTGTGTTTTGACCCTGTACACATGGAGTAGAGCAAGACGAGGATGTTTACTCTCTGATTTCGCCTTTTTAAAAAATCTTGTTTTTAGCTTTATTTTAAACATTTGAATCTTTTAGACTTAACTGTTGTTTTTAGCATTACGATTCCACTACAATGGCTACAGCCGCAACATCAACATCCACGTCGTTGCCCATCCCTTACTCGTCGTTGACGACCTCGGCGGTTAAACTAAAACCACCAATAACCTCAGAACCACACCCACGAACCACAGCAGCATCGCTATCAGCATCTATGTCATCTGAATCAACGCCAGCGCCCACAACGTCCGTCAAAAGAACATATGTACAGAGTGAAGGTTCTTCGATCTCAACCGCTCTTGGATCTAAGAATAAAAAGGTAAAGCATTTTTAAATAAAAGGTTTCGAATAAGATTTTAGAAATATCGCGAAAGTTCTTGAACTAATCCAGAGGCGTGGCTAGGGTGAAACCTGTTACCACTTTCTGCTCCTCGCTAACAGGTCGCATTAATTTGATTTGAGAAGTGGTTAGTGGACTTCCATTTTTCGGAAGTTTTTAAAGTAAATGGCAATGTCTTCGATTCTTAGGATTAAGGATGAGTGCAGTGATACACATGACTACGCAAACCCAGTTGTTACATTGAAACATTAGACTACTTTCTACCACTGTGCATAAGCTGTCTGTGGAAATGTTCTTTTTACATGTCAGCCCAATAAAACGTTAGTTAAATCAGTGGCGTAGCTGGGGGGGGGGGCAGAGAATTTGCCATCCCCGGTCATTTTACCAGGGATGAAGTGACCGGGGATGAAGTGACCGGAAATGAAATGACCGAGAACTGTCAAAAAGACCCACGTTTTAACACAAATAGGTCCCAAACCCAGAACACAAATTTAGAATAATGCTTCAAATAATCAGTCATAATAATTGGGACTTTATTCAAAGACCAAAAATACGGATGAACGGATCTGAAGATATTGTTATGTATCTCCAGGTTCTCTTCAAACTGCACCACACGACACAACGAACTTAAGGAACCTCACAACTCGGGGCTCCAAAGTAACAGAACAGTTTAATTTCAAATACATGACAACATTGTACAGTTGGCAACAACATTACACTGACTGTCCAAAAACCTAGCCTTGATCCGCCTGACTTCACACACCGTACTACTGGTTCTGCCTTCGCCTCGTACTGGTCGCATTGCGAGGTAACGTGAAGTCTTGACTCTAACACACTCTAACATATAGATCTAGGGTCTCTACTGGCCTTCTCCGGGTGGAACGTTGCTTGCACACAGGTCCTTGACGAACTGGCGTGTACTGTCACTTGTCACGGTTGACCGCTCGTCTAGCGCTGGACTGGGGCGATTTGCGTAGGCTAAAAACACACACAACCTACGTCCATCTGTTTTTTTTTATTCAGTACTTAGAGATGACATTGCCAACAACACACAAGACACTAAATTAAGTTTTCGGTTTACACAACAGTTTACGTTAAAATTGTTCATTATCTGTCCAAACTACGACCATCTGTGTCGTAGCCAGATCTGTGGTGATATTATTTAAATGTGATTGTTATGCCTTATTCTACTACAATTGAATAAACTTAAATTTGGTGCAATGGTTTTTAACTGCGTTTGTCTTCCCTAAGAAAGTTACACTACATACTCTGATGTAATGAAAAAAAGAACCACAGGGACACTATATTACACATATTCCAGTTAACACAAAAATTAGCTGAGATTCTTCCCATCCCTCCAACAGTGCTCAAATATAAACAAAGAAAAAGCAAGTGGTAATAAGCGTCAGTTGAATGAAATGTGGGGAAATTCTTATACATTTCGAGACCATTAGGAAAACCAACATTCATTGTATGTGAGCGCAATCTCTCGAATTTATCTTTTAATACATTATATAATTTAATTTATATGAGCTTCGATATTCGCAAAGAATAAATGGTCAAGAAAAAGAGGGTATAAAGAGGTGAAAACTCTTTGTCAAGAGAAGTTGTGCAAGAAGCAATACTTGAAACATCCTACCACATCGTCCCTGTCTTGTCTCAAAAGTGATAAGTGAACATAAGATCAATGAAATCGCTCTCACATTAACAAGACACATCGAGGAACTTTCTCATGATGTATCTGAGCATGCCCTTTCTATTCATTGTCCTTTAACCAATCTGCTGATATTTGTGATGTTGCCCAGTGAAACATTTTATAAGAGGTCTTGGTAATAATATTAAAGGACTTTTTGACTTTGATTCACTCCATAAAAATAAACAAGAGAACCCAACATAATTTAGAAAGCAGAGTCATGTTTGGAAAAATTATCAATTAAATTTTAGTGTCAATGATTGGTAGAGGTACTTAAACAGTAACCAAAGCTTTGCATGTCAATTCTGATCAGCATACAGATTCGAGCTAACATTTTCATCCATGAAAATAATCGAAAACAAATTGAGGTCGTGACTGTTCGATTCAAATCTGCCTCATCGTGGCGCTCGACCATTAGAGGAAGTGGTTAGGCTAAATGGGTAGCAACACAAGACTCCCGTGGGGATGCCCACGGGTAGACTAGAGTCAACCTCTTGCAGGGGCGGGGTTGTAAAAAAGTCCCCACAAACACGTCCCACATCCATGCGCTGTTCCTCAAAGGGACCGTTACATAAATGGCGGGTCCCGCACAGTTAGCTTGGTACAACGAAGGAAAATGGCGGAGGCTCCCAGTGCCCTCGGCCTTCGGCCATGTGCAGCCAAGCATGCGTCGGGGGCCAAAGGCATTGGAAACAGCAATGCTTTACATAGGCATTGACTCGGGTCTCTCTCAAACAGAACTGTGTTCTCACAGGTTTTTTTTTTTACTGTTTGGCGTCCAAAAAGGTTTTTTTTCATACTTAGGGCTCGAAGAGCCTTCGGCTCAGCACTTGGACATCAACAACAACTGTCAATTGCTTTTAGTTGCAAATTTTACTATTTCAGATTAATTGAAAACAAAACAGTCAAATCTCCTTAATGCTAATGAATTTGCATGCATAAGAATTATTTTAAATTATAAACTGCGAATAATGTTCATATTTAATTAGTAGTAGATTCAGAAAGAATCCATTAAAATGATCAATACTAATTTAGAAATGTCCATAGAGCGAACACGTACATATTTGTGTGCTTGTATAAAATACCTTCCTCCTGCTACATTTTTCTGACTTTTTCTCAATTTTCTTTTTAGATGTTTTTACACTGTCGACTTACTTAAAGAGTGCCTGTACAATCTTCATTGGATCTTTTTAAATTGTAGACCTAATCTTGTGTAGTTTAAAAGATGATCACATGCGCTACTCTATCCCAGGGGTAGGCAATTTTTTTCTATCAATGGCCACATAAAACAAAATATTGGAAAAGGGGTGGGCGGCGCATATATATTTACAACTGTGTTAAACATGATAGCTATATATGCCTTTTAATTCGCATTTTTACTGCCTTCTAAATTTACATGTAATTGTTTTACACTTCCAATTGCGGAGCTACAACAAAGAGTTTATTTTCGAAACTAATATTACTATTTTTTTTCATTGTGGAAACGCCTTTGACATCACATTTCACCACCAATATACAATTGCACTTGTGTGAAGTATTTAACTGTTTACACTCATGCATAATATTCTGGAATCGTGTGTATAGCGTACTGGTTATCCTTGTGACTGCTTTCAAATTAGTCAGTCAGCATAGACCATTTCTTACATGCTTATCAACCAGCCCAGGAGCCAACTTGCCTTAGCTGACATGGAAGAGGGCACCTGGTTGCATGCTGCCTCAGAACGAGACAGCTGGAGGTTATTCGCAAAGGACGTGGGATACACGTTTGAGACCAAAAGAAAATCCGCTGCCGAGGACAGACACAGACGGCGAAAAGAAAATCTAAATCTTCCACCTGCGGACAATGGTTATGTGGCAAAATATGTAGGTCACAGCTGGGGCTGCACAGCCACGGGAAATACTGCATTCCTCACAAATCTTCGGACTCGAAGACAAGCCTTATTATTTTCAAAGAAAAAATTCTTGTTCAGACATTTATGTGGACCCAAATAATGCACATTTTTTTAATGCGGCAATATAGTTTTTGGAACTCAAAACTCCCGCAGAAGGACGACTGGAATTTCTCTTTCTCTATCAGGTCATAATTTGCTTGAATGCACACCCACTTCTGCACTAAATGGTGAGCCGAGTGTGTCGAAAACTAGTTTAAAATTCTTGACTTCTTGACATTTGCTTTAAAATTCTCTACTATCATAGAATCCAAATAGGTCTTGTAACTTTCAACCATTTCACTAGTTTCACATGTAGACTAATACAAAAATGTTTGTCAATTTTTTTCTCTTAAGGCCAAGACAACCGCTACCCCACCATGCCATCTATATAGAATAGTGAAAGGCTCGTCAAAGACTGAAATTGAATGTGTTGATTTTTCATTTGACATTTGTGACTTTATGTCAAGGTAGGCTGCTGTCTATTTGTTAGGTCGAATTAATGAAATATAATTACACAACACTTCCTTTGATCTCTCACATACACCATTTAGTTTTCAAAGACTTTTACGACCCATTTCTTCCACGGAAACATTTTAAAGCTTTCATTTAAAAGTGGACCCCCCATAGGTTTACTTAGTTTGGAGCCTAAAACTGGCTTTCATGAAGGTGTCATGGATTTTAAAAAAATTTTTACTCAAGGGAAACAAACTTGAATTTTATTTTCAATAGTGCCACAGCAGTTATCTGTTTTTTTTTTTTTTTACTTCCTACTCTCTATAGTAATATGTATATATATATATAATTCTCTGTCACCCAACCATGCGGAATAAGACGCACGCAAGCCGACTCTCTAGCCCTCGATGAAAAGGTCATGGAAAGATAACTTTTATTTCTGCAAGTCGGACTAGAGTTACCCCACGCAAATTTCGCGGCGACAGAAAAGCGCGGCTCAGAAAAAGAGAGGGGGAGGGGGAAACAAGTTATCCTCTCTGTATATATGATTCTCTACGTCGCCCAACCACCCACCTCATTTGGACAACTGTCTTTCAGGAAGCGTTCACCCGTCACTAAATAGCGGCGCATGCTACGCCGCGGGTCGGCTTGTAGTCTTTATTAGAACATATGTAGCTATATTTATGTTAAAGTGGGTTGGGCTAATTCGATCACACATTTTTTTTTTAATTTAATAGGCTAGCTCTTTTTCCAACGGAGATTTTGTACGACGGCCTCAGCCAAGACGTTCCTGACTCCCCTGACAACGGTGATGACGTCAATGATTTTCCCGCCATTACTGACAGCACAGGGAATCGTGACTTCGAGGCTGATTAGTTGTTTATAAGAAGCTATACAGACGATTCGAGTTCCAACAGCAGTTCTAATAGTTTGGTGAGTGTTTTTGACGGTTGTTGACTTGTAGCACCCGAACTGCTGGTAGACAACTAAATCGCTGTAGGCGTTATTCTATTTTAACTTGTAAAACTTGAAATACCTTGAATAACTTCTTTGTGAGCAAAACCAAATATTACTTTTATAAACTTTTATTATTTAATTATTAATACTATACAATGGTATTTTGAACAAAATAACTCACTAAAAAACGTCTTTTTACTCCGGCATTCTGAAGTCGTCTTTTGCACTCAAGACAGCTTACGACAGTGCCGCTAATCTTGCATCGTTCATTCTGCATAACCACCAACCAATCGCTAATTCCTTCTCACAGTCACTATAAAAACACACACGCAACCAATCCATAACGGTGAGTACGTCTATTCTACTGTTGGGTAATACTTAAACATTGGGCCATTATTTTGTAAGTTAGCTAATGTATGGTACATAAATACGTGTGTGACTGTTAGTGCTCACAGCATACGTGTGAACATTTGTACTTGAGAGCGTTGTCTCATTTCACGCTGCCCTTCTGTAGCTTTTACATTCTCTCTCATACTCATACTGCCCTGGTATCATGTAAGTCTATAAAGTATCTGTAAATGACTCACAAGTATCACAAGTATCGTAGTACCTAAGTTCACCAACAGCATATAATTTCTATTGTCTCGTCTGTTTCGACCTCGTAGTCTTTCTGGTAAAGTCTGACCTATTGACGTCCTATTTGTTTTGGTTTATCCTAAAGTATTAAACTAAATTAACTTCCCCGCTCGATAATGGAAAAGAATTGAAACGACTGAACTTATTTATTTATTTATTTTTTTTTTTAAATGGGAGATGTCTGTGGCTGTCCGCTGCCTATTGGCGACTAAATTAATTAAATAGAACATTTTATTTCAATTGACCTGTAGATCTTTCTAAAAATTACTAAAGTCAGACATTACCAATAGGTCAAGAAAAAACTCCAACCTACTTGGAAAGAGGGGATGCAAAATAAATTTAAAAAAAAAAGACCCTTCGCGGGCTAGCATTGCTCTTTTTACATCATGTCTCAACAACATTCCTGCTAGGCGTGAGTCTATATCAGAAATTCCCAAAGTGGTCTATATAGACCCCTAAGGGTCTACGAGACAAAAAGTTTGGGAACCACTGGACTATATTCAACCTTTCCCTTATCATATAAATAGAAAGAAACAATAGACTTGAAATTATTTGTGAACTAGTTATTAGTTACTCCATCATAAACTGATTGCTTTTCTGTGACTGTTTCCTCTTCACAAACGTCATTAGCGTACAGTTGAGCATAGCTGCATCGCTCTCGCTTTCTTAGTGTGTCATTAACCCTTTCGAGTAGTTCCATTGGACTTAGAGCGTAACGTTTTCTTTTATTTCATAAATCTTCAAATACAAAAACAAAATCTAATAAAATACTCAGAAAGACACAAAGATAAAGGCACATTCCTCGTTCCATATGCTAGGACAAATTTGTACAAATGCTCCTTCTTCCCTACTGCTATTAGAGCATGGAATGGGTTGCCCGAGTCAGCCAGGAAAACCAGAGACTTGGCAGAATTTAAGTCATTGGTTAATATGCATGACTAAAAGCATGCCGCGTAGGACATAATCATCTTTTTTGAAGTAACGTCTGTATTATATAAGTACACATTTCTAATTAAGACTTTTTATTTTACAGGTTGGCGAGAGTAATTCTAAATTATCATTGAAAAGTTACAAGTGAATTGCATTCAGCTGATGCTGCGGATAGGTCACGAGCATTTTGAAAGTATTGAGTACAAATTTCACCAACAGCTTGTTCAACAGTATCTTTCTTGTCATTCAATTAGTTATCATCAGATGTACTGTCCTATAGTTAGGATCCAACACAATCTATGCTGTCCTATAGTCAGTAACAAGCACAATCTATCCTGAGCTATAGTCAGTAACCAAAACAATGAGCTATAGTCAGTAACCAAAACAATCTATCTTGTCCAAAGTCAGTGACCAACACAACCTATCTTGTCCTATATGCAGTGACCTACCCAGTATTATATAAAAAAAAAAGCAATTTATATCTAAACCTCCATATTTTTATGCCTACATATAAAATTCCGATTTATTTACTAAATTAAATTTTTAATAAATGTGTACATTTTTATTACATAAAGTATTGTAGTAGTAATACCTTATAAGTGTATTTGCTTTAGAAAAGTCTGTATTTTTTATTTCACTGAATAAACGTGATTTTATTTCACAAAATAACTTTTTTTTATAACACTATTTATGTGAGTTGATAAGTGTTTTTATAAAATATAATTCATCTCTGCCAATACCTGAATAATGTATAAACAAAACACAATGAAACTCAAAGTTGAATATAACCCAAACTTATCAAAATCACCCAAACTTGTCAAAATTACCCAAACTTGTCAAAAAACTTGTCAAAATTACCCAAACTTGTCAAAATTACCCAAACTTGTCAAAATTACCCAAACTTGTCAAAATTACCCAAACTTGTAACTTGTCAAAATTACCCAAACTTGTCAAAATTACCCAAACTTGTCAAAAAACTTGTCAAAATTATCCAAACTTGTCAAAATTACCCAAACTTGTCAAATTGCACTAAGCGGGTAACTCAATTCGGAGACGATACCCATCATTACGTGGAGACTGTAATAAAAAACTTGAAGACTGTTGACATTGAACTTATCCCCCCCCCCCTTTTATTTTTCTCCTTCGAGAAATAAAAACTATTGTAAGTCGTCTTGTACTATAAGGGAGATAATAATGTATAGGCTATGCAGAATTATCTTTTGATGAGTTACATTTTCCTGTTTCACTATACATAGTAGTGCCACCATACATACGACCCGCGAACCAGCACGAGAAGTGCTATCTGTCCAATCAAAACTTTGTGTCCACATGCAGGAAATCGACATAGTGAAGAAAAAAAAAGGCAAGATAAAATTTTGGATCGGCCCAAAATGAACTTCTCGGAAATGCTCCCCCCCGGCTTTCCCGGACCGAAAAATACCCGGAATTACATCACTAGTCTTTGGAAATTAAAAGTATGACAAGACTCAAGACTACTTGTTTATGCGCGTTTACTGTTCACAAGCAAAAAAATAAAAAAAAGCCCCCCAAAAAATGCCCGTGGACCTGAAAAATGTCTAAACTATTATAGTATCTAATTGATATTGCTACGACTCTATGAGACTCTCTGCAAACACTGCACAAGAAAACTCAAGAACTTGACAACACGGGCTCCCAAAATAACGCGACACTTTTAATAAATCAACAGCAAATACTGTACAGTTGGCACCACGATACACTGCCTGTATAAATGCTTCACTGCAGATCACCACACTGCTGTTCTTCTCTCTTCTGGACTCGTACTGGTTCACTCTGTAGACTATGTTCTACGTGTAGATCGCTAAAAACTACTTTTAGGATAAGATAAGATAATTTTTATTGATCCAATCAAATGGAAATTCAGTTTTTAACAACCTCAGCCTAACTACTGTACAATAACAATAAAGATGCAAATACGAACAACATTCATACACGAAACAAATACACGTTCACAAACAGCGCATTATGAATTAGACTTGTATGAACTTCTCGATGATGACAGATGATCTTGTAACACTCTGACCGACAATGGGATGAAGGAGTTTTTAAATCTTTCTGTTTTAGTCCTAATGGAAAGGAGATGACCACTTCGTTCAGATTTTATGTAATAAAATAGTGGTTTAATGGGTGCAGGTTATCTTTAAGAATCGTGAGTGTTTTGGAAAGGCACATCTTTCATGGAAAAGCTCTTCAAGAGATGGTAGCTGTGTTCGAGTGATATACGATGCTTTTTTAATTAGTCTATTTAGTCTAAGTTTTTGTGCAAGTGAAGTATTACCATACCAGCAGGTGATGGCAAAGTTAATTAGACTGCTGATGATTGCCGTATAAAAAGTTTATAGTTTTGTCGATGTTAAACTTCCTTAGCTTTCTAAGAAAGAAAAGTCGATGGTGAATTTTTGTGTAAAGGTTTTGACAGTGTTCACTCCGTTTCAGCTTGTTGTTGATGGTTGTACCTAGATATTTATAGTCTTGCACTTGTTCTACGTGTAGTGGAGTGGATACCTTTTCAGAAAACACCGGCCACCCCGATATCCACGTGACCCTTCACCCTAGATGGCACCTTGTGTCCGCGCATGACAAGGCAGACCAACGTGGGCACTGTCCATTCGACCGGCATCTCTTGTCGCTGTAGTGTCCGTACGTTACTGGACCTACGTCGTCTCCACTCCCTGTTTGTGCCTGGTTCTACACCATGTGTTTATGGATGGCTGCAGGTCTTTAATGTGTAATAAACAGTCTGGAATCGTCCTACGAGTTGCCTTCGTCATGTCATTTAGTTAGTTCTGTGCCAAACCCACCACATACGTTTTGGTTATTTATCTGAATTTCTGCAATCTATGGCCGCCTTAATGTTTGCTAAAATCTATTATTTCTTTCGTTTTCTGAACATTTAAAATTAGAAAGTTATCTATACACCATTGGTAAAAAGTGTAAATTGTTAAATGGTACACATTTTCATCACCTGCAATAAGGCCAATGATTGCTGTGTCGTCAGCAAATTTTATGATGTGAGTGTCAACTGATAGGCTCTGACTGTCATTTGTGTATATGGTATAAAATACTGGTGACCGGACGCACCCCTGCGGCGCTCTAGTGCTGAACTCTCTCGTGCCTGACACATGCCCGTTCACTTTTACATACTGTGGGCGTTTGATAAAAAAGTTTAGAATCCAAGATTGTATGTTTTTTGCTAACGTTAAATTCAGATAGTTTTTGTATCATGCGATGTGGTTGGATGGTGTTGAATGCAGCTGAAAAATCTACGAATAATACTCTGGCTCTGTCTCTGGGTATCAAGATCATGGTATAGACGATTCAGCATGAATAGTATTGCATCTTCTGTACTTCTTGACGGTTTGTAAGCGAACTGGTGCGGGTCAAGACGTGTTTCGACCTCTTTCAGTAGATGTTTTAAAATCATTTTCTCCAAGCACTTCATTGGAATTGATGTAAGTGCTACGGGACGTAGGTCGTTGTTGGAAGCAATGATCTTCTTTTTGGGTACTGGAATTATTTCAGACGTCTTCCAAATGGAAGGTATTTTGTGCGTTTGCCAGGACTTGTTGAATATAGCACGAAAGATATAAGCCAGTTGTTCCGCACATAGCTTTATAAATTTTCCACTTAATTTGTCGGGTCCCGAGGCTTTGGCAGTGTTTACATATTTAAATATTTTAGTCACTTCTTGTTTGTTAAACAATAATAAGATAATCGATTTGGCCTCGTGAAAAGGAAGAAGCACTAATAGGCATCTGCCTAGGCAGTAGTTATAGTGGGAACGATGTCACCCACCCAGCAGTTCCGCCCTCTCCACTCAGATGGTGTGTCTAAAGAAACGGTGAGCGCCGATCTAGTTTGGAATCAGAGGCGTCAAAGGCTCTGCCACGGCATAGTACTGTGTCCACGTAAGTAAATGACGTAGCCTAATTAAGAAATGGCCAGGAGGCATGAGTTTGAATCTCAGTGAAGACAGGGATCTTTAATTTCGGGGATTTTTAGGACGTCAACGATGAGTATCTAGCATTCGTTAGGAAAATAAAGGCGGACTGGTTGTTGTGCTGGCCACATATTACCCTTGTCAACCATTACTAATAGAAACATATGAGCTACGGAGTGCATGGTCTTAAGGTGAAGGTTTTTTGTTTTTTTTTTAACTTTCTACTACATAATCAGGGATTCTCTTTTTTTTAAAGTTTTTTTTTGGTTTAAATTCACTGTAAATTGCTGTTGACTCAGTCTTGTAAAGTCAGTATACTTGAACTCATTTGGAAGAAAATTCCTTATTTTAAAACATAAAATAAATCATTACAACAATGTAAAATCTGTCTTGCCTTGATACTTATTTGTGTAACAGCTGTGTGTCCATGTCTTTGATCTCAGTCAAATATGTGGATCCGATAAATGGCATGCTATCTGCTTTAATGGTCTCTAATGACACGGAACTAAGACGATGCACACTCAATGGATTAGAATTGTAATCGGTCCAAAAGCTGATCAAATAAACGAAATGCGATTCAAAATATTTGACGACGTTCTGAACTATGACATTGGCTAAAAGGTGTATTTGTTGTCGATCGTCAACCAAGGGAGGATATTATGTTCTTATTCAGTTAATGTTGTAATTCATGTCTGTGGGTTTCAAAGACACATCCTATATATAAATTCTTGATACTTCTCAGCAACTCTATAAGAAAACCAAAATATTACATACACATAGCCTACATCTCATTTCTATGAGATGATCCATATAGTCGCTTCGGGACTTAAGGAAGCCATAGAGAATACTTTAAGGAAGCCATAGAGAATACTTTAAGGAAGCCATAGAGAATACTTTAAGGAAGCCATAGAAAATACTTTAAGGAAGCCATAGAGAATACTTTAAGGAAGCCATAGAGAATATTTTAAGGAAGCCATAGAGAATATTTTAAAAGGAAGCCATAGAAAATACTTTAAGGAAGCCATAGAGAATACTTTAAGGAAGCCATAGAGAATACTTTAAGGAAGCCATTGAGAATATTTTAATTAAGGAAGCACATAGAGAATACATTAAGGAAGCCATAGAGAATATTTTAATTAAGGAAGCACATAGAGAATACATTAAGGAAGCCATAGAGAATATTTTAAGGTAGACATAGAGAATATTGTGTATCTGAAGGTTTTAGCGACTATAGAATACTCGTTTGTAATACACAACAATTGAAACATTTATTTAATGATCCAATTAGGACCGTTAGATTCTATAGATCATATAAATCTATAAATCTAAATAGATCTATAAATCATTTCCCAAACATTTTCCTGAATGGAACACACGTCGCTAATTCAGAGTATTTAGCGGGGTGACCGGTCATTTCATCCCCGGTCACTTCATCCCCGGTCATTTATAGCATAATAATGTCAGTTTAATTTAAAAAGAGAACTTAAAAATGCAAAGATATATAAGGAAAAAAGCACTTCTGGCCCAATTTATGATTCTACTTTTTAATCAAAGAAACGAAACGCATTAGTCCAACATTGCCCATTTTAGCTTTGTCATCATAGGAATCCTAGGGCCTTAGGCCTCCTTTTTTACATGAAAGAATTTGTGAAGTTTCCTGACTGATCTACAAGTTTTAGAGATTTATGTTTGTTAATACTAATATAAAATAGCTTTATAAAGTTTGAATAATATGCTCCATTTTGAAAACTAATGATGTATACGAACGAGTTATTGTAGGCCTATAGTCAAAACATAGCAATAAAAAAGTGCTTATGTTTCAGAATGTTTTAGATTATGAGTACAAGCAAGAAATGAAAATGACATTTCCGCCAATCTCATTATGTCTATAGGCAGGACCTGTCTTAGGTAATTGGAGGCCCTAGGCGAATGAATAGGGTGGCCCACTGGCCCCAATGAAATAGAAAAAAAAATTTGACCGAAAAATACGCGGTGATTTATAAACCGCCCTGTAGGTAGTCTACAATAATAAAAAAAAAACATATAACGCCGTTAGTTCTAATGTGCTGCGGGGACGAATCATGATCACCAGAATAGACATAACGTTTGGACAGGAATTAACAATGGTCTTCTAACATATTTAGTCTAACAAGTAGATCTAAACATTCGTGCATAAACATTGAGTCATAGTAGACACTAGTAAACACCCAGCCAATAGGGAGATTGGATCAAGGTTTCGCAATTTTTTCTCTAACGAAACAAAAATATTTGAGTCTTTTGCGAGGCCCCCCACCAATCGGAGGCCCTAGGCGGCTGCCTGGTTTGCTTATGCCTAAAGCCGACCCTGCTATAGGCTACAACACCTTTGGTTTACGCCTGGAGAGGGCGTAGAATGGAAACGCTAAAACAAGAACCACCTCCATCCGATTTACATATGATCCCTAGATTTCTAGACTTGCTTAATAACTTAATTATAGTCAGAATGAGCCTGTAGCCATGGGAAGGTTGCTTGATCAGCACTCTGAGCTCTCGTCTTGATATCCCGGATCGAACCTTGCCCTCTGCTATTTCTGCGGGAGGTTTAATCTAGGTATATGATGTAATTTTAATAATTACTAATTATCTTCAAAGCTGAAGATACACCCGAAACGTAAAACAAACTAGTAGTTGGCAACAGCTAAAAAAAAAAAAAAAAGCTGCGTATACAGTTTTAAATAACTAATGACTAATTACTTAAATTCTGTGAACCTCTCATGGGATCTGCGATGGTCTATTGTTATATTTTGTTCCATATGTAGGCCCAATGTCTTCAAATATACTATTAACAAAACCAGGTAATCCACAAACCGAAAAGGGGATGGGTGGGGGGGGGACGGTTAAAACTATAAAACAGTCTTTTGAGTATTAGGAGCTGGTGCAATCATAACACAAGGGTGATCTATTGACATGAATTGAACTTCAGCTCCAAGAATGCGGCTTGGGTTTCAGACATGTCTGAGCTAGACTGTGCGTGTGCTAGTGTGTAGCTGAGTGGTGACCTGTGTATGTCTGTCTGGGGAGGGGTGGCGTGTAATTGTTTAATGTTAAAACATTTGAAACGATGAAATATTTAACGTTGTGATCAGCCAGATAGTTTTGAGTGTCATACACATATTTATTAAGATTTACTTTTCAAGTTTTAATGAATGGTCTTTTGTTGAGGCAGAGAAATTAAAACTGAACAAAAAAAGTGTGTGTGTAAAACCAAGTCGAAACAAACTTGTGATTGTAAAAATCACGATTAAATAGAATCGTTACATTACACAATCAGTTTCATTATCTTAACAATTGCAGGCGTGACTTCAAAAGACGATATAATTATGTCATACGCTTTTCATGTAACATAAACTCTTTTATGTCTTTGGTTGTCTTGTCTGATTCAGGCAACTCATTCCATGCTCTAATGGCATTACGGAAGAAGGAGAACTTGTACGACTTTGTAGCACTTGTACGATGAAGCTTTACAGGCTTATACTTTGAACTTTAACTTGTAGTTTGGTAAATGTCAGCTCGTTAATATGAAAGCTTTAAGCTATAGATGTCTTTTTTTTAAGTTCAGTCCTGGGTGATCTATAAAATAATTCTAATGCTCTTCAAACTCTTTCATTAAGGCTTCCTTTGCTCCATAGATGGCAAACGCTGGAAATACTACCTTACAAATAACCCTAATCTGATGGTGACCGGTGAGAAGTGTGGGCAGTATAGAAGCACTAACTACTATTGGACAACTGCGCCTGCTCGAACACTCATCCCGTATGGGGAACGACCGCAAGCCAATGGGGATCTTTTTTTGGCGAGCTTTAAGAAGGACGACGCAACAAAGGTGTGCTTTGATTCACAGCTTTTTTTTTTCTTTTTTTGATCTGCGGTATTTGCTGATGGCTGATCTCCTTGTCTGGTCCCTAAATATACTCAATGATGTTGATGTTGTGTTTGTTCTATTTATGTTGAATGTTGTTTTTAATTGAGAAAAGGTTCCTTGTAATCAAAGGATCAATAAAGCAGTCTTAGTATTAGGAAGAAAAGGAGACTACCTTTGAACACAACAAATATTGCTGTGGAACCATTTTGATATCAAACAAAAACAATAACGTGTCTTTTTTTGGGGAGGGGGGATGGATTGGTGGCAGATATATTTTTTTGACAAAACGTTAAGTATTGTCACCAACGGTAAACATGTTAAATATAACATTATGTGTAGAATAATAGATCAAGAGCTATGACTTCACAGCGTACGACATAGCTAGGCTGTAATGACACTTCAGGGTAAGATGGTGCCACCTTTTCTATTAGTATCTTTTTTCAATAGATTAAATCAATTTGTTAAACATAACATTATGTTTAGAAAAACACACCAATAACAATGACTTCGTGACGTACGTAGGAGCTAGGCTTTAATGACACTTCACGGAAAGATGGTGCCACCTTTTATTTATCGTATCTTTTTGTTCAATTGATTTAATCAACTATACAAGTCCGTGATCCCCGAAACAAATGAATCAATGTTGCATGCACATGGATTAAAATGACTGAAATAATCAAACCCTGGTCTGGCAGTTCATTTTCTTTTTCTTTTTTGCTAAACCTCACCGACAAAAAAAAAAAAAAAAGGTTTTAAGCCTTTTATATTTAGCCATACCTGGCAATGCTGACATTGTTTGTGTTACCAGGTTGTCAATGACAACATGAAAACAATACCTAATGTTTATTTAACATTCAGAAGAAAAAACAATTCTAAAAAAAGTTAAGGAACTAGTGTTTTTGTGGAACATTTTTTTTTGGTTTTAATCTCAAAAAGATTATTATATTATAAGTGTATTTTTACATCTTAGAGTTGTAGAACTTAAAATTTCCAGTGATTTTTTAAATGGATTTTATTTTTCTCTTCCTCTTCTAGATCTATATTTTATCCCACATTTTGTCTCATTTCTCCCATTTATCCTCCCATCCTCTCTTTCAGGGTCTGCCTCAGGCCGATTTCTCCAATTAGGCCCGCAATTTACATTAAGCATATCACCCTCAGTCATGGCTCTTGTCACGGGCTTTTAAAGATGTGGAATTTAACCCACATTCACCTATTGCGTATGAGTTGCATGTTGTTCAACAAATGTTGGTATAATGATCTAATTAATACAAATATTTGTTATTTGTAAAAAAAATAAATAAAATAGAAGAGGGGGGGTCTCGCAAGCATCCATTAAATTGGGTCACGCAATTTGTAAGGCCGACCCTGCTCTCTCTCTAATCTATGTACTGGAATTTCGAATATTGGTATTGCTAGTAGGCCGCTAATTTCGACCTATTCCAATGTCAGTAATGTGTACCATGTACTACCAGACCTACATTGGGAAACAAAGAACGGTTTGTTCTTGTGCTGGCCACATAACATCCTAGTCAACCGTCGACCAAAGAAACAAGACGAGCTTCTCTCTCTTTTCTCTCTACCTTTCTTTCCCTACCCCCCCCCCCCCCCCACAATTCTTCTTACCATGTCCCCAGGTCCCACACTCTCTTTCGAGGTAGTACCATAGAGTTAGTGCATTATGTATTTTAATCATTGGTGCCTAAGCCACGGCCCATGGGAGATTTCCGGCCCATAAGTGTGTGCTATCCGAACCCTCGACAACTCTTCCCACAGTGCATAGCTTAATGTAGCCATGGAAGATCGGTTCTATTGGAATAGAGATAGACGGTTTTTAAGGTCGCGCGGCCTTGACACATGCCTTGTACAAGAAATAGGTTAGGCATCACCGATATATAGGCCTAACCTAGATATGTTCTATAAATACCAATATTTGTTTGCGTTAGGGCTAGGCAACTTAAACGAATAAGAATAAAGCCTAGCATTTTCCTGACATTCGATGCAAATCCATTTGTTAATCGTGAGTGTCAATTTGAGTTCCCTTCAAATTTTCAAAGTAAACTCCATTTGTTTCGAATCATAGTAGATTATACGGACAAATGGGGAAAAAGATCATAACTCTTTTAATTATTTTATTGCCTTATTTTTGAAGTCACAAAAATTTGCATATGTTGGTAATACTGACATAAATTTTTATGATAAAATTATAATTAAAAAAATAAAATACATGAATAACTTTAATAAATACTAATAAATAAAATGGATGGTTCTATTGCTATTGTTTTTAAAGAAGTTTTCACCCCCCCAACTAAAAATAAAAAAAAAAGAAAAAAAAATGTCACAATAAAAAGACTTATTTTTCTAAATTTTGAAGTAGTAACTTGTTCATATATTAAGGATTCAATGAGTTCAATGTGGGAGTTGTACAGAAAGTGAAGACCTTGTAGTATTGTTGGCAGATTTATAATAATATACTAGAATCAATGTCAATTTTATACATATCACATGTGCTTTGTACAGAATGAGATCACTGGCTTCAGTTCTCATATAGGAGAATCTGTGGGAAGAGACAAAATGGAAGCTATTAATACAATGGTCATTTAATGGGTATGGTTTAGGTAGCAATGTCAAATAATTTACCATTCGGCTTCACTATTTCAAGAAAACTTTTTGTTTTACTCTTCGACTTTGCTTGCTATAGCTTTTAACGTGTAACGTTACTAATTCCAAAGAAACGTTTTAATCTGAATTAAAGAATGGATAAGCCTCCAACTGAATGAAAGTCTATCCAAAGCAAAAGACAGAGAGGAATGGGGAAAGACGGTCAACGGATCTTGTGTGGTGCAACAGACTTAGGGATTAGGGGAAGGTGGTGAAAGTGTGTATTAGCAAAATACCATTAAAAAATATACTCACAAAAAAAATACAAGTGATTTTTTGCACAGATTCGGAGTGGGTAGATTTGATACGTTGTAATGTCTAGCTTTTCAGTTTATATTTATTGTCTATTTGATGCGCCATCTTCGAGAATTGTGTATCTTTCGGCTAAGAAAAGATACGCCAAGAGATCTCAATGACAAGACGTTTAATAAAAATAAAATGTGACTTAGACACTTATAAAAATATAATTTGTATATCGCGTATTAGATGCGACAGCATACTCAGAATTCAGAATAAGAAATGTGCATTCGGGGAGATTTTAAAATATATTTTTTATGAGATAAGATAAGATAATTTTTATTGGTCCAATCAAATGGAAGTTCAGTTTGACTTCTATTGACCACCTCAGCTGTAATAATAACAATATAGATGCGAATATCAGTAATTATATTTCCCTACCACTCCCATCGCCTGTTCTATTGCAGCCATTTACTTGAACAAAACGAACTACGAATGCAGTGTTTGGGTTACCGTATCCCGAAACTTCTCTATTAGACGAGCGAAAAAAAATGAAAAAAAAAAATAAAAAAAAAAAGTATTGCAATAAGATTCTAATTAATGATTAAGATCTAGGTTCTCAGTCAGCAGTAATCAAACAACCATCTTTAGTGTCATCGCGGAAACACTACTTTATTATCTCGAACGATTGCATCTTTGCGCACCATATCAACACAAACTCACCCCTGACTCTTCCCAACTCGATAGAGCCGAACAAAAGCTCAAACATCTGATCCCTCTGTTCAGTGGCGTCCCCTGCGGGTGCTGCCTGCTCTTGTTGAGTGGGTTCACTTGGCTCTCCGCCCTGAGCTCCTCCTGCTGAAGCTTGCGTAGACTTTGATCCTTGACAACCCATTGTTCCTTTCTGAAAGAGACATAAAGACAAGAACAGAGTTTATAGTTGAAAAGTTCCTTTTCTGAAAGAGAGATAAGAAAACAGGTATAGTTCATCTTTCTTGAAAGAGAGATAAGAAAACAGGTATAGTTCATCTTTCCTGAAAGAGAGATAAGAAAACAGGTATAGTTCATCTTTCCTGAAAGAGAGATAAGAAAACAGGTATAGTTCATCTTTCCTGAAAAAAAGATATAAGAAAACTGATATAATTCATCTTTTCTGAAAGAGATATAAGAAAACCAGTATAGTTCATCTTTTCTGAAAAAAATATAAGAAAACAGGTATAGTTCATCTTTTCTGAAAGAGAGATAAAAAAGGTATAGTTTTCATCCTATCTGTAATGATGTCTACGCGTTGTTTTCCTGTTCTCACCCCCTCACCTCATAGAAAACCAACTGATTGTTAAGCAACTAATAGCAATGAACGTCATCAAACTAAAACTCTTATAAATCCTAGGACGACGGGGGATGACAGCGGGCTGGGTTTGATCCCGGGACCATCGAGACGACCGTACCTCAGTCCAGCGCACATAATGCACGACCAGGCTGCCATCCGTCAGGTCAGACAGGGAACACACTTATGTATGTCTCTCATCAATATTGTTACGCTATCGAAAAGTAGGCTAATTTCCCATTTCAGGGATAAGTTATTCTTACATACACTTTTCTTTTAATCAATTTGTTTTAATTTTAATCTCGTAGAACTTGTCCCGTCTTAAAGTTTTGGTCAATGAATTCAGCAATAAATTGGCACAGCAAAACAATTTTCATAGCTTGGTGGCTGGGAGAATGGAGAAAGCTCAAAACTCTAGACTAGGCCACAAGGGCAAGTATTGAACACTTACCTATATCAAAAAGAAAAACGTTTGAACCCAAAATAATGGTGCTGGTTTAATTAACTTTGGCGACAAAGCCAATGTAAACTAGGAATGACCTCTGTTGATTGTATTTATTTTGTTTGTGTTAACACGTGGGAAACTGTGCTCGTGTGTGTATGTGTGTGTGTGTCAATGCGTGAGAGTGACTGTGTCATTGTTTCCCTGAAAGTAATAGTTATGCTGCGTCTGCTAGACACGACAAACTGAACGAAGGTGAAATCAATCAATAAATCTATTTCTCAGGCGCTCACTCGAACTGACTTTTATGACAATGATTCTCAATTGTTCTTAGCAGGGAGGGCCGCTTCCCTAGTTCTAGGAAATTCTGGCCAAACTGGAAAAGCTAATCAGTTCCATGTTTTAAAACTAGATCTATATATATCATTTTCTTGAGATGTTCGTCCTAAAAAGAGAATTTGGCTAAAATAAAATAACTAGCAATCTGACATTGGATTCTCGCTAAGGTAATTCACGAAGCTAAACTGCGGCTCACATATGGAAGCCAAATAATCAAAGTAACGAAATGCATGCATTTTGTAAGACTTGACAAAGATTGTTTTGTTTCGTAAGACTACATAATATAGATTTTTTTGTTTCGTGAGTTTCAGATAGTCCTTTTGAAATACAAAATTATTACTTTTTATCCTAAATCTTCTGCAGGACGACGGGGTAGAGTTCAAAGTTGAAACTCTGGGACATCTTGAAGACAGTCGGAAAGGCATTCCTCACGGCCGGCAACATCTAAGGCTCAATATGGACGATGGATTTGTAAGGCTCAATATGGACGGTGTATTTATAAGGCTCAATATGGACGATGTATTTGTAAGACTCAATAAGAACATGTATTTGTAAGACTCAATATGGACGATGTATTTGTAAGACTCAATAAGGGCATATATTTGTGAGACTCAATATGGACGATGTATTTGTAAGACTCAATATGGACGATGTATTTGTAAGACTCAATATGGACGATGTATTTGTAAGACTCAATAAGGACAAGTTTTTGTAAGACTCAATATGGACGATGGATTTGTAAGACTCAATATGGACGATGTATTTGTAAGACTCAATATGGACGATGTATTTGTAAGACTCAATAAGGACATGTATTTGTAAGACTCAATATGGACGATGTATTTGTAAGACTCAATAAGGGCATATATTTGTGAGACTCAATATGGACGATGTATTTGTAAGACTCAATATGGACGATGTATTTGTAAGACTCAATATGGACGATGTATTTGTAAGACTCAATAAGGACAAGTTTTTGTAAGACTCAATATGGACGATGGATTTGTAAGACTCAATATGGACGATGTATTTGTAAGACTCAATATGGACGATGTATTTGTAAGACTCAATAAGGACATGTATTTGTAAGACTCAGTATGGACGATATATTTGTAAGACTCAATATGGATGATGTATTTGTAAGACTCAATAAGGGAATGTATTTGTAAGACTCAATAAGGACGATCTATTTATAAGTCTACCAATACAGATATATCGGAAAGACTAAATTAAGGCACACATAAAAAAAAATAAAAAAATAATATTTTCACGGCGATATCATTTGTTTCTATAAAATTTAATTATTAATTATCCTTTTTTTTTTGTTATCATGACAGCAGCAAATATTTTTAGAGTGAGAACCTTTCAGCAGGATATCCTGTACAATCAATACATGTTCAATAAGTCAGAATGACCTACAGAAAACCTGTAACTCGTACTAAAGACGTCATCATCTAGTATTGATATTTCAAACAAAAGGCAGACGTTTGATTAAATTTGATCCAAGGTTGCTTTTTTTAAAAACATAATTAAATAATTTAAATAACTGAACTCCAATGACCAACGTATTTTAATTGAATAGGGTCAGCTCTAAAGGCTTTGTCTTAACTAGAGACTCAACTGTACACTATGTTTATTTCAACAAAAATTCGTTCTCTCTTATATGTAACCCTAACCCTAACACAAACCCGTGTGTCAGCCTAGTCTGATTGTTTATTAGAGACTTAATAAGCCATTGGTTTTCATGGCAGATTAAGGCAACCCGATTCACGCTGTAGTGGTACTAGGGAAGGAAGACCACTTGTTAGAATTAGTCCTGGTATAAGGAATAAGAGATGTGCTTTACTATTGTATCCTGCTAAGACAAAATGGCAACGGGAAAATAAGACAATTTACATAGGCCGTGAAACGAAAGTAAGATTCTAACCACAGACTTAAATATGAGTCTATCATTCTAACCTAGTTTGAAGGAGATTCTGTGTTCGTTTCATGTTCAAATTAAGGAACATAAATCTAGACGGTGAGATCAGTTACCGAACTTGCATAGGCCTACACTGATATTTCTTGTTAGTGTCTCTACTATTTGATGCAGAAATACGTCAAAAACAAATTTCCGATTGATTGATTTATATAAATAATTCTTAATAGAAAGAGTAAAAAAAAAAAGGGAGTAGAGGAAAATTATTTTTCATATGCTTTAAAAAAAGGCGGAAGATTCTTATGATCCGTTGGCCAGACAGGATCTCAAATGTGGAACTGTGGCAAAGAACAAAGCAGCAGCTTATTGAAGTACATATCCTTCAGAGACGCTGGAGATGGATAGGCCACACCCTTCGCGAGCCTGTATCCAACATAACAAGGCAAGCCCTATCCTGGAGCCCCCAAGGAAAGACTAAGAAGAAGAGGAGACGGTCCAGGAATACATGGCGCCGCGATCTGGAAGCAGTTGCCAAGCAGATGGGCAAGACATGAGGACAGTTGGAGAAACTCGCCCAGAGCCGAGACGCCTGGGGGAAGCTTATGGTGGCCTATGCAACAGAAGGGACCACAGGCAGAGAAGAGATAAATAATTCTTCATAGAAAGAGAAAAAAATACTTTCAAGAATATAGAAACAGTGGTCTTCACCTATAAGCAAGTAGCGGAACACTTTTTTCTTTATACTTAAAAAAAAATGCAGGTTAATAAGAGAGTAATTAAAATGTTGATTAAATATATAGGTCTTATGCTATATTTACCTTTTACCCCGTCCCCTTTATTTTTAAAATTAATAAATTACCCCTCCCCCCAAATATACACCCATGCACGCACGAAAATTTTAAAAAAAGGGAACAATAAACGCGTTGATCTAAGGCCACTGTAAAAGACACGGGTGTATCATGTTTGCTTTATTTACTTTCCCCACGCACAAGAACTCCATATATGATCACCAGCACAAAATAGGACTCGCTTACCTTGTCTGTTCAATTAAAAGCCGCTACAGTGTTGATACAGAGTTGTCTCCTTCTCGTCGAGATTAACACGAAACACTTTAGTGCCGTGGGCCGCCGAAGAATGATAGCCGCCTCAATGAACCTGTCCCGGTTACAGCGCCGACCTGTAGATTGACTGCCTCTTTTTATAATTAGTTCCGGGTCTCGAAAAAACGTCCAAAGACGGTCGAGGTAGATTTACGTCTTGCCGCTGTACTCCGTAGCTACGCTGTGACAGAGGTGCGATCGCGCTGTCGTCCCCGAGTCAGGTCAGTGTTTTTACTCTAGAGGTCGGAGTGTTCAGAGATCGATCTCGTACCTCCGTTATACACCCCCACCCATCACACACACACACACTGCTTACCAGCCCCCCCCCCCCCTATATGCCACGATATTATTACTTGTAGGTCTATGTTTTTCTTTTCAATTAGCAATTCAGTTTGTCGGAAAAGTCCTGGTGTGACCGTAGAGACAAATAGAGAGTGCTCCTAGGAACAAATAAGGAGGGGCAGGGGGGGTACAGTATTCAAACAGGAGGCGTCTTTGGGAGAGCCCACGGTAGGGAGATTCTGTTGTCACCGTCAACGACCAGCCTATCATAAAAATCTGCTGGGCATCTGCCACACTTTTGAATATACCGAAACAACTCGTTTTAGACTGTAACAATCTGTTGAAATTTCTTCCTAATTTGAAGTTGATTTTTCACGAAACAAATTTTAGATCATTAAAGTGACCATTTTATTTATATGAGATCAAGAACAACTCTAACATAATCACGTGACCAATTAAGTGACCCATTAAGTGACCAATTAAGTAACAAATGGTACCTGCAAAAAGCAAAAAAGCATTAAGTACATTTTAGAACACTAATAAATCTTACAGGTAGGTACAGAATTAGAGGCGGGCAAGCCAAGAAGCGTTTTAGCATGGCATGTATTGTCTGATACACTTACGAATCCTGTCAACACATGACACTCGCCCAGGGCCCGTGTAATTCTAAGACCTCCTCTGCTTCATAGAGATTTAAAGGCCGGAATCTGGAATGGATTGCCCAGTGAGCAGCCAACCATTTCGGGGTCACATAGGTCTCACCAGCCTCAAGAAGAGGCTCAGAATCCCAGTGCAAAGCCCTCGCCCTCCCGGATGACAAAAGTGGTGAACATCGTATCACGATGGACAAAGTAAATATCACTTATCCCATTTCACTTTTTTTTTTTGTAGTTTACACGTAAAATATCTGCCTGTCTACAAAAATCAATGTCTAACAAGCAGTGGTTATCTCAACCGTTCTATATGGATCTGAGATATGGGTATTATAACGAAAACAACTAAGACTACTTGAACGCTTTCACCAAAGATGCTTGAGCTCCATCATGGACATACGGTGGCAAGACCGCACTAAAAACAGCGATGTCCTTGCGAACGCCGGTATGGACGCCATAGACGGACTTCTTATGATCCAACCGTTACGCTGGGCAGGGCACGTATCCCATATGGGAGGGGGGGCGAACCTATGTGAGCTTAAACCTAAATCGACCACCGGTAGACAATGGTTATGATTGCGCTGGATGTGGCAAAATATGTAGGTCACAGCTGGGGCTGCGTAGCCAAGGCAAATACTGCATTCCTTATGAATCTTCGGATTCGAAGCTGTAGGCCATAGTTATAATTTCATTATAACCTCTTTTCATTATAGTGTAGAATAATTACTTTGATTTCGGATCTTTAAATATTATAAATTTTGTTTTTTGAAATAGTGAACGTGTATGAAATTTACAGTATTGACAAGAAAAACAAGACTCGCTTTTAAAAAAATCTACAGTAGCCATTGTAGGCCTTCCCATTTTTAAAACGATACACTCCGCAGCTGATATTTTGCATTTTCCAATCGTACAACAACTTTGTGACTAGATATACAGCAAACGAGGATGATATAGAATGAATAATAAGACAACAAATAGTTGGTCACTCTCAGAGGCGGCCACAGCATGTGCGGGACCCTGGTCGAGCGCAACATGAGGGCCACGAATATCTGTACGATGGGCTAACGGTGACAAAAGATTCTTAATCGCAAGGCTCCCCTAAGGCGCGGGACATGGGATGATTGCTCCACCCCCCTAAAGCCGCCTCTGTAACTATCAACCTGGACAATCCAGAGGTAATGTTTATTTCAAAGCTGCTTTGTGTGGTGCTTCCTCCAAGCAAGGGGGGGGGGGGTAAACACGTACCAAGGGCAACAACAAATGTGTTTGGACTACACCGTTATTCGTAACCAATATAAACATGGAAGGAATAAAACAAAGCGATTTTTTTTTGGGGGGGGGGGGGGAGGGGCAATGAATTCGAAGAAACAGAGTGTCAGCAACGCTAATCTTAATCACATAGATTTAGCTCAGTGATATGTAAACTACGACCCGCGGGCCACACCCGGCCAGTGATGTGGTGCTGTGCGCCCTGTCGAGACTCACAGTGAATAATGAGTACATAGAGATTCGGTTTCATTGGACACACGATTTTATTTTGGGTAACGTAGAACAGTGACAAATACCTGATACTTATATGGCCCCAAGGCAGAAAAAGATAGGGCACTAGTGATCAGCTTTATAACAAATGTTGAAATATTTTCTTGTGTTTTCCAGCTAGGGGTCCTAATTTTTTTTTAATTTTTTTTTTATATAGACCGACGAGTCGCGGGTTATTACTCTGCGTACATTTCGTCCAAAAAAAGAAATTTGCTATCTTCATTAATCGACTGAATTGAGATTCGGCAATGATAATTAAAGATTCGAAAATCAATAATTAGAAATTTAATCTTTCTAATGTAAAACTAATCGATAACTGTATCGTTATGAACGAAATCGATTAAAACAAAAAAAAAATTGATATAGTTGGTTGGTCTCATTGATTGATTTATTAGTCGCAACAAAGTAACCCTGTGTTACTAATTGTTAAGCCAAGTCGATACACGAAGGGTGATTAGCATATTGATTGGCCACGAAATGTGATAGTACCTAGGACACATAGGGCGTAAACAGAAAGCACAGAGAATGTCCAGGACACAATAGGGCGTACACAGAAAGCAGAGAGAATGCCCAGGACACATGAGAATCACACACTAAGCATGAGCAGTATTCACGATACATGAAGGGCAGACAGAAGCCATGGAAAATACTTAAGAATATTTAAGGCAGACAGAAAATATAAATGATACTCAAGATACGTAAAGAAAAGAAGAAAACATACACATTACTCAAGATACGTAAAGGGCAGACAGAAACCATAAACATATTCAAGATTAGTAAAGGGCGAACAGCAAACAGACAGTATGCAAGATACGTAAAGGGCAGATAGAAAAATAAAAACACTTACGATGTGTAAAGGGAAGACAGAAAATTAAGACAATACTCATTAATCGCTTCATATAATCTGGAACCATCTCATCTTATCTTCTTATCTTATAAAATACAGACGTTACTTCAAAAAAAAAAAAAAAAAGAAGATGACTAGGGCCTACGTCCTACGCGTCATGTATCTAGTCATTCATGTTAAACCAATGGCCTATATTCTGCCAAGTCACTGGTTTTCCTGGCTGACTCGGGCAAGCCATTCCATGCTCTAATAGTACTAGGGAAGAAGGAGCATTTGTACAAATTTGTCCTAGCATATGGAACGAGGAATGTGCCTTTATCTTTGTTTCTTTCTGAGTATTTTATTAGATTTTGTTTTGTGTTTGAAAATTATGGTTCAGTGTTTTATGTATAAACATACTCAAGAAACACAAAAGCAAACAAAAAGCAGACAATACCGGTACTTAAGATACGTAAAGGGCAGATACAGAACATGATCAATACATAGTGTGCGTAAAGACAGAACAAAAAAACTTGAGCAGTATTCTGGATACACGAGGAGTTCTAGAATAATAAGGAAAACTCTTAGGACAATGACTGCCATCTACAGAAAATGGTTTCCATTGCTCTTGTTTTTATTTTCTTTTAAAAAGATTTCCCCAGTAGTAGTGATGGGCAAAAGTTAACTAAAAAGTTGCTAACTTTTAGTTTAACTAAAAAAAAATAGTTAAGGCCAAAGTTTAATTAAAAAAAAAGTTTAGATAAAATCCTAGTTTAATTATTTTTTTTTAGTTACAAACTAAAAAGTTTAATTACAAATTTTACAAACTTTTTCAACATACATACCAATAAATATTTAGATCTATGTAATTTGGAGAATATATATAATGAATAGGGAGAGGAGATAAACAAGAGGGTGCACAGGTCACTAGAAAGCCTTTTGACCTTCACCCTATAATGGCAGCTATTCCCGCCTTTTCAAGGTATTTGAAAGGCGAGAAATATACACGTGTTCATTATATTTCTAGCAAGTTTCGCTGCTTGATAAATCCTGATTCTATAGATCTACATTTTGCTGCTTTTTATTAAACACCATTGTGTTCCTGTATAGCTGCAGGCAAAGAATTTTGCTTTACTATAGATCGAAAATAAATGTCGACTCTTTATTTTTTACTAGATCTAGAGTTAGAGTCTAGTGACGTCTAAGCCTATTAGTCTATTACTACTGAATACTACTATTAGATCAATAGTCATAATAGTCTATATTTAATTATTTTGGTCTTAAGTCGAGTCTAACTCTGAGTAGTCTTAGTTCTAAATCTAGATGTAATTTAAAATTATAAGTCAATTGAATAATATAGAATATAGATCTATTAATTGAAATCTATATTGATGATCTAAGGCAGATCGACGATGCAAGGAAGACGGCAGTTATAAACAACGAGCTAAAAAGGCTACATATTGACATTGCAGCCCTGCAAGAAACCCGACTGGCCGAAAACGGCATGCTCCGCGAGACTGGAAAGGGAAAGCACAGGATGAGACTCGAATACATGGTGTGGGCTTTGCTGTCAAGAACAGTCTTCTTCCCATGATAGTCCCTCCAGTTGGTGGCTCGGAACGGCTACTAAGCATAAGTATGATGACAGCATCTGGAAAAGTCACTCTAATTAGTGCCTATGCCCCCACACTATGCTCGCTTCAGGAGGACAAAGACAAGTTCTATGAAGACCTCAAAGAAGCCATTGCAAACATTCCTCAAAAAGAACATATGATCCTTCTAGGTGACTTCAATGCCAGAGTAGGATCAGATCACACTACCTGGCCAGACTGTCTTGGGCTTTTTGGAATCGGAAAGATGAATGAGAACGGACAAAGACTGCTTGAATTCTGCACATACCATAAGCTCTGCATTACCAACACATACTTCAGAACAAAACCACAGCACTGTGTCTCATGGAGGCACCCTAGGTCTGGGCACTGGCACCAGCTGGATATGATACTGACACGAAAAAAGGACATTGGAAATATACTGCTGACACGTAGCTACCAAAGCGCGGATTGTGATACTGATCATACTTTAGTGTCCTGCCGGACAAGACTGCTGCCAACTAAGATCCACACTTCACAGGGAAAAAGAAAATCACGCCTGAATACTACTAGCACAAAAAATCCTGATCTTTGCACCGAATTTGAGAACAAATTAGAGGAAGCTTTTAAAAACTTCTCTGTGACTGAGGTAGAAAAAAGCTGGACGTTTATGCGTGATACAATCTACCAAACATCATCACTGGTCTTTGGAAACAAAACCAAGAAAAGTGAAGACTGGTTTGAAGCTAGTCTACCAGAAATGGAAACTGCCACTACGAACAAGAGAGCAGCCATGCTAATCTACAAGAAGGATCCCACCCCAAGCAACTTAAAAAGGCTCAGAGCTGCACGTAACAATGCCCAAAGAGTAGCGAGACAATGTGCTAACAAATACTGGCAGGAGCTATGCGAAGATATTCAATCTTGTGCCGACTGTGGTAACATAAGAGGACTATATGAGGGCATGAGAAAAGCCTTTGGACCTCACACCAGCAAGTGTGCTCCGCTCAAGTCAAAAGATGGCTCAATCATCAGCGATCGTTCGCTGCAAATGAAACGATGGGTAGAACACTATGCAGAACTCTACCAGATTGAAAACGCCATCTCACCAAATGCTGTTTCCAACTTCCCATCACTTCCAGTTTTGACAGAATTAGACGAAACGCCCTCAGTAAAGGAGCTGAGCATTGCCATTGACATGCTTGCACATGGGAAAACACCCGGAGGAGATGGCATTCCTGCTGAAGTAATTCAGGCTGGAAAACATGCCCTAATCAAACCACTCCATGAACTGCTAAGCTTGTGCTGCGAACAAGGAATGGTCCCCCAGGAATTGAAAGACTCCAACATTGTTACAATTTATAAAAATAAAGGCGACCGCTCTGATTGTAACAATTACAGAGGCATCTCACTGCTTAGCATAGTCGGAAAGGCTTTTGCTAGAGTATTACTAAAGCGATTACAGATCCTGGCAGATCGTGTTTATCCAGAGTCGCAGTGTGGCTTTAGGGCAGGTAGATCTACAACAGATATGATTTTCTCTCTGCGGCAGCTACAGGAGAAGAGCAGAGAACAAAAGCAGCCCCTCTTCATAGCTTTTATTGATTTGACCAAGGCCTTTGACCTTGTTAGCAGAAGCGGTCTGTTTGCTGTACTAGAGAGAATCGGCTGCCCAAATAAGTTAAGAAAACTAGTGTCAGCTTTTCACGAAAATATGCAGGGCACCGTTCAGTTTGAAAGTTCTTCCTCCAGGCCATTCTCCATTAAGAGCGGTGTAAAACAAGGATGTGTACTGGCCCCTACACTATTTGGCATCTTCTTCTCAGTCGTACTATCCAGTGCTTTTAAATCCCTAGAAGACGGAATATACATCCATAGCAGATCCGATGGAAGGCTCTTTAACCTGGCACGTCTTAAAGCCAAAACGAAAAGGCGTCGTATCTTGATAAGGGAGCTGCTGTTTGCCGATGACGCGGCACTCGTATCTCACTCACAAGGAGGTCTACAGAAGCTAGTGAACGCCTTAGCAGCTGCTTGTCAAGAGTTTAGCCTTACTATAAGTCTCTCCAAGACCGAAATCCTGGCACAAGACGTCGCAGAAATACCTATAATACAAAATGGGAACCACACCCTTTCAGTGGTGCATGAATTTACCTACTTGGGTTCAACAATTGTCAGTAACCTAGACTTAGACATCGAGCTGACAAAAAGGATAGGAAAAGCTACCACAGCATTGGCAAAACTCTCCAAGCGCGTCTGGGAAAATGGTAAATTGACCACAGCGACCAAAATCCTAGTCTACAACGCCTGTGTTGTGAGCACTCTCCTTTATGGCAGTGAAAGCTGGTCAACATACATGTACCAAGAGCACAGATTGAATAGTTTCCATTTGCGCTGCCTGAGACGCATAATGGGCATCTCTTGGAGGGACCATGTCTCCAATCAGGAAGTTTTGAGATTGGCCAATATGAACAGCATGTATGCTCTCCTGACACAAAGAAGATTACGCTGGCTCGGACATGTCACCCGCATGCCAGATGGTAGAATCCCGAAAGATATCTTATATGCTGAGCTTGTGGAAGGAGTCAGACCCAAGGGCCGCCCAAGACTAACATATAGAGATGTCTGCAAGCGAGACATGAGAGCCTCAGGCATCAGTGAAAGTATGTGGGAAAACATAGCCAAAGACCGGAATGCATGGAGACAGACTGTGCGTGCTGGGACAACCCTTGCTGAGAACAAAAGAATTGAAGCGGCTTTAATCAAGAGGGAAAAAAAGAAAGCTGCCCTGTCTGCTAGCCCTAAATCAGAGGCATACACATGTACGAATTGTGGCAAAGTCTGCCGTTCTAGAATTGGCTTGATTAGCCACACCAGATTCTGCCCCGTCTCAAGATTAAGCCAAAACCAGTGACTCACTTGGGCGCATCCATTGCCTTTCGAGACAAAAGGAGCCATATATATATTACTTTACTTTATTAGACTAGATCTATAGTATTAGTTTAGAGATTCTACTATAACTATATTTTATGTAACTATTCTAGAATTAGAGTCTAGATTAGATCTAGATATATCTAGATTACTTATTATACTAAGACCTAAGATGCATAGATGATAGATCTATAATACTAATAATAGTCGTCACTATACTAGATCTAATACTAAATTAACTAAATCTGTACTAGACTAACTAGATTATAGATCTACATCTATGATCTACTTCTATTATAATTATACTTATATCTACTAGGCCTATCTAGATCTATTAGATCTAGATCTAGTATTATCTACTAGAGTATATAGATCTAAATACCCATACCTAGTCAGAATCATAATTATAATAATCTAAAATCACTAGATCTAGAGTTACTAAGATATCTACTAGACTAGACTCTATCTAAATTTTAGATCTAGTAGTAGAAGTAAATATAGTATTTCTTAGATTATTTTTAGATTAAAATATTAATTATTTGATCTAGGTCTAGTAGGTAGATATAATTCTAGATCCAGATTATATTTCTGATCATTTCGTTTGTAGAAGATATTAGATCCAGAATATTCTAGAATCTAGAGTTAGTTATAGAGTCAACATGCAGTTTTATCATTACTTCTAAAAGGTAACTTATAATACTTATATTAGAACTTCAAAAATTACTTTTAATTTCTTTCTATAATGGTATCATTCTAGTGATTCTATTAAGATCTACATCTATCCCATAAAGACATTTAAATATTTTTTCATGTGCACAAACATTTTGCTATAGAGATTGGTTGTGCTTTATACTTTATATTTTTCATGTTTGGCTGTTTCGTCCTTAAAAAAGGTCAAAATAGTTAGTAAAAGTTTAACTAAAGTTTTTTAGTTTAGTTTAACTAATTTTTTCAATTTGTGGTTAACTAAAAGTTTAATTACTTTTTTTTTTAGTTCAAACTTAGTTTTAGTTTAACTAAAAAAAATTAAGTTTAGTTCCCATCACTACCCAGTAGGCTTATATTTCTATAAGGCGTAAGGTCAATCATTACCTTTTCTTTTGTTGCTTTTCGGGTGTAAAAAAAAAAAAAGGAATACGATTAAGAGTAATGTCTTCTAATTAAAACAAGAACACCATTTTTTTTTAAAGACAATACCTCCTTTAAACAACTTATAATAATTAACGAATGTTCTCTAGTCAAAATTTAATTAATTTATTTTTTGTAACTTTGAAAAATTATAACGGTTAAACTAGAGTTTATCCAGTGTGGCGAACGAGCTGGAATTTTGTTTTCTCAGCGATATACATCAACTGTTACATTTCTATTAAAAAACAACAACTTAAGAGCCGTTTTTGAGATAGGCCTACGTGTACACCCAACCAGGTTTTTAGATGTTTCCATGAAGTTACGAATTCAATAGTAAAATGATTCCATAATAGACGTTTTACGTACAAGAGTTCTCACCCATGGTATGATTTATACACTAGATGTTTTCTCTTTAGTATTTTAAATTATTTCAATGTTTTGTTTCGCTATTTCTACGACATTATGAATGAATTATTTTTTGTTTTGATCATTCTACAATATTATATAGGTCACAGCTGGGGCTGCGTCGCCATGGGAAATACTGCATTCCTCATTAAATCTTCGGACTCGAAGATGAGCTTTATTATTATATATTTTGTTTCGTTTTCTCTACGATATTTTGAATGATTTCTATATTTGTTTTGTTCTTTTTACAATATATACACACCTTGCTAATGTTATTGTTTTTTCTCCAAGGTAGATAAGCATTATTTAAAGTTAATGCAACCAGTAAAACAGGAATACACAATGAATTTTGAGAATCCGGTTTATGTGTGGTGTTGGAAAAAAAAGGGGGGGGGGGAGGAGGAGGAGGAAAAGAAACGAAAGGTTTGACAGGGAAATAAACACCCAGTTGTTCAAATGGCCATGTTTTGTTTGGATGCTTCCTAGCAACGGGTGTCAACAAGAAACCAGACAAGCTTTAAAAAAAAAACCAGAAAACTACAAACGTCAGGCACTGGCATTTACCTCTTTCTAATAATGCTGTAATTAAATAACCTCCAACTTCCATACAACAAAAACTTAAATAGATATAAATAGATTATGCGCACAGGTTTTTTAAAAAAGGGCTTGTCTTCCAGAAGGAAGAGTGCAATAGTATGCGTCGTACGAAGACATATTTCGCCACTTCCAAGTCAAAGATATAAAAAAACTATATTGAAATATACAGACATACTGCATTCTTCCTTAATCTTTGGACTCGAATACAATCAGATTATTATTACTACATAAATTATACAGTAGAAATATAATACGTATACTTGAATAAGGCGGGGTGGTAACCAATCGTGTCTCGGCTTCCTCCAACTCAGGGGTGGGCAAATTACGGCCCGCGGGCCACATGCTGCCCGCCAGAGTGTTTTATGCGGCCCGCGAACACCTACAGAAATTAGGTGTGACTACAGTAAACACATATACAAATACAAATAGATTTAAATATTTCTAAATACCTCTATAAATAATTGAAACTGTCTAATTATAAAAAGTTTCAAGTAAACGAAGTGTATTCTAATTGGCCAGACTTCAATACACTCAGTCTCAGGTGGCTAGCCGCTAGTGCAACAACTGATGGAGCTCGATCTTTGACTGAGAAAACATTTTTTTAAATGAAATTATCACAACCATAAACTTTAAACAGGAAAGTTTGCACAAAGGTGAATAAAATGTGATCATATTATATAGCTAAATTGTAACAAAGTGAAGGGAATGAACCACAGGCAGTTTCTAAAAGTAGCCTACTTGTAAATATAGAAACAAAATATTCTGATGGCTGAGATGGAAGTGCTAATTCTATTAAACAAGACATTCCCATTTCTCAAGATAAGCCAGTTAAATTAGGCTTTGTCATTTTCCTTTGCTGAAAGAGGAAAATATTTATAACAAAAATATTAAGGCTTCTTTTCGAGTTGGAAGATTAATGAGGAATGCAGTCTTTCCTTTGGCTACGCAGACTCAGGTGTGACCTACATATTTTGCCTCTCTATAGAAGGCATAACCATTGTCCACCGGTGGTCGATTTAGATTTTCCTTTCGCCATCTACGCCTGTCTTCAGCAGCGGATTTTCATTTGATCTCAAATGTGTATCCCGCTGCCTTTGTAAGCTAGAGATACCATTTCTAGTGAAATGGTTAAAAGTACAAGACCTATTTGGATTCCTTACTTGTGGAATTTATAAAAGCAAATATTAAGACGTCAAAAACCAGCTTTCAATACCATCAGCTCACCATTTAGCGCAGAAACTGATTCAGCTCCAGAGGACATAGCTCCGAGCAAATTATGACCTAAAAGGAGAAGTTCGAGTTCGCGGGAGTTTCAAGATGCCAGAAGCTGTATTTCCATACTTAAAAAACTTTGCTGCAAAACTTTTACATTATTTGGGTACAAATACATATGTGAACAAGTACTGTTTTGTGGAAACTAAGCAAGTGTAATCACAGGTCAATGCTGACTGACTGTAATTTGACAGCAATCTCAAGGATAACAGCTAGTACGCTTGTTTCTCTGTTCGGGAACGTTACACACGAGTGTTAACAGTAAAATACTTCATATGATGTACAACTGTGCTTTTGTGATGAAATGTTGTGATGTAAAAAAAAAACAAAAGCAACTTTTTAAATCGTAAAATTGGAAGTGTGAAAAATGAAAAGTGAATGTATAATACGGTATAAATATGAATTAAAAGATATTATACACAGCGTATTTTTCAAAGTTGTAAGTACATACATTTATTTATATGCGGCCCCCAATTTTTCTTAATGCGGCCCTCGCTGCAAAAAGGTTGCCCACCCTTGACTCTAACTGCTTTCTAGCATTATTAGCTGATAGACGGTGGATTATTAGTATGAGTCTGAACAGAACGCCCACACATGTTTTATACGCCTTGTAAATTGCTTAGTTTCATACGCCTTGTAAGTTGCTTAGTTATATGTCGCTGTCAAAGAAAAGGCAAAGTATGGGGTATTGATTAGCCAACTGCATACTTCAAATTATCTGAAATGCAACTTATAAATAAATCTAATTCAAGACAAATGTCTTCCTGTCCTGACCTTGAACCTCGATGGCGCGGTGGTCACGTGGTAAAGCATTTAAGTTTAAACCTTGCTGCAAGGTGGACATTTTTAATCGGAAAATCCAAGAATATAGAGTAGGTCTACATTGCCTACATACATCACTGCTCTATTTTATTTGTGTGTGTGTGTGTGGGGGGGGGGGAGATAAACTGTGAATCTGTAGATCGTTGTGTTTAATTATATAACATTCTAGTTAACTACATAACAAGCAGAGTTGAAGTCACTGATTAGCATGCATGACTAGTCTGACACGTGAAATGCGTAGGACGTAATTATCTTTTCTAGTAACGTCTGTAATCTATAAGATAATAAATTTGGCATACCTGCTATAAGGACATTTCAAACTCAAGGGGGACATTTCTTTCTAATGCTAAGTGCAATTTTCTTGGCACCTAGCTTCTTCCTCATTTAGTCAAGCCTTCTATGGCCTCTTTAGTCGCAAAGTGACTATGGATCATGTCATGGAAATGAGATGAATGCCTGGGCATTAGCTGTGGTCAGAACGATGTCGCCTACACATCAGTTCCTCTCTCTCCACGCAGCTGATGTATCCAAAGGAACGGCAGTGCCGATACAACTTGGGGTCAGCGGCGGTGTCGCAGGTTCTGGCAGGGTGTAGCACTGGGTGCTACAAACTGCCTTAGGGTCGCCAGCTTCTGATGTTTCCTCAGGGTTGACTCCCGAAGCCTTGCCCATGATTTGGTATAGCTGCCAGACAACAGAGGTTTGAGTTTTCTTTTTCCTAGGTGGGTAGCCAAACCTTCAATATGTAATAAAACCTGACCTGCGGATGTTCTAGGAGCATCATAGTACTGCAACTGGAGGCATTTAACACTGCCACACCACAATCAATCTAGCCTATAACAAAATGTGAACATCATTAATCGCTTTATGTAATATGGAACCATCTTATCTTCTTATCTTATATAATACAGACGTTACTTCAAAAAAGAAGATGATTACGTCCTACGCGTCATGCATCTAGCCAAGCATATTAACCAATGACTTAATTTAAATTCTGCCAAGTCACTGGTTTTCCTGGCTGGCCCAGGCAACCCATTTCATGCTCTAATAACTTTAGGGAAGAAGGAGCATTATTGTACAAATTAGTCCAGGAATGTGCCTTTATCTTTGTGTCTTTCTGAGCATTTTATTAGATTTTGTTATTGTATTTGAAGATTATGGTTCATTGTTTTATGTATAATTGCTTCTTTACTTTCGAGTCTTCTATCCTGAAGGCTTTATAAATTTCTGTGCAGCCCCATTCATTTTAAATTGTTTGGACTATTCACTTATAGTAAATATTATAGTTTGATAGACTATTAGTAGGTGATGGAAGTGGTCTGCTACATTCAAATGGACTACATGCATTAAAACAATCAAACACTTATTGTAGTTCAAATATACAATCTTTATTTGAGATCTTCACGCACGTGAAATTAAGCAATGTCAAGGACGGTAAATTGAACTTCAATGTTTGCCCAATAAATAAAAAAAAGGTGGACGAGTTTAAAAAAATTGATTCCGCAGAACTAAAATGTGCACAACAATAATAATGTAAACTACGAAATTATTGTAAAAAGTATATTCTCGACGTTTCCTCTAGTTTGTACACCTACACCAAAAAGCTTGCTATTTATAGGTTTTCCGCAATGTATGATCAAAAATCGTCATGTTACGAAGCTTGTACGCCTATAAACTCACTCTCTGTCTGGTACAAATGTTTGAACACGTTACTTCTCCCACTTCCCATTCTCTGATCAAATTGAAACTTTGCAAGAGTGTTCATTGTTCCTAACAAAACATTAATGAAACAAAAAAATTAACCAGGTTGTGATTAATTAATTTTACTAGAAATTGAAAAAGGGAAATAAATCTTACTGTATTGCTATAAATGTGGTGTTATTCCCCTTATTTAGGCGTTCTTTTTTATTCAGCAATAAAAAAAAAATCATTTTGATTGTTTTGTTCTGATGCCATTCACGAACTGTTATCCAGTTCATGTAAGCTGTAGCACCTTGCTGCTTCATTGTAACCAATGCCATGAAGGTAGGAAAGAGGCTTGCTATGTGGTCCAGGATCAAATATGAAACCACCACCATTGCCGAAAACTAGATATTTAATACGCAGCAGTGACTGCCCTTTCTTTGTTTCCCTACATCCAGTAGCCTACTAGATCTATACACAGAAAACGAAACAACATTTCCTGAGCTAGGGGATTTTCCGTTTTCGCACATTTTTTGTTTAGCGGCCCCCGAAAGGGGAATAGCCAATATTAGTTTTGTGTGGTTTAGTCTGTCCGTCCGTCAAACGTAGATACTAGAAAAGATATCATATCATGATATTTTAGATATTTCAAAGTTCTGATGTAACGGATACTTTTTTTTTTCCTTTCTGAAAGCGAAAAATTAAATATTTAAAATGAACTATACACTATACAGGCAGTTATTTCATAAAAGTACACCATTTTTACAACTACTCACTATTAATATTAAAAAAAAAAAACACGGGACACTATTTAGTAATGGAGACATCATAGTTATCTACAATATTTATAACACATTTATGCTAACAGTTTTTAGATTTGCTGTCAAAAAATGTGATTAAAAATGTGTTTTACTAAATTAAGTGGTTTTGTCATACTAGCTACTTACATTCAGTGGCGTAGCTAGGGTGGAGGAGGGGTGGGGAGAATGTGAAAACCTCCCCAGGCCCCTATGCAAAATGCAGGGGCCCCCAAAGAGGTCAAGTCCCCCAGTGCCCCCAAATGATGGAAAATTCTTAACTACGTCCCTGCTTACATTTTAAATCATTTGTTTACTTTTTTTACATAGAAAATCTATTTAGTATGCTCATAAGTCGAATATATTTTAAAATAGTAATTTAAAAAAAAGTAGTGTTTCATACTTTACACATGAAGTGCAATACAGATTATGTAATCAAAAACTAATTAAAGGGAAACGTTTCTTTGAGAGATTGGCCGTTTACAAAACAATTAAATCAATTAGAGAATCATTTCAATAACATCAGTTAGGTCAGGTTCACATTTAAAAATATCTTCATAATTATCAATTTATTGAATACTTATGAATATTAACAATGTAATGATAATAACATTAATAAATCTTCGTATCCTGTGGTATCAAGTCGTTAGTCGATCTAATAATAGCCTACAACTTTGTCGGCAACACTTTCGACACAAGCACGTCGATCTCTTCTTTTTGTATCGACGGAGATAGGGTTGTAGTGGACGATAGCTTAAGTAGTTCACTGTTTCTGATATTCTTTCTGAAAATATTGAAACCTGCCCTTTTACCTGCCTGAGTGGACCACTTCAAGGGCCGATTTCGAGTTTGTGTTTCTACAAATTTGTTCATCGTCCATAGTTTGAAAAAGCATATAGGCTACTGTAATAACTTATTTCATGTTTTTAAAAAAATGTTTGTAAAATGTTTTACATGTTTCGGATGTTCCTTCAGAGTTGAAGATAGTTTACTTCCTAGTCCAAACCTCCCGCAGGACGACGGGGGATGGGAGCGGGCAGGGTTTGAACCCTCGACCATCGATAAATCCGAACGACAGTCCAGCGCGCAAACCGCACGACCAGCCTACTACTCATGACTTTGATAATGTTCTACACCAGGGCCGGCCTTAGACATAGGCAAATTAGGAATCCGCCTATGACCTCAGATTGGAGAAAGAAAGGACAAAAATAATATATCTTATATCTAATATATATATATCATTGGCTTAGTTTCTGTTTTTTTTGTTTGCTTGTTTGTTTGTTTGTATGTTTGTTTGTTTGCCAGTAGTTGTGAATATTAGTTTAGAAAATATAGTCAACATGTGGTCAAGAAAATGGTAACAGGAGCAGTTGAGATTTATAAAAAAGAAATGTGGGTCTGAATCCGGGACCATTGAGACAACTGAACGATAGTCCAGCGCGCTAACCGCACGACCAGACATATGCCAAAAGCGTCACTTTAGCGTTACAGAAGAGGTGCTATATAGCCTATACACCGTGAAGATCGAGCTTATAGATCCATCCATTTTGGGAGTCTAAGTGACATAAATCGACCAGAGTGACCAACAAGTATGTCCTGTACATTGTTTGGCGATAGTTTGCTTTGTTATTTGTTATCAAACAAGAATAGGGGGCAACTGACCTCGCAAAGACATTCGTCGAGACCCTAAACATCCCTACGAAAATTCTCGTCTGTCAGAAGGTAGTAGCGTAGTAGGCCTACTGTTGCAGACTTACCACATCACAAGAAAAATCTTCAGTTGACACTGTTAATGGATTTTGTTTCCTTTTAACGAAGCTCGACCCTGGCATGCATTCCCAAAGAATGAATAGTAATTTTTATACTATTAGTCTAATATGTATTCTAAGCATAAGTAATAAGCTAATCTTAGTCATTCTCGATACATATTGATATTTTTTTTTTTGGGGGGGGGGGATGTTTTAAAACTTCAACTAGAAACGTATTCTTTTTCTTTTACTAAGTAGCAGAATTATTGTCTAATATATAATTATAAAGATGTTGATCGAATCAAGAGTATTTATTTTTCGAAAGGATGGTTTAAAATAACCTTAAAAACAATAAACATGGCGGATTTAGGAAAAGATCAGGAGAGGTGTGTCAAATACAAACAAATTTAATAAATATTTTAAAAGTGAAGCTATTGTCTAAGTCATTTGTATTGACATTGTATTTATTAATGGACCAAGTTCTAGACTATCTAGATCTAATTATATTAGATTTAGATATCTAGTCTATATCTTTTCTAGATCTAGTCCTAGATTTTAGATCTAGATCTAGATCTAGATTAATCTAGAATCTAGATGATCATGATTTCAGATTTATGATTATTTTGTATGATTATTTAAAATTATCAGTCATTAGATTATAGAGTAGTTTATGCTATTCGGACACCTATAGGCCCAAATGTGAAAGTTTGACTTTGACAGCGCATTATTTTACAATGGTTCGATATTTAGGCCTCAATAACTAAGCTCAGATTTTAATTCTTTACTAGATTTAACTAGATCTATCTAGATTAGAATCTAGATCTAAATCTAAGTAACATTAACTAAATTTTAAGATCGCCAGGCATAGCCCCTCACATTAAATCATTTAGGAGGATGTTTTCAAACTACACATATATCTAAATACGAACACAAAAAATAAAAATATGAACACACTTATTCTACCTGATTCTACCAAAATTAGGTCACTGGGATAGTGACTTCTGCACCGACTTTTAGATTTATTTTATGTTTGCATGATTAGAATTAGATGTGTGTTGAATGTTTGTGTTTTTTGTTTATTAATTTAATAAATTTCTAATACAGATGAACTTTTGTAGTATAGTACAGGTTAGGGTAGCCATTCTTGCTTAACTAAATCCTCTATATATTCTATATATATATTCTATATAAATCTAGATCGATCTAGTAGGTCTAGATCTAAGCATTTAACTTCATTCAATGTACCAAGCTCACTCCAAACGTTTGCCCATTTATTCTCTTTTAAAAAAACAACAACAAAGGAACAAATATAATATAAGATCATTAACATTGATGTCCAAAACTGGCTGTCTGAAATAAATTTTGGTAAGAAAATCGTAATTTAATTCGGACACCCTATTAAGTTTTTTTTGATATGGAATCAAACAACTTGGCTTATTAATCAAATAAATCATCTCAAAAAACAGAATAAATATTGCCGGGCTCATTAGTATAGACTTAGCCAATCAAAAAATATAGTCTTAACCCTAGGAAGAGGTAAAATCATCTGGGTAACATAGGAAAAAACAACAACCTGACTAAAAGAACCAATTTGAAATTCGTTTTTCTTACATAAAAAGACAGCTAAATGGATGGAAGTTGGGTCAGAATCATTGGAAAATGGACAAGCACATTATACAGCGTGCTAGTTTTATAATAAATATTAAAATAATTATTTAATGACCACAAAAACATCGAATGTCCGAATTCATGTAATGTCTGAAATAAATAAACTACTATATTTAATTTATAGATCTAGATCATGATATTGATAGATCTGCTTAAACTTAAAGTACTTACTACGACCGACTACGTCATTAGTCTATACTACTCTATATAATCTTATTATCTAGTAGAGGAGAGATCTAGATCTCTAGGATTCTAGGACAATCTAAAATTAAAATTTATAATAGATAATAGATCTAGAAATTCTAGGTTAACTTAAACTTAAGATTTTAATTTTAAAACTGAAAATTTAAACTCAATTATTATTAGATCTAGATCTAAAATAATATAATTTTGAAAAAATTAGATTATTTAGATCTATTATATAATTATTTAATAATAATTAGATCTCATCTCTAGAAATATTAATGTAGTAACACTCAGACTAGTCAGAGTATCACTACCTACCACTCACACTGCTCACTAGTCACTCACTACTGTATATAGGTACTCTGACAAAAAATTCAAAGTAAATATTATATATAACAGAAAGTATCTAGTTATGTACAGTTTGCTGAGAGGTTTACAATGATACCAAATTTATCTTTCTATGTTATATAGGAGCAAAGTTATGCCATTATATGTGTAGAAAAATGGACTAGATAAAAAATGTCAAAAAAATTGTGATCGAAAAAGTGAATTTTCATCTTTATCTCATCATAACTTTATAACCATAATAGATAGAAGCATGAAATTCGGAACACAGCTACCCCATTATATGATTTTTAATTTGAATGATTCATCTCACATGCAGCTAACATTCATTCACAGCTTGTCCAATTGTTGTAAATTGACTTTGATCCTTTTTCTAGAATGCCGTTTGGTAGAAACTTCCTCAGCTTTATAATATTTATAAATATAATGTAAAATAACATCTTGATAGCATTCTCTCCAGTAGGTTGATCAAAAATAAGCCATTAAACAATGCATAAATCATTTTTAAATATTTCATATTATCAACAAGAATTGCTAATGTCTGACGCCACATGACACTTCATCATGGAGTGACTTCATTTAACATCATCAGGATGAGCCCAAACTTGCCTTAATAAGTTGATTTCCTTTATATTTTGTGTACCTAAGTATAGAAAAAAAAAGATTTTTAACACTACTCTATAATAGAAATATTGATTTTAATACTATAGTCATAGATTGTTATGGTAGTTATAATTTTTCCACTTTCCCATTTCGAAAAATTGCCTAATTTGACATCATTTATAACTGATAACAGCATGGGTACGTTTTTTTAATTTTGGAGGACAAAATTTCATTAAAAAATAATGAAACAACAAACTTTAAGCATAAATCTAGGTCTAAATACAATTTAAAAAAATACCAAGCTTGCTTAAAAATGATAGTAAATATGCAAAATCATTTTACCTATTACTTTACTGTAAATTTTCTAAATAAACACAACTTTCATTTGTTGACAATGTGGTACCATCCGAAAGCTTAGGAATCCTCCTTTAAGATTATCACAAGGGTTTTTAAAAAATGAAGCAAATGTAAAAACAACAATCAATCAACTAACACCTTGGGTTTGGAAGTCTAGCCATGCTGTTTCAAAACTATATAGCAGCTAGTCTAGCAGTTTATAGGTCAGTAGAGTAAGGATGTCAAAGTACCTACTGTATAATATTTTTAGTGTTACTGTGACTGCCACTGTTGACTGTCTGTACACAAAATAAAAAAAAAAAGAAATCTGTTTTCACTATCTAATCTATCAATATAATAGAATATAATCTAGATCTATATGACTAATATGATAATATCTAAAAAAAAAAAAGACTTAATAAATGATGCATAATATTAATAATATTAAGACGACTTAGTTGTACCATATTGACCATATATACAGTCATACTCAACTGATACTTATCTGTAATAGTGTTAATATTATGCACATAAATTTAGATCTAGATCAAGTAAAAGTAGTCTAGTAGGACTATCTAGATCTAGTCTCTAACTTGCAAATGTCACATTAAACTTTAAGAGGCAAAAGTGATAGCATGAGCAACACAAATCTCAAAATATGTGACAGACATTAATCTAAATTTCTTTTTTCTTGGCTTGAAATCAACCCAAATCTAAATATATTTTTAACTGTGGTATATATAAATGGGAAGGGCAAATTCAGATATATATTATATGCTACACCACTAAAATACTATATATTTGTACCCTGTTTCACATGAACAGTCTTAAACAGTGTTTTGGATGATCTTTTTCACAGTTACATGTTAATGATTCTATTTCTTAATTTGAAATGTTTAAATTTCACTATAAAGTTTTTGTTTTGTTTTTGCAGACATTGCCATGATCTCTTGATAAAATTAAAGAAAACTACAGAGAGTCTATTAGCTAATCAGTCTGCTCAGGGTCCTTGGGGAACATATGGGGCCTTACGACGCGTGTGTGATGATGCAGAGGCAATATTAAACCACCGTCTTATAAATAAAAAAGTGAGTAATTTAAAAAAAATGTATAAAGAAATACTGTAGCTAACAACAACAAAAATCCCCCATTAATTTGTTTTTCTTGATCATCTTTTTTAGCAAGTTTTCTGTGTTAGCTTTCTTTTTGGATGTCTTCTTTTGTCATGCTACTATCTTTAGGATACACATAAATGACTTTCAAGTGTAAATGTGTGAATTTAGTTTTGGGTTGGCAGTATTTATAGCATTTTATGTATACCACCGTATTAACTAAACTTTGTTATTGTTTCATTCTTTTTTGCATGGGGTCAGAACTTTATCTTTGGCATCTTCTTACATCTTGACCTTATGTTGAAACAAGAAGAGAGCTTTCATTTGCACATTATTCCTATCAAATAATAATTCTTTTTAGAAAGGAAATTCTAATTGCTATATTTAATGTTTAATACTACCTATATTTTCTTTTCAAAAGTTGCTGATTTTTATTTTTTAGGCTTCTTCAGAAACATCTGGAGGTTTCTGGCCTTTCATACAAGGCTTGAAGTGGCTAAGTCCAAACATAGCCTCAGTGATAGAGAAGATCAATCGCCTGAAACTATCTCATACAATTGACAGTACAGATGATGGTAGAGCCTGGCTGAGAGAATCAGTACAGGATCATTCTTTCATTACCCAATTAGATATTCTCACCTTTGACATGGATTATCTACGCTGCCATTATTATAGTAAGTGACCATCTTTCTTTCTTTCTTAACAACACAAGGCTTGGTATTAATATGAGTTCAAGTTGGATTGTAGCTCTAAACAGCCAGCCACCCCTCTTTAATAAAAAAACAAAACAAATGGTCACATTTATTTGTGTTTAAAAGTTGAACTAGTTTTATTATGTGATAGTTTAAAATATCAAGTGTCTTGCAAGTGTACAAATATCTTAAAGTTAAAATACCAATACAAGTGTCTTGAGTTAAAGTACAAATATCAAGTGACTTGATCTGAAGTACAAGTATCCAAAGTTAAAATACCAGTACAAGTGTCTTGAGTTAAAGTACAAATATCAGTCTAATAGTTTAAATATCAGTACTGCACAAGTTCAGTTGAAGTACATGTATCAAGTGTCTTCATATGAAGGACAAGTGTCTTGGGCTGAAGTACAAGCATATAAATTTAAAATGTACACCGAGTATGTCTTTACTGAGTTGAAGTACAAGTGTTTTGAGTTGAGGTATCAGTACAAATGTGTTGAGTTGTGATTTCTTGAGTTAAAAGAAATTTGGATTTTTATTTAGTAGTTTATGTGCCTGTCATCTGCTGAAAATAAGTCAAGGTTGATGTTTGTTGAGATGGATTAGCAACTCTATTGTTAACATTGAGAGACACAAACATTGTTGATCTTAACCAGCCGCTAAAGTTGCACATCCTTATTAAGTGTTTTCAAACCACACAGTATCCTTAAAGACAACCTGCACCCATTAAACCAATGTTACATCAGATCTGAATGAAGTGGTCGTCTCCTTTCCATTAGGACTAAAACAGATTTAAAAACTCCTTTATCACACTTTTGGTCAGATTGTTACTAGGTAATCTCTTGTCACTAGAAGTACATATAAGTCCAATTCATAAAGCGCTGGTTGTGAGTGTGTATGTGTTTGTGTGTGAATGTTGTTTGTATTTGCATCTATATTGTTATTGTTACAGTAGTTATTCTGAGGTGGTCAATTGTAGTCAAACAGAATTTCAATTTGTTTGGAGCAATAAAAATTATCTTTTTTTCTTAAATGTCAAATGAGAAGGCTAACACACTCACCAAGTGTGGGAGAACAAAAACACATTTAAACATTGCACTCTATCCAGAAGAAATGAAGAAACTAATTGTGAATAGAATAAATGAGAAATGGACAAGCTCTCATCCTAATCACAAGAAAGATGATGCCTATTATAAGCTATGCCGACAAGATTAACGTCTAATCTTTCGCCACAGAACCGGACACAACAGAATGAGACAACATATGTTTCGGAAGCTCCAAATTGGAACCAGTGAAAACTGCACATGTGGAGTGTCACCAGAGAATGCTGGACCATGTCCTTCAAAACTACATTCTTTACCAAGAGGCCCAAACAAGACACTGGCCCCAAAACACCCCTACAGAAAGAAAACTTTAGGGAGAGCTTCCTGATTTGGAAACCACTGCGCAGTTCAAATCATATATATATATTGGTATAGTCTTCTGAATGCTCCAACATAATAATGAGAAGAAGAAGAAATCTTAAATGTTGAAGAAAAATGTGAAAAGTCAATTCATTTAGAATTTATTTATAACATTTTTGAAGGATTAGAAGAAATAGTAATGGAGTAATGTGTATATTGTAAATCTGTAAACAAAAGGAATGGTAGGAAATAGGTCTTACTTAAAGTAAAAAACAAAACAATAATTCAGTGTAAACTATGACTAAGATAAAAGGCTGAGATAAGACGTGATAAGCCTTTTAAGGGACAGTTTCCTTATGTCAATAAGCCAAAAACAGGACACAATAGTAATAGGGAGATAACAGCTTCAACACTATTCTTCTTGTGTACACTAAGGTTAACAGAACATAGGAAGTGAAACAAAAGCACATAATGTTTGTTTTTTTGTAGCACTGAATTTGTAACATGTGCATGAATCACTCAAGTCCTTTGTCTATGTCTGGGCATAAGGTCTGGGGAGGTGGGCTGGTAGTGTCTTCTGGTATATTTTTTTTTCCACTATTTTTTTAATAGATCATTTACAACATGATCCTAGTAGGCCTACTGCTATTACATGTCACATATCTTGTTGATTTCATTATTTGCTCGAGCAGTAGGCCACAAATGTATTTATGTCTTCCTGCTGTTAGTGAGAGGAGACATTTGACATGGCCTTTGTTTGTCTCAATATTTGTTAACCATGTCATAATTTAAGTGACTAGCAAGTATAGAGGGATGTGGATCTGCTTTGAGCCTGTTAAGTAGGCTGTGAATGCAGGTCCAATTAACTCAACTGATTTGAAAGATTCTTTTTTGGGAATCTGTTACATGAGTTTGGCTTGGTACCTGTGTTGCTTCCAGGTGGTGATTAAGTCAGAGGTCTGTGATTTAAGTCATATTTTGGACTTGAAGAGTCATATTTTCTTCACCATTTTCTCTTAACAGTTGTTTCCTTGTGCTGCTATGTTACATGCCATTTTTTTCTATTTCATTAAAAGTGTTACACAAAGACTGACGAAGGTGCACCTATTTGTACAACACTAGCATTATGTTTCAAAAAAAATTTCTCTTAACCTGACATATGTCCTCACCATTTAATGTTCTATAGTCTGCCATCATTATTGGAATACCATAACTTGCGTTGATGTCTTTTTAAAATTGCTTTTTTATAGCATGCTCGTTGAGCTATATCCAGTCTCTTTTGTGGACAAGTGGGGAGAGGGGTATCTGGGAGGTTTACGTGTGCTGCCTTCAGTCTGGTTTCGAACTTGAGGCCCCTTGATAGGTATTCAAGAGGTTTATGTAACACATCACATATTTTAATCAAACTAGCCTTCAGCCACACATGTACTTCCATCTTGACTATGTTGTCCAATGAGAACAAAAAAGAAAAATTAACTTTTGTCAGCAATCATTTTCTATATTAATTTCCATGTCTAGCCCAGAAAAAACAACACTTTATTAAGTTGAACTAATACAAAAAATACAAGTTTTTAATAATGATGATATGATAAAGCAAGTCAATTGAAAACATTGTGTATGTAAGTTACTTATTTACTTCAGGGGATTTTCTTCTTGATTTTTAAACATTATTTGTGTTAATGAATCCTCTGCTCATCTTCTCCTAATTTTTAGATTACTTGGTAGTTTATAGTACTTGAAAATCTAGTGGAAAGAGGCCACTACTCATCACTCATGCTATGAACTATTATATATCAAAGTTATATCCCTTTAAATCTTAATTTGCCTTAGAGCATTTTCTTTGTTCAGTATTTTAATCCAAATATATCTCAGAGGGGTATACTATTACGATTTAAGAAACATTTAGTGTGTGTGTGTGTGTGGAGTCAAACATTTACATTTAAATATATGCATTTACCAAATTTAAATAAAAAGAACAGGCGAATCTACAAATTTAAACAGGGCATTTAACATTTTAAATAAACAGAACAGGGTATTCAACATTTTAAATAAACAGAACAGGGCATTTAACATTTTAAATAAACAGAACAGGGCATTTAACATTTTAAATAAACAGAACAGGGCATTTAACATATTTAATAAACAGAACCTGTAGGGCATTTACCAATTTAAATAAACAGAACAGGGCATTTACATTTTAAATATATAATAAGGCACATTGTAAAATGTTAGCACTAATTTGTTTTTAAATTATTGTATTATCAATGTATATGTTTAATAGTTTTGGTAATTCCAAATGTTTGAAAGCTAAAGAAAGTTGATTCAATTTTAAAGGTGGTTATGGTGTGTGTTATCACATGTTTTGAATTAAACAGAACAGAACAAAGTGTTGTAAATAATTCTTAAATGAAAATTCTTTAGCCTGAAAATTTGAAGCTATTATAACAATTAATCTAGATGTCATTGGATGTCATTGGGTTTAGTTATCTTCAAATCTTTTAACTAGTTGGAAGTTTTCAATAACTAACAGTTGAGTAAGACATGAATCATCACAGGGTGTTAAATTACTCGCAATAGTTCTGGGCTGAATAACTAGTGCACCAGATGGCTGCAGGGCTTAAAAGTTCAACTACATAGATACAGGTCATATGAAAATATTTTTAAAAGTCTTATTTTAAGGTAAAATATCTAGGTTATAAAAATGAACTAGTCTCATGTGTGACTCATAATATTTCTCACAATCTAGTAAGCATGTTAACATAACAAGTTAATTGATTTATATAGATGTAACTCATAGTAATTACTGTTGGCCTTTCTAATTGGATTGTTGAAAGATTGCACAAATGCTTTGAGTAAGTGAGCTTTTATTCAGTAGGGAGTTGTTGTTTTTTCATTAAAACAATGCAGAAAAGTATTGTCTGAATTTCACTATGCTAATGACTTAGAAAAAAATATGATATTACCATAGATAATAGAAGTTATATGCTTTCTTTATAGTGATATATATATATATATATAATATGTCATATCATTATTAATTAAAGTCTTAGTTTGATAGTTACTTTACCTGGGTCACTCAGGTCTTGGTTTCCTGGTTCCCCCCTGACAGGTAACTTTCACTCACCAACATGATAGAGAAACACAAAACAGCTGATGAAATTACTAAATTAAGAATAATTGATTTAACTACCAGATATATGGGTATATACAATGAAGAGGCGATAACAGGGGATACAAACTTAGCTTTTATGCTACCTAAAATGGCAAATGTTATTGTTATGTGCATCAATAGCACATAATTGACAAAGATTCTGTAGTAATACATAATTGATAAATAGTAACAAAAAGACAATCCACTCCTGCTCCTTGATGACACATTGCACCATACTCCACAGTAACACTCTACAGAATGTTCTTACTGACCTAATAATGGACCACTGGACGTAACTAGCCATCACTTGCCCACCATTAGAAAGCCTAGCGTGGCTCCCCAGAAAATCAGCAAAAGACAAAAATTCCTTGTCTTTGTTATGAAATGAAATGTAGCTATGAAGTGATGACATGGACTTCTAGAACAAACTAAACAGAAATGTGGAACAGTGATCCTCATACTGACAACTCAGAAAAAAAAGACATCAAATCAACTGCCAAAAGAACTTATCAGGATCTGGATGAAAGAGTCAAATGACATGCATGTGTTAACAGGAAGCAAACAAGTGAGAAATTCTAAAGTTGCTGGATCAATCTAATGCACTAGACACATGACAATCCAGTTTTGAATTGTGATGTTGAATTTTAAAAGCCTTCTGTTTCATTCTACTAATCATTGATGATGCTTGACCTCTTCAGTGTTGATCATGAAGGTGTTAGAGAGCATTTGTTAACTATTGCAAATATAATGAAAAAAAATTAACCATTGAAATTGAACTAGTATTTTTGGGTTTACAGTATTCTAGTCTAGACTACTGTATTTTTATTGTTATGGCACAATTAGAAATTTGGCGCAAAAAGTTATTTGTTTCATAAAAAAGGAACATTTTGACTTAGAGACAGTGACGTGAGTATTAAAACTAGACCAGGATTTTGAGGAAGAATAGTGAAAAGTAAACTGACTACTTTTGACTGCTTTAGGGAGAGGCAGGTTTGATGGGCAAAGAGATTTAGCTTCATTACATTTGATGGTTTCCTTTATTATTATTATTAAACTTGTTCATTGACATTGTCCATCAGCATCGAGTACTTTTGTAGTGTTGGCCTTTTGCCTGTGTTAGTTTTCTATTTAAGTGTTACCTCCATTTGGACTTATCCACACAAGACACATCCCGGAGGCACCTAACATATATATATGTTACCATGTCTGGGCTCTATTTCATGAAACTAGATGTTTATATACTTTGATTAAATTTATACAGGTTATTTTTTTCAGGAGCATTGGGGCAGGGTAAAAAATGTTCAATTTCTTTCTATCATTCATGAAGTCAGGAAGATAAAAAAAAAAAAAAAATCACCAGCTTCATAAAGAAAGGTTTTGTCTTAAAAAAAAACAACACTTTTTATTATGTTACTTGTTACTTTCTAAATGTTTTTTTTTTAACCAAAGATGACATTGTTTTTGTTTCTTCCCCTAAGAACTGTAACCTGTTACTAATATCCATGTTGGATCAATAGGGTTAATGACAATAGTTCTTCATAATGGACATAAAAGAGGCTAACGTGACTGAGAACACCATCTGTTGTCAGTAGTAAAGTTTAATGCCATACACCTGTGTTCATGGTTTGAAAGTTATATAAATAGTTTTAGAACTTTGAGTTAAACTGGTGATGTGTGGAAGTTAAACTGGTGATGTGTGAGTTAAACTGGTGATGTGTGAGTTAAACTGGCGATGTGCTTCGCAGGATCTCTGTGCTAAACTCTCATGACCATAGTTCAGTAAATGTGTAATTGTTCATCATTTTTCTCAAGAAAATTATTGGACAAATTACTAAACTGTATCTACATTTGTGCTTTCAGTTTTTATGATTATGTAGCTCCTTACCATATACATTTATGGAGATCTGCTTTAATCATAAGGTTCCTTAAGATTTCAGTTACACAGTTAATCACAAGAAAAAATCATTAAGACTATATCTTGGGAAAGGTGCTGTATTTTATTCAAGGATCCCATAAGTCAGAATCACACTTTGCAAAGCACTAAATCGTGCTAATCATATTAATACTTCAATTGTTCATAGTTAAACATTTTTATTGTTTTTTAAATAATAGTTCTGTTGTAAAGACGAAAAAAAAACAACATATAATTTTTTTTTTTTTTTTAGCATTATTATTTTTGTGTAATAAGTACATTTTTACTACTTTTGTTGATTATCATCTATATAGTATACCTTCAGAAATATAGTTTATAATGTTCCATCTTAAACTGTCTGCAGGATGGCAGCAGGCAGGGTTCCAACTCCAAAGCATGTATAATACCACATGACCAGACAGCTTAAAGCTATGAAAGAAATGCGTTTGCGTGCTATCTTGTTGACTGTTATCTATTGAATTCTGTTATCTATTGAATTCTGCATCATTGTTCTGTCTTTCATCAGATGATGCATTCCTTTGTCAGGCAAGTTACAGGGAAGCCATGAGACTATGCTTTAAAGCAATTGAGCTCAACAAGCCTGCACTTCTAGCTGAGATAAGTCCACAGCTGGTAGGTCATAAAGATGCTTACTTGAAATATTTTATTGTTTTACATTGTCCAGCCAGCTTTCCATTAAAGACCCTTTCAGTTTGTGGGCACATTATGTAGTATTGGGAACTTCAAAACACATTTTATATTACTGTTTTTGACACTGGTGTGATATTCACTTTGGACTGTCATCTTGATGGTACTAAGTTCAAACACTGTCATCCACCAGGAGGTTTGTACCACTGGCGGATCCAGGGGGGGGGGGCGGTAGGGGCGATCGCCCCCCCCACTCGGCCGACCCCCCCCCCCCCCCCCAAGGGGGGGGGCGGACGAACTTTAGTATAGGATTCACACAATTTGTATACGAATTTATTACTTATGTTTAAAATATATACTAATTATTTATATTTCAACCTATTTTTAGATTATTTCGCCCCCCACCCCCTCTAGTATGTTGGCCGATTTGGTGGGGTCGGGAGGGGGCGATGGTATCAATCCCGCCCCCCCCCCCCTTTTAACTTTCGAGTGGGGGGGGGGGCGGTCCAAATTGTTTGTAGAAATCACAGCCTGCTAACAAAATCAATTAAATATCTATATCCTTGTAACTTGTTATTGATATTTTAACCGATCTTTATATTATGTCGTTCCCTGTTTGCCGATTGGTGGGGGGAGGGGACGAATATCTCTTCTGCCCTTCCCACCTAAACCCTTTGAGTGGGGGGGGGGCGGTCCGTTTTTATTGAGAAATCATAGTTTGTGAACAAAATTAGTTGAATTAATATATAAATTTTATATTATGTCGCTCCCTTTCTGGTATTTTGGCCGATTCGGTGGGGTAAGGGGGGGGGCGGTTGCAAGTACTGCCCTCCCCACTCTAGCTCTCTGAGTGCTGGGGGGGGGCGGTCCTATTTTTGTGGAGAATCATAGTTTGTGAATAAAATTAGTTGAATATCTATATAATATAAACTACGTATTGATATGTGACCCATTGTAAATATGTCGTACCACACTCTAATCTCAAATTGTATCATTAGAAAATTTAAATGAAAAAGGGTTGTACCAGGTGGGAGGGGCAATACATGCAATCGCATTTCCCCCATCGGACAAATCAATACTTTTTCTTTTTGTATTATAGTTAAGAAATTACAAAATTAAAAAAATCTGTCACTAATATAATTTATATATACTATAAATTAAATTCTTATATCGAGTCACCCCATACCTATTCTTTAATGGGTAATGCAATCTTTAGCAGAAATTAGTAAAGGAGCGAGGATTAATCGTTCTCACTCTACCGCCATTCCCATTTCCAGACAGAGTTTTTGTAATTTCACATGAAGTTATCATAAGTATTTTAAGAAAGACTTTGCATTTGAAAAGTTAGAATTCAAACGAAATTTTTCAGTATAAGAGTCATGATTGAGATGAGTTCTAGACTCAAATAACGTTTTCATAGTCGCCTTTTCCCAACCTTTACTCAATCTGATATTTTTCTGGCTAAATAAATTTGGGACTATAACTCACAATTTATGCTAGAGTTTTCTTGAATACTATTTATCGAATAAGTTTTTTTTCGGCGGCGATCCTCAAAGCAAAAATCTAAATACGTGGGGTATCCTATCTTTTCAAGGAACAAATCGGTTTTATTTGCAATGTATTATGGGTCTATAAATTCAAATTAGAATATTTTTCAAGTACAACATTATTCGAAAGGTCGTTTTTTAATAGTATGAATAATGAGCTTCAGGTCAGGAGAATGCGTTTCTGCAGTGAAGAATGCAAGAAAACGCTTTTGGCGTCGGGGCTTCGCCCCGAACTCCATTTATGAGTAATGTGTTGTAGATGTCAGGAGAATACGTTTCTGCAGAGAAGAATGCAAGAAAACGCTTTTGGCGTCGGGGCTTCGCCCCGAACTCCATTTATGAATAATGAGCTGTACTTGTCAGGAGAATGCGTTTCTGCAGTGAAAAAAGCAAGAAAACGCTTTTGGCGTCGGGGCTTCGCCCCGAACTACATTGTGCAGAATGAGCTGTACTTGTCAGGAGAATGCGTATCTGCAGTCAAAAAAGCAAGAAAACGCTTATGGCGTCGGGGCTTCGCCCCGAACTCCATTGATGAATAATGAGCTGTACTTGTCAGGAGAATGCGTTTCTGCAGTGAAAAAAGCAAGAAAACGCTTTTGGCGTCGGGGCTTCGCCCCGAACTACATTGTGAAGAATGAGCTGTACTTGTCAGGAGAATGCGTATCTGCAGTCAAAAAAGCAAGAAAACGCTTATGGCGTCGGGGCTTCGCCCCGAACTTCACCAGAGAACCTTATAGCGCTGCCCCAGTTGTTTTGGTTTTCGCCGAAGGTTGAGAAATGCTGCTTTTTTTATTCTCATATTTATATATATATATATATATATATACATATATATGTGTGTGCGTGTGTGTGTGCGTGTGTGTGTGTGCGCGCGCGCGCGCTCTATGCACGTTTATGCCTAGGGTTAGGGTTTACTGGGCGTTAGGGTTAGGGTTTGGAAAAAAAATCGCCCCCCCCACTCCAAAGTTCTGGATCCGCTAGTGGTTTGTACTAGGACATAGGTTCAAACACTGTCATCCACCAGGAGGTTTGTACTAGGACATAGCTTCAAACACTGTCATCCACCAGGAGGTTTGTACTAGGACATAGCTTCAAACACTGTCATCCACCAGGAGGTTTGTACTAGGACATAGATTCAAACACTGTCATCCACCAGGAGGTTTGTACTAGGACATAGCAATTCTTTCTGTAGGATCGTCTGAATGGTGATCAAATAAAAATAGTTCTTCTCTAAGGGTCAGTGAATTCAAAGAGTGACAAGATCAAATACCAGCAAACTGTCCAGATTTGTATTATTATTATAATTTTTTTAACCTTTGGCATGTATGAAAGCATACTTCTGTATGATTAATGACTTATCCAGGACTTTTAAAAATGAGCCAATTAAGACTTTTTAAGTCATGGTTCAGAGTTAAAATAAAATATTTCAGGATTTTCATAAGTACTTCTAGCAATCTATGTGGGACAAATAGCAAGACAGTTATTGTGCTAGTCTTATATTTCTCTTGTTAACTTAAACCTCTTTCCACCCAACTCTCCCCCAGTAATGTGGAAATGTTTGTTTTCTTTACATTGATGTCTGGAAATAAAAGGCTAGTTATATAAATAGCTTCACAACATTGTCTTGATACATGTGTCCCAAAGCATTTTAAAGGATTGCAGACCAATTTACTTTATAGTTGAATCTCAATGTGTACCATCACAACACATTCTATAAACATGCCTAAGTAGTCCTGACACATTTTCTACATAAAAGTCTTTTGAGTTCATAGCGATCAATAACTTTGAACAGCTGATGGACATGTGATATAAGAGAAGAGAAAAACTCAGAGGCTTGTAATATCTTTTACTCTGTGTGTGTGTATGTTTGCTCTTTACTAACTGTTAGCTACAGCTGTTTCCTGCTCTTAGGGTGAAAGCTCTATCTTTATCAACCACAATGGGTTTTCCATAGTAGTTAGCCATTCTGTGTCCCAGCTTTATGGCTCCAAAGTTCAGTCATTTTTAGTTAGCTCTTAAAGTCGGATGTCCATAGTCTTTCACCTGAGATTCTCACAGCTACGGACTCTGTTTTAGAAACTAGGGCTATCCTTGAAATAAACAAAAAAAAAAAATAAAACCTAGCTTTTGTAATCACATCTAGTTCATTGTTAATATTTAGCAATACTTGTCATCATGTCTAGTACTTTTTCATTGTGTAACAATACCTACGTTTTTGTCTTCATGTAACCATACCAAGTTCTTTGTCATATGCAACTAGTTTGATAAAGTCTTTAACTGGAATAGTTTTAAATTTGTTTGCTCCTAGACTAATGAAACTCTTGTGTCAATGTATGTAATATTGTCTATAATGTACTACAATTTGTCTTCTGACACAGAAGGAGCCATTTATATATATATAATAACTCTAATTGTTTTGTTATTTTAACATATATTTCCTTGCCAGCAGACACAGCAGATCTATACTTTTTGATTTTTTTGCTTTGCTTACATTTACATGCATATCTTTGGGAACTAGAAGTAAAGTAACCCTTTCAGAATTTTGATCTACAGGGCAAGTGAAATATAGGTCATCCATTTCTTTGGCTAATTGTTAACGAGGGTGTCATGTGGCAAGTACAATAACTTTCCCTAAAAAATTTCAGGTACCCATTAGAGGGGTGAACTAAGAGGCATCCTTAAAAATCCAGAAATTCAAAATCCAAGTCTACACAGTGATTCGAACCAGTGACCCCTTGGTTTGGTAGCCAAATGCTTTTCCACTCATCCACCAGGTCCCATACCTTTGGAAAGCATTTATACATTTTTATCAACAGAAATTGTAAACAATTTGGGTTGTAATACCTTGTGTAGTAAGTGGGTACAAGTCACCATGGAAATGCTTTTAAAGAAAGCTAACCAATTTGACCTGCTTTGTTTTTATAAACACAATATGTTATTGCTTGTGGAAACACATATTAACAATAAACAAAATGATTGATTGTTGCAGCTGAAATCGGGACAAGTAGAATATCCTAACACTGATAGCAAAACAGAACCAGGCACTAGGTATCAACTACGTCGGACGCAGTCAGATTGGAATACAACAGATTCAATAATGGGAAACAAAAATTCTCATTTAAATGGTAATAACTATCTTGCTATTTGACTGTAATGTTTGATTACATTTTCTTTTATTACTTTGGTTTTCTGTTTTTCTGCTTTTTTTTTAAATAAGAAAGAGAGTTTGTGATAAAATTTCACTAAGATTAATTTTTAAAATTATAATTTAGACTGATTAAGAAAAAAAAAGAATTAAGTAATAATTTCAACATTTCAGTCTGTCTTTGTAGCTTTCATTTTGGCCTCATATGTATATCCAATCGTCTTTTTTTGTTATAACTTTCAGAATTGTTTTGGAAGGCTTAACCACTTGTTAGATACATACTCTAATACCACTAGGGAATCAATCAACTTATTCAAATTAGTGCATGTGGAGTAAAAAAAATTGCATTTATCTTGAAAAGGGTCCATAGTAACTTAAAAAACAGTGCTAGTATTCAAAATCATGAAACATTTGAAAGTAAAAACAAAAACAATGAGATCACATTGCACACACTTATTTTTCTTTCTCTTCTGACAGTGCATTACTCATCTCATCTCAGCTGCTCCAACATGTCTCTGGCTGTTGATCCATCTCTTGGAGGGTCCAGCCTTTTGCAGCAGAAGATCATATCTGGCCCGTGCTTTGTGTCATCTTTAGACTCCCCGGGCCTCTTGGAGAACCTTGGCACCCACCCAATCACAGACGCCATGAGAAACATCCAATGCTCTAACAACATCCATCATTTTTCACAGCAGCCTGAACATATCCAGAAACGCCAGTCTGTGCCCTCTCTTAGACAGCAGCAAAATGTTTCCCTCAGGCCATCTAGTCTATCTAGGACTAGTCAAAGTGTTCTTATACATGATCCTGGAATAAAACCTGAAAATTACGTCTGTGAAAATAATAAGTCTTCCGAAATAAAAAATAATGACCCCCAGTCAAACCTCCAGAGAAATGATTCCCTTTCTAGCTTTGAAGATATTTCTAATGAAGCAGATTTCCTGCTCCGTCAAAAGTCTGACTCGTTGAAAATGGACATGGAAGATTTTACACCTGAACTCAGAAATTCACACTTCTCAGCTCTGACTATGCTGGAGTCATCATTCCCAAGAGCAGATACAAGCTATAAAGCTTCTAGTCACATAGATATTCAGATAACAAGTCTTCCTCACAAAAACAGCATATCTTCTGGTTCATCTCTTGGTCTAGGCAATGCTTCTCAGAGGTCAGAGAGCTATCATAGTCAGCAAGAGTCTTTCATAAATAATGGGTCCCATGTGTCTCTGGGCACAGACACCCTGGATTGCCCAAATCTTCGTGAGAGCCCTAGCTGTGATAAATGTTCTGAAGGATTCAAAGACTCTATAAATTCTGACGTTCTGGACCCGAAAAGTAGGCAAAGTATGGGCAAACAGTCTCCAAATAAGAAGTTGTGTGTGTCTAACTCTGATTTGACGTTTGGAGGTGGAGACACCTTCAGCTCCATTGATAAAAAATTAAGCTTTCTTGTGAAATCAGATCCTGCACTAAATAACCAAGATCCTCCCATTGACAATGGCATTCCTCTTATGTCTAGCTGGAGAAATGAACCATCAAGTCCTCGGCCGTGGTCAGAGCAAGATCTATATAACCTGACAAGCCCAGGTACATCCCCTGTTGTCAGAAGCTTGCGTGGGGCATCCCAGGCATCACAGTCTTCGGGAAATGTTTACATTCCACAAGGACTCCTGTCAGCCACTCCTACAGACGGAAGCAGCACAACGTCTGCTCATTCCATAGAAAAGGAAGCAGCACTGAATGATGTTTCCAACAACAGCTTAATGGACAAGGCAAAATATTTTCCTTCAACGTCGGATGCTTCCCTGCATAAAAAGATGGGCCACAAACGTTGGGTATCAGATACAAGTGCAATTACCATAGAAGGGCAGTCATCAGAGAAGACCTCAAGGGCTGGTCCTCAGTCTTCATCAGTGTCCAACAGCAATTACGTCAAAGCTGCTGCTAGATTGGCTCACCAAGCTAATGGCTGCAAAGGTATGTGGTTAGCGTTTACTTAAGTAGATTTGTATGGTGGAGCATAGTGGCCTAGTGGTAATGCGCTTGACTTCTGAAATGTGGGATGTCGAGTTTTGTGTCATATACAAAACCAACATCATGAATTCTGGCGAAGACTGGATTTGATTCATGATATTTAGAATGCCACCGAGTCCACCCAATTCTAATAGGTACCTGACTTCGTTGGGGAAGTAATGGCCACCCTTGTTACTGTCGGCCATCAAAACAGATGAGCTTTACATCATAGACTGAAGGTCTGAAAAGGTACTCATATTTGTATGGGAATATTATAGGTTTATGGTAAAAATAAATCTGAAGCTAAGTGCTGAAACAATGAATGACACATACATATTTATGGCTCCTTCAGTCTCGGAAGACAATGGATGCGCCCAGATGAGTCACTGGTTTTGGTTTCATCTTGAGACAGTGCAGAATCTTGTGTGACTAATCAAGCCAATTTTGTAGCGGTAGAGTTTGTCACAGTTCGTATATGTATATATGCATTTGTTTTAGGGCTAGCAGATAGGGCAGCTTTCTTTTTCTTACTCTTGACTAAGGCAGCTTCGTTTCTTTTGCTCTCGGCGAGGTTCGTACCACGCACAATCTGTATCCATGCTGTCCCGTCTTGGGTTATCTCCGCTCCACTCTACTTTGGATCTATACTCCCCATCTTCCATGGATTTAGAAGCCCTGGTGAGTACAACTGAGAAGAAGATGCCGAATAGTGTTGGAGCCATCACACATCTTTGTTTTACTCCGCTCTTGATGGCCTAGAGGCGGAACTGTCAAATGGCGCATACAGTTGCATATACAACGGTCGCTTAATTTAAAGCTTAACTGCTACCTACTCACTTAGTCTTCCATAGGTTAGTGAATTTATGTTGTTCAGTTGTTTAATCGAACAAGGCGTTGGTTTGTCTAGTGAGAAAGCCTAACTGTTCAAAGTGTTGGTGAAAGCAGTACAGCGGCGCGTGGGCAGGATCTGGAGAGGTCATGTGACCATTGACCACTGGGAAGAAAAGTGCTAAAAGAAATTGGGAATCTGGGTGGTCTAGTGGTCAGTGTGTCTCGTCTGCCAATGCAGAATCAGTGGTTTGGTTTATTTCGCTATATTTATTTCACTCATTTGTACCTAGTTCTGCCCTTAGAATAATAGTAATAAAAACAACAATGGACACTGTTCAATGGACTACACTGAGTTTTGTTTCCCCCTAAGGAAGCTTGACCCTGGGAGTGCCAGAGAATGAATATTAGTTCGTTTCTATAATAATAATAATCTTTATTGTCCTTATATGGAGGAAGTGTGTGTTGGAAGAGTTCAGTAATGAAGAACGTAATTCATACTTGTATGTTCTTGTCGAATTATTTCTAAAGCAATACACTGTGTGATGAAAGTTGTTGTAATAGTTTGAAATGTTGTGTTAGAATGAGAATTGAACCAAATACAAGTCAGCTTTACTATAACATTTGGCGAATTGAATCTACACTAACAGTGTTGAGCATTAGATTGGTGTATACAATTAATTTAGACTAGGAAGCGCGCATACTTTGAACATGACGCGACTAATTAGAGCTGCCTGAATCAGACAAGGAAAACCAACGACTTGGCAGAGTGGTTAAGTCACTGATTAACATGCATGACTAGATGGACACATGAAATGCGCAGGACGTAATTAACTTTTGAAGCGACGTCTGCCACCAGTAAGATAAGAAGATAAGCAATGACGTTCACAATGTGGACTATGGGGGCTTCACATGAAATACAGAAAGTTTCGGACAGACTCGCTAGAGCAACATTGAGCTACATTGACGACGAGCATCAGACCGAGGCTCGGCCCCCTAGCGGGAATAAATCAGTGTGAACTTGCCCTCACTGACTTGTCAGTCACCTCAACGTGTTGTTTGTTTGGTCTGAATTCTCAACTACATTATGTAAGACTATAAGACTTCCAATACACAAGGCATAGCAACGAGGTGCACAGAGACAGCCAGCCAGCACTGAAGTGCACAGCTGTCTTGTTATGCACTTGGGGCCTAGCACTTTAAAAGTGAGCAATTTATTTTGGCTTCACACTGATAAATGACATGATTTATTTATGACAGGGGGGGGATTAATGTTGTTTATAAAGAAAACAACAATAACAACAACAGCAGCAGACGTGACTTTGCTAAGAGGGTGAAACTACGAAGAAAGAGAACATACGTGATAAAGTTCTCGCTACATCTCTGTTACACATTATATATGTCTAAGTGTATATGTACTAAGATTAATTCTGTCTACATTAGTTACATTAATGTGTACAGCATCAGACTATCATTTGTATATTTCATGATTATAGCCATACTAGACCTTCGATGCCTTTTGGAGAAGAAAAAGAGCTACTGTTCATTCTGGGCTTCACTTGAAACATGCTTTATTCCCTTTGTACTATTCACATAAGGTTTACATTTGAGGAAATAAAGTCGCCTGGATAAAATGAACTTTTTTGTTATGACGATAATTTTTTGATTGTCAGTATACCTTTAGCTTATATCGCTTGAATATATGTACGTAGGCTTGAGGCTAGGAGTAGTTGAGTGCGGGGGTGTGTGTGTGACCGCGCTACCTTAATGCCGGGAGGATTTCGATTGGCTTATTTCCCATGACTTTCTCTGTTCGTAGAAACATCACACCTTCAGACTTCGAGTCACGTTTTGTTTTTAAAGAGCAGTATCTTACTGCATACATTTGGCAAAGTGTATTTAGCGCAACCCGAAGTAGCCCGACTCTGAATTGCTTACAGACTTGGTGACATTTAAAATTAGTTTGACTGTAAGTGTGAAAGTCTGCCCATTTATTACAGCTTTTTTATATCGGCTGTCATTCCGTACATGTATTCTTCATGACATCTCCAATGCATCCCTGGCCATGGTTATTAAAGCGTGTTTCTACCAGGTGCTCTCTTTCTGTTCCCACATCCTTCAAACGTTGTCACTGTTTCCACCCAGTGGAGAGTGTAAATAGACAAATTGTATCGGAGCAGCAGGCTCTGTGATCAATATACACAGGCTCTCAAACTGTTGGAGAGGCTACATTTACAATCTAATTGTGTCCAATAAAAGCAGGGTTTCAATATTCTGGTTGCCTTGAAAAATAATTCTGTTACCAGGGAAATAACCTGTATTCCAAATCTGTGTTTTTTACACAACTCGATGTACAAGATTTGAGTCCGTTGGAGAAATATTTATTTTAAGTGTCGTGCATCCCCCACTCCCGGGGGTGGGACTTGAGATCATTTTTCCTCGGTTCTAACTACATGTCAGAGGATTCTGTATTATCTTCTCATCCCTGATATATTCCAAGTTCCGTAACAGTAGCTAAGAAGCAATGACGCTTGCAAGAAAACGAATTAAATTATTTCTTTTCCCTGGTCTCCTCTCTATCCAATGGATCGGCTGTTTTCTTTAACCACAATATTTGTTTGTTTACTGGTGTCTCGAAGTGTGTAAAATCTACTTCTTCTATAACACAACGCTAATGACATCTGCACTGTGTCGACATGGGCTACATTTTAATAAACACTTTCTGCTTTCCCAAGCATTGACAGCCCTCTTTGTATTCGGACTGCGAAACTCTTTGTAATTTTTACTAGCTGAGATTCCTCTTTACCTCACCCCCCCCCCCCAAGTTAGTATGACCCATTATGAACATCTGTTGCAATGTCAGTGTAGAAAGAAAAAATTATTTCGCCACCTTAAATATTGATATATGTCATGCGTCTTCCCGCCTCTACGAGTCTATTGTAGCAGATCTCTCTCCTCCCACCGTGGTCCATCTCTGTTTTAGATTTTAGCGCTCAATAAACTAGATCTATAAGGTGAAGGATAGAAACAGCTGGAGTTCTTTCCTCTTGATCGTCTGCTGTGTAGCTCACTTCTTCATAAAAGTGATTTTTTGGTTTCGAATTTTCCTGTAACAAGTCTCTAATGTTTTAGTTTATTCGTTAAAAAATATCCTGTTGGTAAATTCCAGACTGTCGTTGAAACTAGTTTTCTTTTCCTTCAAGGCTATTTGAATTGAACAAAAAAATGTGTTGCTATTTTTAGCTTACACGTAAGGATGTACATGTGATTCACACTGTTCTGGATTTCTTTTCACGTGCTGTTAGTCTACTAATTGAATATATTTTCGCTTTCCATACATAGTTTATATCTATTTTTAATCTGTATGTATATTCTTAGTAATTGAAGTAAATCAGCAGACAGTGATATGCAATGTAAATCTATTAGATACTTATTCAAAATCAATTTGCGTTTTTTTTTTTCTGTTTACTTTTTCGCTAGTTAATTTTGAATAAGAAAGACAATCCTGATTGTTGAGATTTAAATCTGGAATTAGTCGTCAGCTTCTCATCATTTTAATCTGTGCATTTTTTGTGATCATCGTAGAGCTGTGTAGCAGTGTTGGGAAGCTAGTACTCCTGGAGGTCATCTTGTCTGTGCAGTGTAGAAATGTGTTGCTTGCTCTCACGGCGCTGCATGCAAGATAAACATTGGTTGTTGTGATGGTTTGTACAAGAAGGAAGGCAAACTGTAGTCTCGTGCACGCGAATGTTGACCTCAGTATGTCCTGTAATTGTCATGTGATTAAACCACATATTACATTGGTGGAAAAGGGGGGGGGGGCGCATGTTATCTAGCAGTGTAGAGTCAGTAATGTGTTCTAATTTGTAGGTTTCTTATAGAGTGCATTTTGTAAACAGTTAAGTGCTTTTCGTCTATACTCACTATTATAGGCTTATATATATATATATATATATATATATATATATATATATTCTCGAACACAGGGAGACCGACTGATGTACTGATAATAACACATTTACGTACACTGCTTATCAGACACTTGAAGACCATGGACCCTTTGAAGCGGTCAGTGTGACGTGTTTATCGGTCGTGGTCAATGTGTCGGTGTTGTTGTGTGAGTTGCTAGAGATAGAACAGAAAGGTGATAACGTGAGTGCTTTCCGTTCGGATCCCCTCACAATTAAACCGGGCGGATTCCAATTCTTAGTGTAGCCAGACTCCTCTTCGGTGCACCTCCTCTGACAGTACGATGCCCCTGGTCAGTCCCAGCTGCTTTAGTGATGGGCAACTGTTTTTGGATATTTCTGACCTGTGAGTAGAACTTACACCATTTTAAATTGATTATGCATTAGGACTTCATTTAGATTCGCAGACAACACCACCACCACCAACAACAACAACAAATGAATTCAACATTTAAAAAATCCCTTTTTAATATGAATAAACAAATAAAAACAGCACTAAACAAACTAGTTCCGTTTCACTGTGCTTGTTTCCAGTTAATATTAAATTAATAAATGTCTTTTTTTTTTTTAAAGTCCTACTTGTCACCATGTGTCCATCTAGTCGTACATGTTACACACTTGAACTCTGCTAATTCACGGATTCATTCCTGGCTCATTCAAGCAACTCATTACATGCTTTTATGACACTAAAAAAGCACTTATAAGAGTACGTCCTAGCATATGGAATAAGAAATATGCCTTTATCTTTGTGTCTTTGTATTGTATTAGTTTGTGTCAGAGGCGTAGCTAGCAATGCGGGCCGCACGGGGCATCAAGTGGTGAGGGGCATCAAACTAAGCATATATTTTCTCAATAAAAACAACACATGGTACATACATGAACAAGCACTTTTAGCTTATCCCTTTTTTCTTTAGTGGCGTTTTCTTTTGGACCTTGCATTGAGGCTTCCTAAAGGTCAGTTTCGTAATATCCAGCTATATTTAACCATTATGTGGAGGCAGGGTGGGCTAGTGATGGCTAGTGTAAAAAAAAAAAGTATGTGAATACATCAGTCATTTAATAGGTCGGTCATTTTGTTAAGGTGCTGACATTAATCCATTTGTAAATGTTGGTAAGTAATGTGGACAGAGGTGGCGTCTCAGTGGAGCTACATGTGTGTGAGTGGAAGTGAGGGACGACTTAACACTCAGTGAGTGGGAGTGAGGGATGACTTAACACTGAGTGAGTAGGAGTGAGGGATGACTTAACACTGAGTGAGTGTGATTGATGGATGACTTAACACTGAGTGAGTGGGAGTGAGAGTTGACTTAACACTGAGTGAGTGGAAGTGAGGGACGACTTAACACTCAGTGAGTGGGAGTGAGGGATGACTTAACACTGAGTGAGTAGGAGTGAGGGATGACTTAACACTGAATGAGTGTGATTGATGGATGACTTAACACTGAGTGAGTGGGAGTGAGAGTTGACTTAACACTGAGTGAGTGGGAGTGAGGGATGACTTAACACTGAGTGAGTGGGAGTGAGGGATGACTTAACACTGAGTGAGTGGGAGTGAGGGATGACTTAACACTGAGTGAGTGGGAGTGAGGGATGACTTAACACTGAGTGAGTGGGAGTGAGAGTTGACTTAACACTGAGTGAGTGGGAGTGAGAGTTGACTTAACACTGAGTGAGTGGGAGTGAGGGATGACTTAACACTGAGTGAGTGGGAGTGAGGGATGACTTAACACTGAGTGAGTGGGAGTGAGGGATGACTTAACACTGAGTGAGTGGGAGTGAGGGATGACTTAACACTGAGTGAGTAGGAGTGAGGGATGACTTAACACTGAGTGAGTGTGATTGATGGATGACTTAACACTGAGTGAGTGGGAGTGAGAGTTGACTTAACACTGAGTGAGTGGGAGTGAGGGATGACTTAACACTGAGTGAGTGGGAGTGAGAGTTGACTTAACACTGAGTGAGTGGGAGTGAGGGATGACTTATGTGATGTTGCCTGTTCAGGCTGTCTTGAAGTCAACTATGGATGACTGTTGGATTTCAACCAAATTACTCTGCAAGCGTTTGAGTATAGATGTTCGGGTGTATTCCGTGTAGTTGAACGACACATACGAAAACAGGTACATCAGTTTTTAACTAGTGAAGAGATGTAGTCAACTCTGATGAACTATTCAACATGTAATTATTCTGATAAAAAGGCCACAGTAGAAGTCTCTGTCACTAAACACGTCATTACCCTGGAATATTCTATCGCTAACTGATTTTCCGGTCTCTAACCCAACATATCCCAAACGTCACTAGTCCCGTTCAATATGCGTCTCCTATGGTGCGTCGCTAAATAACTAACCTATATAAATAAGGTGTCTAACAGATTCCTCCCCCCCTTGAAAAAAAAAATATGTCAATATTTTTCCACTACTGTCAAGTCTTACAAGGGCATTTGCAATTTAAGGGGAAGACAACAAACATAAAATCTTGACATCTTCATTTTGACTTGACAGTTCCTCATATTCATGTCAATGTTCATAACATTCTAGAATCATCTTCATTAGTACACAGTTCATCATGGAGGAAAATGTGGCATCTTATGGACACGTCACACGTCACAAGCGTTCTTCACTGGCAGTAATCTGATAAAATACAATATTTCAAAAACAATTATAGACTTTATTTCCACATTCAATAAATTTTTTCTTACCACCCTTTTATACGCTTTTGTCCATTTTTCTTTTATACTCACCCCTTTCCATAGAACTAACTTTCGTCAATGATATATGAAATGATTCACACAAAAAAAAAAATATCCATACTTACTTTTAAATGCTTAACATCAAATTTACTTATCTCCCTTTTCCATAACATATAAATGGTGTCAATATATTAATATATATTACATACTCAATATAATCATAGTTTATTTACAAACTTATTTCATTTCAATGTCATTCTAGACAATAAATCAGCTACAATATTCACAGATCCACTAATAGCTTTCACTTCAAATTTATATTCCTGTAGTGCTAAGAACCATCTATAAACACGACTGTTTTTCATGCTCTTTTGCTGTATATACTGAATAGGTTTATGATCAGTTAATAATATGAATTTCCTTCCTATTAAATAGCTTTCTAGCTTAGTAATTACCCATATTACAGCTAAGGCTTCTCTTTCAATGACACTATATTATTTTTTTCTGCCTCTGACAATTTTCTACTTACATATAATATAGGATGTAAGTTATCATAGTTCTGCATTAGACAACCACCAATAGCATTACCAGATGCATCAGTTGTGACATAAAATATTTTGTCTTTATCAGGTAGTCTTAATATTAGTTCATGACTAAAAACATCTTTAATTCTGTCAATAGCTTTCACACATTCCTCATTACAAACTACTTTTTGAGGTTTTCCTTTTTTAAGTAAGTCATTTAATGGATTCACTATTTCTGCTAAGTTCTTTATAAACTTTCTGTAATAATTTACTATTCCCAATATGCTTTTAATTTGTCTTTTTGTTGTAGGTATTTCAATATTAAGTACTTTCTTTATGTTATCTTCAATAGGGCTAATCATGTTGTTATTTACTTTATGTCCTAAGAAAATTATTTCCTCCAATCCTATTTCTACTTTTTCTGCTTGAATTGCAAGTCCACTTTCTTTTATTATTTTGAACACTTCTTTTACATCTACCAAATGTTCCTCCCAACTATTATTAAAAATACATATGTCATCCAAATAGCAAATAACATTTTCTTTGTTTCCAATTATCATGTTCATCATTCTATTAAATGTGGCAGGTGCATTTACTAATCCAAAACTCATATAATTCCATTGAAAAATACCATATGGTGTTACAAATGCTGTGTAAGGTTTTGCATTTTCTGTTAAAGGTATTTGCCAATAACCTTTAGTTAAATCCAATTTAGTAAAAAATTTTGCTCCATTTAATTTATGTAAAATATCCTCTATATTTGGCATTGGATATGGGTCAAATTCTGTGATGTTGTTAAGTTTCCTATAATCAATACATAACCGTATATCTCCATTCTTCTTTTTGGCTATCACAATTGGTGAAGCATAAGGAGATGTTGATGGCTCAATTATACCTGATTCTAGTAAATTGTCTATTTCTTTCTTTACTTTGTCTTGTAAATGTAGCGGTATTCTATATGGCTTAAGCTTGATAGGTTTTGAGTCTGTTACTTTAATGTCATGTTTAATAATATTTGTTTTTCCTGGTATGCTGGAAAAAATTTCTTTGTATTCCTGTATTATTTTAGTTATATCTTTTGACTTTTCCTTAGTTAAATTATTAAGATTAATCTTTTGCCAAGTTTGATTCTCTTTTGTTTCTATTACAGGTATTTCCTTAATATCATTTTCATTGTGATTTTCATTTGTTATTATCATCAAGCATTCTTCTCTTTCTGAAAATGTATTTTCTATTTTCTCCTGAATGTTTTTTATCAACTCATCTTCTCTATCATGATATAGTTTCAAATTATTTATGTGATATGTTTTAATTTTCCCATTTATTTCAATTTGATAATTCACATCACTAATTTGTTTTATCACCTTAAATGGACCTTTCCATTGTTTACCAATTTTATTTTTCAGGTCATTTATTAATATTAATACATTGTTTCCTACTTCTAGTGTTTTCAATTGTCTTTTCTTATTTAGATTCTCATGAGCACTTTGTTTGTACTTCTTATTGTTGTTATATGCTTGAGTCCATATTTCTTTCAATTCTGTTGTGATTGTTGTTTCACTGTCATTATTTAATTTATTCTCATTGTCTATTAGATTTTCTTTAAAAACATCTAATTCATCTCTAGGTTTTCTTCCATGTATTATTTCATATGGTGAAAATTGTGTTGCTTCATGGATGTTGTTTCTATGAGCAAATAGTACATAGTTAATGTAATGATCCCACTTGTTCTGATTATTCTGAATTATCTTTGTTAGTGATCTTTTTAATGAACCACCATATCGTTCACATAAACCATTACTCTCTGGGTGGTAAACCGAAGAGTATATGTGTTGTATATTGTATTGTTTAGTCCATTTCTTAAATTTTTCTGACTTAAACTGAGATCCTTGATCACTCAATATAATTTTAGGTATACCATGTCTTGTAATTACTTTTTGAGTTATGGCATTATTTATATTCTCTGCACTTGTATTTGATAATGGGATTGCCTCTGGGTATCTACTAAACATGTCTATTACTGTTAGAATGTATTTGTTATTATTTTCAGTTTGAATTAAAGGACCTATTAAATCAATAGATACTTTCTGAAATGGTGCTGTAGGTTCATCCATTTCTTGAATGGGTGCTTTATTCACTAGGCTTTTGTTAGATCTCTTTTGACATATGTCACATGAGTTTATGTATTTATTGATTGTTGCTTTCATTTTGGGCCAAAATACTTGTTTTGACAAATTCCTATAACATTTCTTTACTCCCCTATGTGCTGCTAAATTATTATCATGTGTCATGATTAAAACATCTTTCCAATATTTCTGTGGTAAGACAAGTTGTTTTATTTTCTTGTTATCATTACTTGTTTGTCTAAATAATATTTTATTCTCTATACAAAATTTCTCCATTGGATTATTATTGTTTTTATCTGATATTCTTGAATAAATTTTCCCAATAATATTGTCATTCATTTGTTCTAATGCAAATGTGGGTGTTGTTTCTTTTTCACTTTGAGATATTTGTGTTTCAAGACTATTTTGTGTTTCATTTTCTATCTCTCTTTTCTTAATATCTGTATTTTCTATTTGTATTACATTACCGGTTTCTTTTTCTTTATCATTACTTATTACATTTATTGTATTTTCCTGTTTCTCATCTTGTTTATTCATTGATCTTGTTATTACCATACTTGTTATGTTTTGTGTTTCTATGTTTTCATGATTTTGTCTTATGTTTTTGTATTTGTTTTGCCAGTCTTCTAATTCTTTTCTTGAACATTCTTTAACTCCTTTTATGTTTCCTACTAACATATCATATCTCATTTCTGGTATTGCAATGCCATCACAATAACCAGTGAAAAATGGAGTTTCAATGTACACCCTTATAGCTTTAAATTCCCTTACAGTGCCATCTGCTAATTCTACTTTCCTAGTAAACCCTTTATACCAATGAGGTTTGACAAATTTAGTTTTTACTGCCAATGTGTTACAACCTGAATCCCTGATTAATTCCACCGGAATTCTATCTACAAACCCTGGGTACGCTGCAAAATTGTTCCTATTTCCTTCCATGAAATATACCCTATCTGTACCTTTATTTTTGTATTCCCTACTGTAACTCCTATTTCTATAATTTCCCCTGTCATTCCTATCTCTACTCCTATATCTACTGTTATTTTGTTCATTGTATCTATTTCTACTTCCAGACCTACTATTCCCTCTTCTACAGTTAGCTGCTATATGACCTTTTCCTTGACATTTAAAACAGGTTATTTCACTATATTTTCTATTTCCACTATTTGATCTGTTTCTATTTCTACTTCTATCAACATTTTCTTTGGTGTATCCTATTAAATCTACTTTGCTCTTATCCCTATCAGAAAATGGTTTATTTGGATAGGCATTTTTGTATACTCTCATTATTTCTGTTATTTCATCTATAGTTTTTGGGTTTCTTTCTCTAATAAAAGATTGTAACTGAGGATCACATTTATTTACAAAGTTGTCCACTAAAATAAAATTTTTTAATCCCTCATAAGAGCTATTCACTTTTTCTAATTTTATCCACTTATTGAAGAAATCCTTTTCCATATTAATAGTAGTTTGGGGTTCTATTTCTAATGATGGTATATTGTCAAAGTATTTCTTTCTAAAAGTTGTAGCATTATGACCATAGGCATTCAATAATTCTCTTTTTAAAACCTGATAGCTATCATCAATATGATGGTCATGATTTTGGCATATTGTTAGAGCTTGACCATGAACAAAGTCTATCAGTATTTCAGACCATTCTTCTTCAGGCATATTAAATGTAGACATTTTTGCCTCATATCTTTTCAAAAAATCACCAATGTCATCCTTCTGTTCATCAAAACTTTGTATCTTTCTCTTTAGCCATGTCTGTGAATTAGGGTTGTCTCTTTGTGTGGTATAATTATTTGAGTTATTTGTGTTATTTCCTTGTTCAGTTTGGGCTCTGGCTTGTGCTGCATCCAATCTCATCTTCTCCATTTTAGCTTCATGTTCTCTCTGCCTTTCTTGGTCCTCTTTTTGCTTCTCATATTCTTCCTTTCTGATCCTATCTTGTCTCTCTATCTCTTGTCTTTGACGTTCTTCTTGTCTTTCTATCTCTTGTCTTTGACGTTCCGTTTCTTCCTTCACAACTTGCTGTACATAAGCTGCTAAGTCCTTTCCTTTTAACTCCATGGCCTTTCCATCCTGCATAGCTGTTTCCTTAACCTCCTTAAGGTCCACATATGATGATGTAGCCATTGTATTTTATATTTTATATATATTTTTACTTAGCCTATATTGGTTATGGCTATACTTTAAACTTATTTTATATTTACGTTTTTCCACACTTTTATACAAATTTTAAATGTTATGTCTCTATCTATAGATTTAGTAAATGTGTAAATCTAGTCTGAGTTATATTCAGATCTGTATATTAGGTCTAGTATCACCCAAATTTAAATCTAGTATATTATAGTATATATAATAATACCATTTAGATCTATAGTTATCAAGAGCACTATGACTATTAGTATGAATAACTATGATCAATTTTAAAATCTGGTATGACTGAAGTCACAGTGAAGTGTCTAGAGTAAATTCAAAGACTGTCTAGAGTCTAGATCTAGAATAGATTGTGGTTCTATTTAACCATACGAAATAAATATATGTATACAATGTCAAATATATCTTCAACAAGATATATATATCTAGAATGTACTACCTTCATTCATTTTTCAATTAATGATAATATTCCAAATTCGAGTCTAGATAACCAAATGTACCAAAGAGATGTACAACAATTTGTAGATCTATATTTAGCCAGACGACAGTGTTTGACTACATAGCCAGTTTCGGCATTATTCTCATGGCAAAATCATATTTGATTTTAACCGCTCAAACTAAAATTATTTTAGTCTGATTCACAGTAAAAGAATCCTACCCGCACTTTCTATCATTAAGTGAAAAAAAATACAGATCTAATTAAATTAATAAAAATAAATAATTTAAAATAATATAAACAAATGAAATAATTAAATGAGACTATCGCTATGGGTTGGGATATGACAATATGGCACACAATGATAACGTCACGAAGTAACTAAGCAACAACGGATATGACGTTTACACAAACAAAACAAATTACAATCCTAAACGTATAATATAGTTTTTCATCTAAATTATGTCTTTACCCCGAACGGGTTTAAGGCTTCAGCACCACCTGATTTTACTCAGGCTAACATACCAAATTTAGACAAAATCTATTTCTAAGGGCAATCTAAACATACACTAATAAGAAAAATGGCACTTAGCTTTTGATAAGAAAGATCCCTTTGTTCGGACTCCCGAATATGCTAGATCACAACAAATTCCACTGCCTCTCTTCCAGTTCTGACTCTGTTCTCCGGTGCTACCAGTATCCCACGTAATGCCACAGATGTCCTGATATGTCACAGTAAAATGTTTCAGTTCCTTCGGCGACTGTTGATGACCGTATGTGTAGTTCCGACGACTTTGTGTACACAGTTACTGACGAATAGGTTAACGGTTCTTCTGGCGATGACTTGACTTGTGTAGACGACTACTGACAAATAACAGTCTCTTGACGGCAACTTGATCTGGACGACTGACGAATAACGAATTTCTTGACGATGACTTGATCTGGGCTGACGAATAACGACTTTCTTGACGATGACTTGATCTGAGCTGACGAATAACGGTTTTCTAAAATAGTTCACTGCTTCTGCTGCTACTCTGGTAGTACGACGAAGTTTGCTGTTGTACTCTGCTTCACTAGACCAAACTGTCCGATGTAGACTAGGTGAGACCAAGGTCACCTCCGACGACGTTCCGTTAGACGATTAACGGTTTTCAACGAAATTAAGTGGATGTAGCTGTTTCCACAACTTCAATATCAACAAGTCTAGATATGGTCTAGACCGACGAATACTAAATATATCAATGTTCAGTACTGATAAAGATTACTTCACTAACCTTCCAAAGGTTAAACACAGTGACCGTTATAAAAGTGGGCAAGCAACCGGTTCAATGAGCAAACTGCTCCACAAGAATCTCTCCAAGGGTAAGACGACAGAGCGATTTCGATTTAGTTAGCTACCAAACTTGTAGTACTCACAATACTTCTGACAGCGGGCAAACTGTCCTTCTCGAAACTGACGAGGTAAAACTTGATACTCGATGTGGCTCCTATGACGAAGAAAAAATATGTCCAACAGGTTCACTAACGATCTCTCACCCGTTATGAATGAACGGTTTCTCTGGTTGTAGGTCGATTCAGCATATGAAGATCAGGCTTTGATAATATACTGGTTAAGTAGACCAGACGTTGCGATGATTACTGTCCTGACGAAGGTCACCCTGAGTTAACGGCTCGTTGAACGTACGATCAAGAACATGTAGATCTAGAACAAAGTCACTCTGCGATGATGCTGTGTTCAGCCGTACTCCGATGAAATCTTATATCTTCGAGTGCACGACCCTCACCTGAGTAAACGTTCTGCTTCGAGGTCCGGTTCGATGTTCGGCTTCGAGGTTCGGTTAATCCGGGCTTCGGGCGTCGGGGGTCGCCACTGTGATGTTGCCTGTTCAGGCTGTCTTGAAGTCAACTATGGATGACTGTTGGATTTCAACCAAATTACTCTGCAAGCGTTTGAGTATAGATGTTCGGGTGTATTCCGTGTAGTTGAACGACAATACATACGAAAACAGGTACATCAGTTTTTAACTAGTGAAGAGATGTAGTCAACTCTGATGAACTATTCAACATGTATTCATTCTGATAAAAAGGCCACAGTAGAAGTCTCTGTCACTAAACACGTCGTTACCCTGGAATATTCTATCGCTAACTGATTTTCCGGTCTCTAACCCAACATATCCCAAACGTCACTAGTCCCGTTCAATATGCGTCTCCTATGGTGCGTCGCTAAATAACTAACCTATATAAATAAGGTGTCTAACACTTAACACTGAGTGAGTGGGAGTGAGGGATGACTTAACACTGAGTGAGTGGGAGTGAGAGTTGACTTAACACTGAGTGAGTGGGAGTGGGGGATGACTTAACACTGAGTGAGTGGGAGTGAGGGATGACTTAACACTGAGTGAGTGGGAGTGAGAGTTGACTTAACACTGAGTGAGTGGGAGTGGGGGATGACTTAACACTGAGTGAGTGGGAGTGAGGGATGACTTAACACTGAGTGAGTGGGAGTGAGGGATGACATAACACTGAGTGAGTGGGAGTGAGGGATGACTTAACACTGAGTGAGTAGGAGTGAGGGATGACTTAACACTGAGTGAGTGTGAGTGATGGATGACTTAACACTGAGTGAGTGGGAGTGAGAGTTGACTTAACACTGAGTGAGTGGGAGTGAGGGATGACTTAACACTGAGTGAGTGTGATTGATGGATGACTTAACACTGAGTGAGTGGGAGTGAGAGTTGACTTAACACTGAGTGAGTGGGAGTGAGGGATGACTTAACACTGAGTGAATGGGAGTGAGGGATGACTTAACACTGAGTGAGTGGGAGTGAGGGATGACTTAACACTGAATGAGTGGGAGTGAGGGATGACTTAACACTGAGTGAGTGGGAGTGAAAGTTGAATTAACACTGAGTGAGTGGGAGTGAGGATGACTTAACACTGAGTAGTAGGAGTGAGGGATGACTTAACACTGAGTGAGTGGGAGTGAGGGATGACTTAACACTGAGTGAGTGGGAGTGAGGGATGACTTAACAAGTCTGTGCTGCGGGGTAAAGGCCTATTGCTCTATTTGTATAAATATAAGTATTTGTATAAGTCTGTGCTGCGGGGTAAAGGCCTATTGCTCTATTTGTATAAATATAAGTATTTGTATAAGTCTGTGCTGCGGGGTAAAGGCCTATTGCTCTATTTGTATAAATATAAGTATTTGTATAAGTCTGTGCTGCGGGGTAAAGGCCTATTGCTCTATTTGTATAAATATAAGTATTTGTATAAGTCTGTGCTGCGGGGTAAAGGCCTATTGCTCTATTTGTATAAATATAAGTATTTGTATAAGTCTGTGCTGCGGGGTAAAGGCCTATTGCTCTATTTGTATAAATATAAGTATTTGTATAAGTCTGTGCTGCGGGGTAAAGGCCTATTGCTCTATTTGTATAAATATAAGTATTTGTATAAGTCTGTGCTGCGGGGTAAAGGCCTATTGCTCTATTTGTATAAATATAAGTATTTGTATAAGTCTGTGCTGCGGGGTAAAGGCCTATTGCTCTATTTGTATAAATATAAGTATTTGTATAAGTCTGTGCTGCGGGGTAAAGGCCTATTGCTCTATTTGTATAAATATAAGTATTTGTATAAGTCTGTGCTGCGGGGTAAAGGCCTATTGCTCTATTTGTATAAATGTAAGTATTTGTATAAGTCTGTGCTGCGGGGTAAAGGCCTATTGCTCTATTTGTATAAATATAAGTATTTGTATAAGTCTGTGCTGCGGGGTAAAGGCCTATTGCCTTATTTGTATAAATATAAGTATTTGTATAAGTCTGTGCTGCGGCGTAAAGGCCTATTGCCTTATTTGTATAAATATAAGTATTTGTATAAGTCTGTGCTGCGGGGTAAAGGCCTATTGCTCTATTTGTATAAATATAAGTATTTGTATAAGTCTGTGCTGCGGGGTAAAGGCCTATTGCCTTATTTGTATAAATATAAGTATTTGTATAAGTCTGTGCTGCGGAGTAAAGGCCTATTGCCTTATTTGTATAAATATAAGTATTTGTATAAGTCTGTGCTGCGGAGTAAAGGCCTATTGCCTTATTTGTATAAATATAAGTATTTGTATAAGTCTGTGCTGCGGCGTAAAGGCCTATTGCTCTATTTGTATAAATATAAGTATTTGTATAAGTCTGTGCTGCGGCGTAAAGGCCTATTGCTCTATTTGTATAAATATAAGTATTTGTATAAGTCTGTGCTGCGGCGTAAAGGCCTATTGCCCTATTTCACTAAGAATTAAAAAAAAAAAGAAGTGGTGGAGACATCGCAAATTACATGACAAAGAAACAATGAAAAGACCATGCCAGTTAGTTCCATGGTCAAATCCTTCATTTTGTTCATCCGACACTAGGGAACCAACATTCCACTAATGCTGTCGCTCACGATTTCTCGTCTGCTGTCATAAGTCTGTGAGCAAAAAAAAAAAAGTTTCAAATTGCAGACGACTAATCTGGAGATGTGTTCATGAGTTTCCCTGCCCCTGGTTTCAACCATTTGACGTGTTTTTTCTCCTACACATTCACGCCTTTCATCTTTTTCTCTTACACATTCACGCCTTTCATCTTTTTCTCTTACACTTCATAGAATGTACGACTTGAGGTTTTATTTCGTTTTGTGTAACAGAAACCAAGGAGCCTGTAGAACCTGTCTGACCAATTGTATGTAGATCTATGTATTTGTATACAAGATGTTTTGATGACTTGATAGCTTCTACGAAAACTGACGTCATTAGATGTATAGAGTTGTAGAATGAATTTCAGACTGTTCATACGCAATCAAAAGTAGTCCACTTCATTACATTGTCTAGAACAGCATCAGTTGGATGTGTATGTCAGTAACTCTCCCAATGATTACTATCACGTAGGCATCTAGTTCCTCGTTGCAATTGTTGGTTGGGATAAGTGTTGGAGATTTAGGGCTGCACAAGTGGAACAGTGTTGATGGTGTATATAGTTGCTGTTTGTATTCAAATCCAAATAGCTCTCCAATCTTCCCTTCATATTTCTAATTAACAGAGCTCCAATCAGACACAAACTGAATAGATGCAAGCTTCTTTCTTACATACTTCAACACACAAATCAAAATGTTAACTAAAATTTGAGTGACTTTCATAGTTCTCTCTCTGTAAGTGCAGGCAAAGCTGGAAAGCTGTTCCATTGACTAGATGGTGAAGTTTTTGATTGAAAGTGTGTTCCATCATCCCTATGTAGTTTTTTTTTAGGACAAGTGCAAGTTCAATCTTCTTTGTTTGTGTACATAAATCATTGCCCCAGAATCTAGAGATGGGGTGCACTTTAATTAACTGTCTTTAGCACCCTCCCCTCCCACCACCCACACCTCAGTTTGAACAGATGATACATTAGCGGGTGAGCAGTGATTCTCACATTTTGAAAGAATGACTTCAGATTTCAAAACAAATAGTGAAAGAAATCAAGTTTTCATTTGTTGAAATCCAAGGTTCTTTATTCTCTAACTTAAATTTGATTCTGGCTTATTGTTTTCTTTATTCAACTTAAATTTGTATACGCCTTGAAGTATTTGGCTGTAAATGACATCTAATAGCACACTGTTAGAACAAATAGTTATTGAACAAATAAGCACCAAGTGTGCACATCAGTTTTCAAATATCAGGTTTTGGTTTTATATCTTATTAATTTTGTGTATGTGTGTCTATACCTTAGTTACCAATCAGAATACTTTTTTTTTTAAATCCATTATCCTGAAGAGTAACATCAGCTTAAGAGTAAAATTAAAACTGTATTCTTCACAAGTGGTCTCTGTACTCTTCTATTTGGCTGTGAAAGTTGGACACTGAGTTCTGAGGCTGAAAGAAGAATTCAAGCCTTGGAGAGGAACTTGCTGGGCATCAGATACCAGGCAAAGAAAACAAATAAGTTTGTACTTTTACAAGTCTACACTCTGGCTGGCTCCTCAATACAGTGAAGAGATGAAAGCTGAGCTGGTTTGCTCATATAATTGTAAGACACGTCTCACTATCAATAACCATCCTTCAAGTTACAGTGGAAGGAGCACAAAGAAAGGGGCATCAAAAGAAAAGCTGGCTGGACAATGTAAAAGAATGGACCGGTCTCTCTTGTGATATCCTGCTGATCGGGGATTTGGTTATGCAAACTGTTAAGCACCCCCTATGACAAAAATCAAGGGACAGATGAAACCAAGACATTGTTGTGGGGGGTGGGGGATCTTTGATTAGTCTGAATAATGCTCTGTTTTCTAAATTATTATTTTTCATAAGATAGAGATTATTAATTAATGTTAGTCTCACAGTCTATTGAGAACCTCTGGGGTGTAACTAGGTAGTGTGACCAAGTAATGAACACCAAACATTTGTACTGCTTTATATCCAGTCCACTTATCACATGGACACCAACTGTTACAGTGGCTGCCCTAATCAAAGATCTGTTCTATGCTGTTAGTACAATGTGTTTTTCTGGACTTGGAAGATACTTTGATTTTTTGCAGTGCTGTTTTCCCACAGAGCAATGGAGTTTAAAAAAACATATTGTTCAATGTTACCAATCATTTTTATATTCAACATTTATAAATATATATATATATATACATATGTGTCTTTTTTTCAATTTCCTAGATTAGTTGATTAAATGATGGTGCATTTTGCATTGTCAAATTTTTTATTGATATTAATAATAATAATAATAAGGCTCGTCTTCGAGTCCGAAGATTAATGAGGAATGCAGTGTTTCCCAAGGCTATGCAGCCCCAGCTGTGACCTACATATTTTACCACATAGAGGGCACGCATAACCATTATCCGCCAGTGGTCAATTAAGATTTTCTTTTCGCCCTCTCCGTCTGTCCTCAGCAGTGAATTTTCTTTTGGTCTCAAGTGTATATCCCACAGCCTTCTTGAGTGACCTCCACCAGCTGTCTCGTTCTAAGGCAGCATGCAACCAGGTGCTCTCTTCTATGTCAGCTAAGGCAAGTTGGGGCCTAAGCTGGTCTTAAATGCTTTTCCTCTGTTACGTTGACCACCTTGAAGTTCACCAAAAAAGACTGCCTTTGGCATATCTTCGTCCCCCCCCCCCCCCCCCCACAGAAATCAACTAAGGCAATTAATAACTTGTCATTAACATCCTATTGTATGGAAATAGGCTGCACCCAAAAAACTTTAATAGTTACATTACAAACTGTTATCACTGTCCTACTGAACAATTTCAACTTCAATTGAGTAAAAGTAAAACCCCAGGTTGTCTTTTTTATTATATGTTTTGAATTATCATTTTTGACACAAAGTAGGAAGTGTCCTGGCATCCTTGCAAATGACACATCTTCTAAAATTATGTGCTCAAGTCAAATAGCACATGTTATTCTATTGGATTTTAAATAAGAAAAAAAGCACTTTGTATGTTCATCTCTAGTATATTTAGTGTCCAATTGGTTCAAGCTCAGGGTTATAAATCATTTAGGGTTCAAAGGCTTTACTTAGGCTGTTACCAGTGATCCATGAAATTTGAGTTTTGATATAGTTCTAGATTTCTTTAAATAGCTCACTGGCACTGGCCTAGTTGGTCATTGTTATACAACTAGTTATTGGATATCTTCCAGTGTTTGAAACAAGAAATATGATAGCTGAAGATGTGTTCTTACTTATGTAGTGATAATCAGTTTGTACTGTGTTGTCGTTGCAGCATCCGGCTGGGAGACAGAGAGCTACCAGAGTGCCTTGACCAAACCAACGGAGGGTCAGAGCTTAATCAGCTACCTGACGTCTCAAGACTTCAACACATGCGCCAACTTAGAAAAGGTTTTTATTTTCTGTCTACATTTTTACTTAAAATACTTGATTGATTATGTAATAGAATATTTGGCTATGGAAGGTTCAGAAATCTTATTAAGAAAGGATTTATGTCCTGATTGGTAACTATTTAAAGAGAGTTGTGATGGCTGAGTGGTAAAGTGCTTGACTTCAGAACCAAGGGGTCTTGAGTTCAAATCCTTATGAAGGCTAAGACTTGAAATCTGAACTTGGGGATTTAACTCTAAAGGATTCCTGACATACCAACCATAGGAAAATAAAGGCTGTTTATTATTGTGTTGGCCACATTATGACACACTTCTTATCCACCAGCCATTGAAACAAGCTTTACATCATCTGCCCCTATAGATTGCAAGAAGTAACATATATAGAATCTTTATTTATGGACCCAGTATGTTGACCTCTACTTATCCAGCAGAATTGACCTTTCTATTTAGCTTTTGTCATTGAAATTCCTTGTTTTTATATTTTGGCTGACTAAATACAGAAATTTAGTCATTGGTTTCAATTTTTTCACTTGTTATTATAGTTTAGTTTCACAGACAATAACAATTATCTTTTGTTTGATATTTGTGAAATTTTTTGTGATTTCATTGCTGAAGTCTCTACAGCAGGATATTAATGTTTTTCACTAGCAATGAAACAACTTGAATTTTTTTTATTCTGTCATCAAGTTTTTATTTTTTAAACCAAAATAGGAGAATGCTCACTTCCACATATCAGAAGCTCTGATTGCAGCTTTTGAGTCAATGAAATGGAACCGTATGATGCAAAAGCAAGCCAGCGGTCGCAAGAGCTCTTCGTCTTCATCCTCCTCCGATGAAGAAATACATGCGTTAAGGCAGCGAATTCGGATAAGGAAACGAGAAAAGTTTCTGGAGGTGATGATCTCAACATTAATTATTTAACTAATTTATTATACATTAACTGTAATAAATTAATTTACTTATTAATTAATATACTGTTCTACTTATAACACTGAAATTTAAAAGTTGAAAGCCCATAGATCTTTCTACCTTTAGACTTCTGGGGAGAAAATGTATATTTATACATAAAATCATTAAACTATTTAGTATAACATTTAGGCATTAATGTTCTTTTAATAATATGCGGAAAAATTATTTGAAAGTTAGTAATTATATAATCTGAATTTTAAACTACTGGGGGTGTAGTGGCCAAGCACTTGGCTTCCAAGCCATGGGGCCTCAAGTTTGAATTTCAGTAAAGACTGGGAGTTGAAATTTGTGGATTTTTAAGACACCTCATGGTCCACCAAATTCTAATAGGTACCTGACATACACTGGGGAAGTTAACGTGCTTGATCATTATGCTAGCCATAGAAACAGATGACCTTTACATCATCTGCTTCCATAGATTGCAAGGTTTGAAAAAGTATCGTTATCTTTTACCCCAATCTAAAATGGACATTTGTTATTCGTGTACCTGCTCATGTACTGTTCAGTCAAAGCACACACTAAGGGCATTACATTCTCCAAATAAATAGATCTAAGTAAATTAAACTTTGTAATATTTTTCTTGTTGATCATATTGGATTATCTTGATCTCCTTTAAGATGGATAAATAAATTAAGAAGCAATATTAACAAACACCTGGTGCTTGGGTTTAAAAATTATTTTTTTTAAAGATATAGTGAGTTTACATCACAGCTGCTTTTATTCATACTTAACAATTTTCTGCTTTTCAGAAATCTCAACCATTTCCTTCTGTGAGTGATGGTGTTCCAGATGGTGAGTGTTGTTTCCACATTCTTAAATTCACCGATTTCTCTTTGCTGTACAGTATTAGATTTTAGGCCATTATGGTGGGGAAAAGAATTTTTTTTTTTTACAAAAAGTTTCTGGATGATCATTAGTACAAGCTTGAGAAGCCCTCTTTTTATGATTTTTTTAAATATTTTTTTTTGACATGCAGCATAATATTATTTTTCTGCTTTATATTATTCAGCTGTCACTACTAGTCAGAGTGCCTCATCACCTGCGAACTCATCTCAGGATGTCTCTTCAATGTCAGGTAATATTTTCTTGTCAGATTGAGTGTGTCATTTACTCATGACCAGCTCCTTGAAGCCATCCAAACCTTTCTGAACCATTCTTGTCTTGTCATGAGTTGTTCCCCCTAATCATGTTCAGTTTTTTCTTTTTATCCCATTAGAATTAGAAGGTTCTTTTTAAATGAACTAAACAAAATGTATAAATTTTTAGATGTTCATAATAATTGTCAGGTACATGAAGTTTTGTCAAATTTGAGACTTTCACAATTTATTTTTTTGTTGGTTCATTTATTCAACTTCTTGTTAAGAATACAAGAAATAACTTTCTTTAATTTTTATTATAACTGTGTCTGCAAAATCTGATTTTTTTAATTATTTTTTTATTTTTTTTTAATTTTAATAGTGTCTCAACCAACCCAATTACTTTGTCAATGTTATAACAAACCATTGCTTTTTTAATATCCTCCTATTTTAACTAAATACCTCACTACCTAACCTGATCCATTTCAAATTTGCTTTTGTCAGTACTTGAATAGTTAGATATAAAATATATGCAACACTCAGTCTTGTGCCATATCATTTTTTTTTAAACATAAATATATTTATTCTACTCATTGGCAAGGCGTTATAAAATTATAAACTTTTAGAATGTATTAGATATTGTTTATCTTTATATTTTAAATATTGAACAGCAAGTATTAGACTTTTTTTTTTTTGTTTCGTTTTTTGTTCCTACCTTTTCTTGTGAAAGGTTTCTTTTTGTTTGCCTTCTGTTATGTAACTTGTCACTTAATATAGCCATTGGTGATTCTAATCCTTTTGAACAGAAGAGTGCAATGAAGATGAAGAAGATGGCCAAGACATTGATCTGCCCAGTGAGTATATCTTTCTAACAATAACTATTTTACTATTGAATAATTACCATATCTTACAAGTTCTTTAGACAACCAACAAAATGAATTGTAATTATATCACAGTTACTGAAAAATCTTAAAATTAAAAAAAAACAAAACGATCACACAGTCATGTTTTTATTTAGCTCAATTTGATTTTTTTTTTGTTAAGTATATTGTTTGACTTAAAGCTAGTCCACATCCTTGGTACAATGCTCAGTTTAATTCATCTAGCACCATAAAGTTATATTGCTAAATGATTTTTATTTTAACATTGAATATGATTTATTCAAGTTATCTTAATATTAGAAGTATGTGATTTTTAACTTAACTGCCGATTATTTTCATTATTAGAACTTTAATGTATGTGTGGCACTACAGGGCATTGTCTAGCACTGTTAGGCACACTCTGTGGTACATTGATACATTTTAACTGCCTGGGGAGGCTAAAATAATAGAAGTCTAGATTCTAATTAATGGCTTTTCAGGAAGTTAGTTTTGCATTGTTTTTGTTTTTTTTGATGCACATCAGTTGGGAAAATAAAAGGCAGCTGATATTTAAAATTTGTATGTTGTTGGTGCCAGCAACATTGTAACTTATTATTACACTGCTTCACCACAATGCTTTTTTGGTTTTTTTTTAGTTTTAATGTAATGGTGTTATTAATTCCACAGTGTCCTGTGATGGTCAGTCTAACTTGGCTCAACTTCGATCTAGCGGGCTGACACTGTCCATGGCCTCCCTGTATTCAGGTATCTACTTGTTGTTGAAACTTGATGTAGCCATTTGTACTTGGAATCACTTTTACTTCAATACTTTCATGACCATTATTTAAAACCTCCCAGTAACATTCGGATTTGTATGAGCTATTTTGTTACATATTTCCAGACATGGTTAAAAAAATATTGATTTCATTTAGGCTATATAAATAGATACATAGAAAGAAAGATACTTGTTAAAAAAAGAATAAATTGATTTTTTAATAATTATTTTATTTGAATGTTTCCCTCCCTTATCTTATCCCAATGACCTTTAACCCTTTTCATTTACATTTGTTTTCATTGTTTACATTTAAGATTGTTTTACACACTTTTATATTTAATTTGATTACATATTAAATATATTTTTTATGATATAAAGTTGGTTATTTAAGTAGGCAAAGAAGATTTTTAATGTTGGGAACATTTTGTATATGTCAAAATAATTGATCATCCTATTAAATGTTAACTTCTAAAGTAATTGAATGTTGTACTTAGAGAATTTAATGTGTTCCAATTGAAAATGTTATGTTGGCTCATTGCCTTGTCTTTTAAATTAGAGAGTGAATTTGTGCCTAAACTTCTTTACAACAAATTAGATTGTCTTCAAGGGAATAAGGCATGCATTTTTGCTTGACTTTTTTTTAGAGGAATGCAGTCATTTGAACTGTTTGACAATTAAATGTCTTGAAGTAATGAGTTTACACTCAAATATTTAGTCAAGACATAGCTCTAACTTAATTATTTGAAAATAATTTTTAAAAAATGCTTTTTAATTATTTTTTAAAAATTAAATTAGACTTTGATTTTGAGTGTATAATGTATTTTATCCCTAGATGCTGAACTGGCTCGCAGTAATAAGCAGATAGTTAAAATTAAGTAAGTGCCTTTTCTTTTTTATATAGTTAGCTTTTTTTTTGCTGTCATGTATGCTACTAGCAATGAAGAAAATATTTATTGGTATTGTAAAAAATCTTTCAATAAGCTTTATTTAAAAGTTTCATGTATTTTCTTCCTAGTGCTGTGGAGGAATCACTAAACCCAGGGTCTGCTGAATATATTGCCATTTCATTGCTGAAAAAATTCTCAGAGAAACATCTCCCTAAGGCGTCAGAACTTGAGTGGCTGGTGAATGAAGTTGATGTCCCTCAGTCAGTATGTACAGAAACTTTGTTCATTTATCAGCCATGTTCTGTTTTACTTTTTTTTTTTTTTTAAATGTCTAATATAATATAAGAAATAGATATAAGAAATGTATAGATCTTATCTATTTAGTAAGAGTTTTATAAGAGGACAAATAATAACAAATCTTATGTTGTACTAGTGTACCCTTACTTTTTTTTGTCTCTTAGCTACTTCCCTTGCCTGCGTCAATTCCTATTTCACCAGACGATGCTGATAATGGAGATTTGGCCACACCAAATAAGGTCAGTAATTGTTTATATATCTTGAGTAGTTGTAGTATAGTTATTGACATCTCTTTGTCAACTGTTAGTACAGTGAGAATAACTTTGAGTTTGAGACTTTAGTTTGAATAAGAAAACTGTTGTGATCAGAATCTAATCTGGACTTTTACAATGGAAGCTTCTCTAAGATTGATTACTTTTATTCCATGTCATTTGCACTTTTATTGCCACAGAAATATTTCCTATAAAGATCTAAGGCCTGAAGTCTAGGTTACTCTTAATTAAATGTTATATTCTTTGGCTCTCAAGACTCTATTCCTGGGATCTATTACGGGCTTCATTAAAAAATTGTAAAGCAAAATATTGACACCATATTTTCATTATAATTGTTTTAATACCAGAATAATTGTATGCGTTACTGTCAGTGAATAATTAAGCCAAAATTCGATAGGATAGAAATCTTGTTGGCTAGAGCAAAGAAAATCTCTTAGAAATTCAGAATTCTATATTTATTAGTGCCTGCTCACATCTACAAGAGAAGTTGATGTGTTGATAATCTTTGTTTATATGAGCTATTGCAAGGATTGTTGATTTTAACTTATTTTAGTCTAGATTTTTTTGTTTTTCAAGTGTTAAATGGTCTAAAGTTTTTAGCATTCTTTCAATGAATGTCACTAAAAGTAGCAATGTTCTGTGTTTACAGACACGACTTAGAGGCAACATGGAGTGGGCACCACCAAGGCAGCAGATTATATTCAGTATACATACCCCAGAGAAGTAAGTCCTTTCATTAAGTTCAATTAAATGCCCCATTTATTTGATTGTATCATATTTTTTCTAACCTACCTGTAGATCATATTGGCTGTCACAGGTTTATGATTTATAGTTAAGAAGGTTTGTATATAGGATATAACAATTTTGTTTTTTTTTTTGAGGGGACATCACTAACCATAACATATAAACATTATAAATTTCATTTTGAATGCAGACATGATTATGTTCATCTCTTAGTGTATAGAATTAAGATTCCCTCAAGAATTAATTAATACTCAGCATTTTTTCATAAATTTTAGTAATAGAAGTTTTTAGTTTTGCTTTTTATATACCATTTTATGTTTAGTTAGACTTTCCCATTGTGTACACCACAAGCACACACTAGACTGAGTTATGCAGTTTAAAACATTCTGATCACTATAATAATCTTATTCTGAATGAAGAAGTTTTTTTATGGTTTTATAAATTATATGCACATTACCAAAACCATAACTTGAAATGTTTTAAGGATGTTTCAAGTATTTTTGTTGAAATCTCTCAGGCGTGAAACAGTTATGAGTCGACAGAACTACAGATGTGCTGGATGTGGTAAAAAAATTGATCGAGGTATTTTATTTTTTTTTATCACAAAAGACTTTAAAATTAATTTGATTATATTATATGTATTTCTTGACTTTTAATGAAAGTCAAATTAAACATTTGAAATAAAATATTTACACCAAATTATAATGATCATTCTTTAAAAAATGCATTTACACTTTTTTTGGACTTGTCCTAATGGTAAGAACAGTTTAATAGTGTTGTTTTTTTTTATTTCTCTTTATTAAAGATGTGTTCTACACAAATATACACTTCACACATTTACACACAGGCTCACAAAGTACATAATATAACAGAACTGTTACATCTCAGAGATTGAACCTTTTTCAGTCCATATTTTGAGAAAATTACTGATTCAAAAGCATTTCCTTGTACCCCTTATTCAGAAAAAATGTTTATCTTACCCCCAATTCAGTAAAAAGGTTTCTTGTGTGATTTTAAGGATGGATATATTTTATGTTTTTGTTTGTTTATTATTTCCTTTGATTTATTGTTCTGTGAAGCACACAATTATTGCAATTTTGTCCTTCTTGTCATATTTTAATTAGCTTTCCCATTTCTTTTTTTTGTTTAATTTTCAGCTTTCATGAAAAGGTGTAGGTACTGTGTATACCTCGGCAAGTATTTCTGCCCGTGCTGCCACAGCTCAGAGTTGTCAGTCATCCCTGGTTATGTTCTAGAACGCTGGGACTTCACCCGCTATCCAATCTCCACCTTTTCGCAATCTTTGCTGGAGAAGATATGGTCAGAGCCCCTGTTTCACTTGGAAACCATCAACCCTATTCTGTATAAGAGGGTTAGGGTCCTGGAGAGCATCAAAGAGAGTCGTCAGCAGCTGGTCCACCTTCACTCTCTTCTTGTAGTCTGCAAGAGAGATCCTAAGTAAGCTTTCATTTGTCTTTCTACTGGCATTATATACCTTATACATTTCTACTGGCATTATGCTTCATAGATTTCACAATTTTGACTTTACATTAATGATGTTCCAGGTTGATATTTTTTCCTGAATTTCTACAGAATTAAAAGAAATTCAGTCATACTACACTTTTTACTGAATTGCTTTGTCTATTATGTTGGTTTGCTTAGAAAGCCACTTTTTTTTTGTCCCCTGTGGTAAAGTTGGCTTCTTTTTACATTTACTTGTGTAGAGTGTGTCTTCATGCTCAGTGTGTTCTGGTCCAATCTCTTTTGCTGACATGGAAGGGGGAGGGGGAGAAGGCTGCTGTACTACATTTAGGGACTTAGCAAAGCCAACTGTCAGTTTGAGTCTTATCCCAAGGAAAAATTCCTGGTCTACATTTGGATTTGAATTTGAACACAATTGTTAATGGTACTCTTTGTAATCAAAGACAGATATTCTTTTATGCAAGTAGTTTAAAAAATGTTTTTGCTTGTACTTGACAAGTAATGGATTTAATTGGTTTCAGGGTATTAAAAGAAATGCAAGCTCTTCCTTCCCATTGGTTAAGCAACGATGACTCATACTCTATGGCAGATTTTATGGAGGTAATTTTTGGTTTAAATAGGCAATGAGTAAGATGTGCAAATAGTGAACAGTTGTCATTAATATTAATATACCGGTATTAAAGATAATAGATCATTGCCTTCATGTCTGAAGATTTAGCATGAGTGCAGCATTTCACATGACCATGCAAATTCAGTTGCCACCTGTATATTTTGCCACATTGATGCATAAAATTCTGCAATATGCCATTTTAAGGCTATTTATTGGGTCTCATATATCTTTAAGTGGCTATCTGCTTTTTTTTAGCGGCTCCCGAAAGGGGAAAAGACGCTTTTAGTTTTGTGCGAAATGTCTGTCCGTCTGTCCCATTTAGATCTCGTAAACTATAAAGGATATTGAAAATCCGACATCACAATATTTTAAACCATTCAAAGTTCTGATGTAACGGCTACTTTTTTTTTCCTGAAAGCGAAAAATCTAATTTTTAAAATCAGTTATGCAAGCAGTTTTTTAAAGAGAAAAAGCTAATTAGTATGCATTATAAGTTAGACATAATTTAAAACGAATAGTAATCTTATAAACTTCATTTTCTTTAACATTTATTTTTATGTATTTGTTTTGAGAATTCAAATAACAGATACAGCCTTTTCAAAACAATTACATTCTGTAAAGACCAGGAGAGGCTTGGTAAAGCGTTTAGCTTCTGAACCAAGGGTTCCGGGTTCGAATCCTGGTGAAGACTGGGATTTTCAACTTCGGAATCAATGGGCGCCTCTGAGTCTACCCAGCTCTAATGGGTACCTGACATTAGTTGGGGAAAAGTAAAGGCACACCTTCGTTAACAGTAGGCCACAAAAACAGATGAACTTTACATCATCTGCCCTATAGACCACAAGGTCTGAAAGGGGAACTAATTAGGCCAGGATCACATCTAACTTTGCATTTACTTGCACCTATCCCTTGATCTGCAGCACCATTGGGGCACTACACAAGATCTGTCAATCTTCTGATCTGTCAATCTTCTTTATCCATTTTTATCTCTCATTTGTCTTTGATATAATTTCATTTGGATGTTCTTTCTGAAAATATTGAAGCCTGCCTGGGTGGACCACTTCGGGGGCCGATTTTAAGTTTGTGTTTCCACACAAACTGTCTTTGTAACCTTGTTTTTTCATATCTTTGAAGTTAAATGATGCCAGAGTTCCAGGGGGGAAAGTATCTCTTTTATACTGTCCAATTTTAAGATTGACATAAAAGATCACCTTTGGGATTCAAAAGGTTAATGCTTCTATACTGTCCACACTAGCCTCAAGCAGAACATGGTTATTTGTGGGGCAGTCTTGACAGCGTATGGTCATTAGGCAGATAAGGCATCTTTGATGGAAACTTTCAAGGAGCCTTAGATTCCTCATATTGTGCACCAGGTAACAGGGCCTTACAGAAGTGGGATGAGAACCACTACTTAATAAACATTGTTTTTGTTGGTAACTTTACCACCTATTCTAGCATGCTCTCATTTGGAACCCAACAAAAGTGCTGTTGGCCTTAGCCAAATGGTTTTCTATATTAAGTTTATTGGATTACGAGATCTATAGATATTTTTCATATCTCGTGTGGGTTAACTTGTATATTACATGTGCATCCCTTCTTACAAAAATATTAAAACCAGCAGTTTTCAAGAGTATTTCTTATCAGCAGACATTGTAAAAAACCACAGAGTTGAATACATTAGAATAATAGCATTCTTAGACATCATTATATATTTTTCTTTATAAACATATTGGTCTTTTCATTTAATAGTTGCCATTGTTTTTAAGATTCTTACATATTTTAGCATATTTCTTGTAGGTTAAATCTGGAACTATGCTGCAGCGCATCAGAATCTTTATCAATCTGGCTGTCAATCACATACGAGACTGCCAGGTTTGTTTAACTTAACATATTTTTAAATGAAAACCTTTTTAAAGTTTTTTTTTTTTTTTTCACCTCATAAAAAGAAAAAAAATTCTTTACTGTTATTAAAATAGAAATGGCCTACATAAAGTCATAGTGTCTTCATGTTTTTTTCTTATCAAAAATGTTTCAAGGGTTATTCAACTGTGGGTAGAGCTTGTCATGAGATCTAAAATGTTAAGGCTTTGATTTCATGACTAGTTCAGTCTCAGAAGCTGCACCATGCAAATATTTCCAATGAGTTATTTGAATTATTCCTTGCATGGGCAATAAAAAATACTTTTTTTATCTATTCATTTATGCACACATCAGTTTGATTTTCTGCTGGCACTTATCTAAATGAAGTTAAATCTTTGTTAAAGTGAAACAATTTTATACTGAGATAATTTCTTGAACGTCAAAATGTTTATTAACATCTATGAAGCTATAATATATGAAAAGAGTACATTCTCTGACTCTTGGCAATTCAAAACAAACAGTATAAATATATATAAGAAATAAAACAAAAATGTACATTTAACGCACTCCTGAGCTTAAAATATCCAGATTATTTATTCGAAATCTTCAAGAAAATTGTATTAGTCATTAGTCCAATATTTCATACATACTGTTGATAAGAAGAATGTTGCTTTAACAATAAATTATGGCTTTGGTCCAATCTCAGTTGTGGACCAGTGGGGGGGGGGGGTATCTAGGAGAAGGTTTTTCCTTGCTACCTTTAGGCGCTCAGTAAACACAACTCTGCCCGAGTCGGGTGTCGAACCTTGAGCCCCCTTCATAGGTAGCCAAGCCAAGCTAAGTTCAAGCGCACTTAGCCTCTTGACCACACTTCCCACTAATAACTTAACAAACAAAAAAAATCCTTTGTTCACTATGACTCTTTTTGTTGTAGACTCTTTTTTGTTGTTAACAGCCGTGAACAATTTTAACCATTGGGGCTGTTAAGGCTGAAATGCTAAATTTACTTTTTACTTAAAAAATATGTTGTTGCTTTTTAAAATACCTCCATTCAAGTCAGAGCTTCATGGAACTTGGAAGCTGGAGGATGGAACCTGGACGCTGATCTCAAAAGAGGGTTTTAAAGATGTTCATATATATTTAACAGTTGATATCGCTGGGAAAAGAATTACTAGCTTGTTGGCCCCATGGGGAAAACTCTAGTTTGACTGTCATAATTCTTCAAATTAGAAAAAAATAAATGTAAATTTGGCTAGAGTTATAGATCTAAATCAGTTTCGAAAGGACTGTCATATTTGGGAATTTCCGAATGTAAGGCATTATTGATTCAAGAATTTAATAAATTTATGTTCAGGACAATTTTGCACATCGTCTTCTAAGTCTAGATCTAAAAGCCTATCATTTGAACATTATAAAGTGTAGTAGATCTGTATATTTGCTTAACCAGGATTCTTTCACTCGGGAGAAAAGGGGGGGGGGGGGAATGGGTCAGAGTAAAAAAATGTTTTTTTTTGTTTTTAATCTAACATTCATAAGTTATTAAGAGAAAAAGAATTGCTCTATAAACTGTATAAAGGAGTTATTGTCTTTTTAAAAGAGTGTTTTTAAAAATGTTTTACTTCTTTTGTTCTAATCTAAATGTGAGGCTGTTTTAAATGTGAGTTAATGTTAGTTGTTGTTGTTTTTCATTGCTGATGTTTTTCAGTTGTGCCAAGGGCTAGGCTTTCTGTGTGGAATGTGTCAGGACAAAAAAGTTATCTTTCCTTTCCAACTAGAGTCAGTGGTCACATGTCAAGGTAAAAATTGTTTGCTTTTATTTTTAGATTGGTGTAGAGACCCGTAAGTCTCACTGGAAGTTTTATTTTTATACAAAACTTTACCATTATTAGACTGTTAGGGAAGGGAGACTCTAAGAGAAGATTTCAGTGCTGGCTTTTCAAAATTATTTTTAAAAAAACAAAACGTGATTGACTTGAATTTAAACTTGAGAGATCAAGCCTCCTTGATGAAAAGTTGACATGCCAAAATATATATGAAAATAGAATGTAACATAGTTACCTATTGTTAGTTTCAAATTTTTAGGCCACAACCTGTTTATCTAAACAAGGCCTATCTCCCCATAGCTAGTACAAAAATAAAACAAAATTAATTACATATGACTTAAAATAATTGGTCCATTTTTTTTCTAATGTTTCATGTGTTGTAAAGGACCATGAATAATTGTGCAAAGCTTCAATTTGATCCAAGATTGGGAAGTGGTAGAAATAATGTGTACAAAACATGTACCAATCTGACACTAAGTTGATATGAGCTGTGTAAAAACAGCTTTATCCATCTGATGTAATCAGTCTTAGTATTTTCAATGGCTTCTTTATGTGTGTTGTAAAAAAACATTTATTCTCTTATTTGTTTCCCTTTCAGTGTGTCAATCTTGCTATCACAGAGATTGTTTTGTGCCAGAGAAATGTCCCAAATGTATTCGAAGAGAAGCGAGGTGATGATGCTTTTTTTTTTATATACTGTGGGTCTCAACTGTGTGTGCATAAATATATTTCCGTATTAAAATTTGTGAAAAAAAAAAAAGTCAACAGTTTTGTCTCACTACTAAAAAGGCTGCACTCTACTTCAATCTTTGGCACTTTTAGTGCATATGGATGTCTTATTGTGTCTGTGTTAGTGTACATGTTCAGTCACTATTTAAAATCTTTATTAGCATCAAGCTAAGTTTATAGTGCTTTACTGATTTAAACAGTTTTTTTTATAACTGTTTGAATAGGATATGTATAGTTAATTTCTTTTTGATAGAGATTGTGTATTTGTTTCATTCGCAATTGAAATAAGTCATAATCACACACACACCTAGACTTACACTTGAAATAAACAGACACCCTTGCCTGACATACGTATCCCTAAATTTGAAGTATGACTTTTACATTTATCCTATCTCTATCCTTCCCTCATAATAATAATAGTAAAGGTTACTTGTGGTTAAACCTAGATAGCTAGCTGATTTAGTTGAATTCCTGAAGTAGTGTTCACATGTATCAGAGGTGTAGCTAGGGTGGTGGAAGGGGAGTGGGGAGAATTTGAGAATCCCCAGACCCTCACTTGATGGGGGCCACCGAATGAGTGTTTTTTTACATTAAATATTACGCAAAGTGCAGGGGCCCCCAAAGAGGCCAAAGCCCCCCGTGCCTGCAAATGATGGCTAATTCCTAGCTACGCCACTGACATGTATCCCTAAAGGAGATGAGTGTGTTTTGTACACTGCTATTACTCTTTGAAGCTTTCCTAGTGTTGTTAAGAGCTTGGGATAACACCATAAAACTTGCATAACGAAGAAAACTAAATAAAAGATTTACTTACTGTCAAAGAATTGATTTTGTTTCTGAGCTTGTAATGAAAGGGTCTCAGTGAAAGGTTATAGGCAAAATTTTTTATTCTCACCATGTTTGCTTTGTGGGGTTGTAATTTTTTTTAAACATTTAGGGTATTATGTAAACTTTGACACTGATCAACACAGAAAGTATTAGGAATTACTTTTTTGCTTGCCTTAATAAAGATATTTGGCCTTTAGAGCTGCTTTATTTTTGGTTTTGCTTAAAAACTAAAAATTATTTTTCTTCTTAAAATCTCAGCTAATTAAATTTCAATGGTAAGTGTTATCAACTCTCTGCACTTTCCAGAGATAACTTTCATATCATGGATTTTATTTTTTTCATCTTTTATTAAATACAAATTTCATGATTTAATAGGATATTGTTTTGTATGTTGGGGTAGCTCATAGAGTGATGCACAAATGACATTTACCTTGAAATTTAGTGTCTTATTTTTGGTGTTTCACTTCTTGCTTTTATTTTATCAATGTGAAATGATTTTTTTTGTTTGGGAGATTATGGTATTTTCTTGATGGTTAATTTGACTTAGCATTAACATGTAACCTGCAATAGCAGCGCAAGAATGAAATATGTTAACGAAGAACATTTTCTTCATTGAAATATTGTATTCTCATGTTGCTATTATGTGGTACAATCTTTTCCCATGGTTTCCTTGCCTCAGCATTAAGCTTCACATTCCTCTTTAATGGTTCATACTGTAAGCCATCTGTTTTAAATTTCAGGTTTTCTTTATATTCCCTTTCATTTTATTCTTTTACTTTCTTTTGACTAAAATAACATTTGTACTGTAAATTTTCAACAAGTATTTTCATATGCATTAAATAACACAACACTTTGTCATTAGAAAAAGCTTTTGAAATGCATGCCCATTCAATCAAAACCAGCTTGTGACAGTAAAAAAAAAGAATTTAGTTGTATTGTTTGTAAAATAAATTTGTTTTAATTCACAGCTTCTACCAATGAATATATCATTAATGCTGATAATTCATTTATCCTCTTGATGATCATTTCTAAATTTTACTTGCAGAAGAAAAGTCCTCCAAGAGTCTATATCCCCTGACAGTCCAGACTCTGGAAATGAGGACAGCACATGTTCGGACAAGACCTTGGTCTCAGGTGGAAGTCCCCAGAGTGGCAGCGCAGATGAGCTGAGATAATTTTGGCTTAATCTAAGCAACTAATAAAACAAGTTGAATGTTTTCATCAAAGTCTTCCTCTCTTCAAATGTCCACATTTTATTGAAACCTAAACTGAGGTTTCAATTACAAACCTTATAGCAAAAATAATATATCTATTTTATAACTAAACGTACCAGTACATGTAATCTAGATAACATAAATGCCATCATATTTATTTCAAAAAAAATAAAAACATTTCGTATTGCTTTTCTTCCAATGCTTTAAACAAATAAGATCTTTTCATCACATAAAAGTCTTCCATAACATTGTAGAAATCTTTAATATGATGCACTTGGTAGTATGTTCTTTCATCTGTATAAAGTTCATAGTTCAGTGAAATCATTAATCCACATGCTTGGCAGTACGGGAGATTATTATAATTTATATATAGTCTTACTTTACAACGCGATTGCTCCACATGGTATGTAGTAGTCAGTGTCAGTGTTTCTGGCTATGAAATAAAGTGGATTGCAAAGAAGAAAGACAAGCAAAACAACTCTGAGCAATTACAGATAATAGTCCCAACCTACCCTTTGCCTTAAATGCTGTTTGATTTTCAAAGCAAAGTTTGGACCCCACAGCCATCTTCGATTTCAGATCTTGAATGTGTGATCTCTCTTGCTTTGTGTAAAAATAAAGTTCAATACTTTCATAAGCCAAGGTATGGTGGCCTGGCCATGAGATATAACTTTAACTTGTCATGATGGTGGTGAGTTTACCCATCTTCGGAGGGTTTGACTTTCATTTCTGATTGAGTGTGAAAATTTAATTTAAAAATGTAATATAATAAAACATTTGACCCTTCACAGGCTAGTCAAGTATTTTAAAAAAAGATTTATATATATATATTCATTTTAATTTCCTTTGCACTTCCAAACTGTTTGATTCTGCTAGTTCTTCTTTGTACAAATAACCCTTTAAACTTAAGATGATGCTATGTTCAAGTGTTAGCTTATTGCTTACTGTCACATTTATTGTTGATCCTACAAATATTTCAGTTATATAAGCTCGCCTCAAGCAAAGTGGGTCAATGTATGCTCTCTGGAGAGGAAAATCAAATAATTTGAATTATTCCTATTTTAAAATGTTATAGGCTTTACAACTGTCTACAAATTGAACTGAGGATATTATTTAAGAACAGAGCGTTAAAGTATCGTTAAAGGTTAGGCATACCTAAAAATACCGATTTACAATGATTGAAACAACTAGCCAAAGTTTTTAAGTCACAGATCATGCCCATTAAAAATGTCATCCATTGAAAATGTCATCCATTGAAAATGTCATCCATTGAGCAATGTTTTGCTTCACCTTCCTAATATTTTTGAGGTGCCCATGTCTTTCACTTTAAACTTTGAACTTCATGTTTCATGACTGCTCATTTTTTTAATCATTGAAATATACAATTTTTTGTTCACTCAAGTCACCTAATTTATTAATAACAGTTCATTTAAATGTGCTAACATATTTGTATAGCTCTGTTGCAAGCCATTTGTGTAATGAAAAAACATTATTTATATTTTAACATAACATTCCACTTTATTATATGTATTTTTATTCGAGTATGTCAGTTATTGGATATGTTGTGAGTTCACATCTTACATTGGGTGTTGGAATGAGAATTAGTCATGTCTTCATATTTTTGGAAATGTTCATAATTGTTGTTTTTTTATTCTGTGATATGATGATTTATTAAAAAAAATGCAAACAATATTTTTTTTAATTAGTTTTTTTTAATATACAGTTGAATCTATAGAGACTCGGATGGTTGACTAGAGGAAAAAAAGAGAAAACGAAATGGATAGCCATTGAAAGGGGGACAAAAAATGAATTAGTTGCTATTGAAAGAGAGAGAAATTTACCCTTACCTTTTTTACCTATCCCTTAGTCTGTTGGGGCACCAAGCAAGATTTGTCGACCGTCTTTCTCCATTCCTCCCTTTTTTTTTTCCTTGTTTAGAACCTCTCTCAATGGCAGGCCCGTCCATTCTTTAATGTTGTCCTCCCATCGCTTTTTCTGTCTGCCTCTTCTTCTTTTTCCTGGCACTGTTCCCTGAAGGAAGGTCTTTGCGAGCCCCGTAGATCTTGTAATGTGGCCATAGGTTTTAAGCTTTCGTCTTTTTACTATAGTTAGCAGGTCGTCATGGGCTCCGATCGCTGCAGTGCAGTAACCCTGTCTCTGATTTCTTGGTTTGTGATGCGGTCTTTGAATGTGATGCCTAGGATCCTTTTGTAGTATCTCAATTCCATTGCTAGGATCCTCCTCTCTAGCTCTGCATTCAACGTCCACGACTCGCAAGCATATAAAAATGTGGCCATGTCCAGGGAGCGCACCAGTCTGATTTTGGTGCTACGGCTAAGCCCTTGTCTTTCCATATTATTTTAAGTTTTGAAAGGGCTGCTGTGGACTGTGCTATTCGGGCCAATAGTTCGGGTTTTGTACCCTCATCTGAGACAATAGCTCCGAGGTATTTGAAGCTGTTAACACTAGTTAGCTTTTCACCTCCAATACTGATGCCTCTTTTAAAGCCCTGATGGCTATTGGTCATAATTTGTTTTTTTCCGGCATATATTTGCATGCCATATGCTGCGGCACATTGATAGAACAAGTGAGGTCATATAAATATCTAGGCGTCATCATTGATAACAAGCTCCCATGGGAAGACCACATTGGAACTCTGACAAAGAAAACAGCCCAGCGACTATTTTTCCTGCATAAACTCAATAGCTTTTAACTAAATAAGAAGATCCTAGATAATTTTTACGGCGCGACCATATAAAATCTGCTAACATTCGGAATAACTTGTTGGCAAGGCAACGCTTCATCTAAACAGTTGCCCCGCCTAGAAAGCATCATAAAAAGGGCATCAAAACTCACACGCAAAACATTACAATATTTAAAGGAACTTTTTGAGCAGCAATGTCTAAGAAAAAACGCAAAAATCTTGGAAGAAAACAGCCACCCACTCCATCATAACTACGTCAAGTCGTCGCGAAGTGGGCGACTTAATTCTGTCAATCAAGACAATAACAGAGCGGTATAAAATCTCATTCGTATCTTATTCGGTCACGTGTCTCGGTCAGACTTTATCAACGTCCCCCTTCGATCAGGAAACATGAAAAGGACCAAGATGCCTGTGTGTAGTCGCTGAATGACCTCTTTATGTTGTGTCTGTTCTATTTGTGTGTATGTTTCTGTTGTGTTGTCTGTATATGAGAAAAGAGTCCTTGTAATCACAACAAATTTCCATAAGGATCAATAAAGTAGATATAGCCTACCAGAAAGACCATTTAGTAAGATTGCGATGAATTTGATAGGACTGTACATATGTCGGTGGTATTCAGAGTTCCGTATGCTAGGTGTATTAAGCCTACACTTCTCTACAGACTCATATAATATAGTACTAGGCCTACTCTTTAAATTCTTGTTATAGGCTACAAACAGATCTAGTGGGTAATGCATTGTTAGTTTTATTCATTTTACATGCTTCGAATATTCCTTCAGTATTGAAGACTATATAAATCACAATTTAAGCCAGCATCATAACCTAGTCCAAACGTACCGCAAGACGGCTGCAGCTGGCGGCGGGCCAGTGGCGTAGCTAGGATAAGCGGAGAAGGGTGAGAATTTGAAAATCCTCCTGGGCACCCATTTGAAGGTGTCCCCTAATGAAAAGGAGTGTTTTTTTTACATTAAATTTTAAATATTCCGCAAAATGCAGGGGCCACCAAAGAGGTCAAGCCCAGTCGGGCCCCCAAATAGTGGAAAATTCCTAGATACGCCCCATGGGCTTACTACACGACCAGGCAGCCTTCCGTTGAACGGCTTGATTAAATCAGCCTGAACCAGGGTTACAAACCCAGAGGACAAAACCCTTACAATGGAGGGGGAAAAAAAGACAGTTAACTTTGTATGATAATTGTGCCGAGCATCTAAAGACAGAAACGGCTAATTCAACAGATGGATTGCACTGTGGAAACATTTTTTTCAGAAAGCCTGCAATTATTTGGATTAAAACCTCCTCCTGAGCACATCAACGATAATGAATTATTTGGCGAAATTAACGGTTAATATACCTCACTACAATGGCAATTGAGACGCGTTGGAATGTCTGCCGCGAGAGAATTTTAAAATTAAGAATGAGCAGATAATTGATTTTATGTGATCTAGGTAATCTAGATCCAAAAAATAAATACAACTGCAAAGGACCACTTGCAAAATAGTTTTAATTCTTTCTTTAAAAAACCTGTTCAGTATACTATGTTGTTGTTTTTTAAAATCTAGATCCAAAATTATTTTGCTTTCCGAGAAAAATGTGATTCTAGTTTTTAAGAAGAAATGATTGTAAACAAACGAATAAATCTGTAGTTGTAGTGTAGAATCTAGACTAGTCTATAGAGGCTACATCTATCTATAGACAGTATAGATCTGGTTGATAAATTTAAATACAAATAAAAACAAAATAAACATGAGTTTACAAAGCGTGTGTATGTATTCTGATGTTTATCTAGTGTGTCTCACACATGCTCTTTCTACGGAACGAGAAGAGGTCATGGGTCTTTTAATTGGAGAGGTACTCTACTAGTACTAAATCAAAATCTTAATCTAGATCTAAATCTTATTTAGTCTTGAGTCTTGAGTATAATTTTTGATATTTTTTTTTACTTACTTTGTCTTTATATAAATTTAATAAATTCTAGATCTATAACTCTCTAAAGTCTCTACCCTAGACGGCCTAGATTCTACTACTAGATCTATAATTCTATATACTATATATAGACATGTATATATAGATTAGATATAGATTATAGATCTATCAGTATCATAATCTATGTTGTTTTGTTTCACTATGTATGCAAAAAAATATGATGTCAAAGAGGGTGAGGTCAATAAGGTCCAGCCCCAGCGCTGACATGATTATCATTAACTAAAACTGTTCCCCACTTTGTAACTTAATGAACACTCTTATCCACACAATGACACATATGCCTCACATTCACATGGACTAGAATAACAAAGGATATATACCCAGGACGTAATTATATTCTTTTTTGAAGATATGTCTGTATTCTATAAAACGATAATAAGATAAGATCTAGGAAGTCATTATCTTTTGAAGGAACTTCTGTGAATATAATTGATAAGATAAAAGGATTTAATTACTGGTAAAAAAAATAATCTTCATATATAGAGATGAATATCCAGTAGATTTATAATCTGTAGTGTAAGATTTCTAGACAAGAATCATACCTTAGGTCTAGATGTAGATCATCTACTTTATCTGGTGTAACCATCAAAATAAAGAAGCAATGAATGATAATATGTAATGTGGTCACTTATTGTTTATGTCTGCTAATTATAAATTAAAATAAATTTTTATTTTGGCTTTCAACTTTTTTTCTGCAATACCTGTATATATATGATTCATTTATTCTCTTTGTAGGTTGATAGTTCCAAAGTTTTACACATCTCGTCTGTTGTGCTCTTGTGTAGGTCAGACAAACAAGCAGACAGAGTGGAAATATCCCCAGAGCAGCAGATGGATGCTTCAATCAAAGCTGAAGTGAGTAGGCAACCATTGTAGATGTAGAACAATAATAATTTGAATTTAAATATAAATCTTATTTTGCATCATTCACGCTGCATAGCTAACTTCTGCTCAACATCACAAGAAACAGACACTCCATAACACTGTCTACCATTGAAACACACACTCCATAACACTGTCTACCATAGAAACAGATGACCTTTATATCATCTGTCTTATAGATCATAAGGTCTGATAGGGGTATTTGACATGTGAGAGCTTGTGACTACAAAACTTACTCAGAATGTAGACTGGTGTTCTGCACGAGCACAACTACAAAGTAGTTTGTAGAAAAAGTTGTGACTCAATTTAACAACAAAGTTAATATAACTACACTTTTATCTGTTGTTAATGTGTGAGTTCAGAAATATCTGTAGTTTGACACTGAACAAATGTACACACTAAATCTTCTTTCTCTCACCTTTTTTTTTTCCTTTTTTAAAATCACTTCATTAGTCTGTCTGTCTGTCTGGGTGGAATCTTTGACATGTTATCTCTCCCACTAGCTATTCTCTAATCAGCTTGAAACTTTGCACACAATCAACTCATTGTGATGTTGATGGTAACACATGTATCTTTAAAGAAATATACATTAGTTTATCAATTACTTGTGGTTAATTAATTTTTGTTTATGAAAATGTACAAAGCCAAGTGTATATAAACCTTCTTCAGAGAATTAAGTTGTTGGTAAAAAAAATTTAAGCTAACAAATTAAGCTTATTGAAACCTTCTATTTTTATAAGTATTTGAATAACAGAGTGGCATTAAGTGGGACTTCCATTGTGGATGTTCAAGTTCAAATTCAGACTCTAGCAACTTTGTTTTTTTTTAAAGGCAGCATGGTAACCTTCTACCTACCATTGTCCTTTCCTGTCTCCCCCCCCCCCCCCCCAACTATCTTCATAAATGATTTGACCATAGCACAATGAGCTTGCTATAAACATGAAAGTTGTGATTAACAGAAGCAATTAAAAATTTTTTTCCAATATAATTATATTATTGTTGGTGTAGATCTATAAAAAAAATTAATAACTGATTGATTCAAAATAATTGATGCAATTTTCACTCATTATCAGACATAATTTTATTTAAATAGTTGCTATTAGCCTGTAAAATAATAAAAAAACAACTTTTAAAGACACAGCTTGATTTCATAAAATGTGTGAAATATTTGTTATTTTATGAATTTTATATATAATTAAATGTATATATTAAAAGAATTGATACTTTTTGAAATATGTTCAAGTCTAAAATTCTATTAGGTATCTTCATTGTATGCTAAAAATGTTAATCTCTCTTAATTTCTCTCAGCAATTGTCTAAAGAATTGAACAGACCCATGAGAGTAGTGGGATGGTACCACTCACACCCTCACATCACTGTCTGGCCATCTCATGTAGGTAATGAAACCTTTTGTACTCATTTGATTTCTTATTAAAAGAAAATTGTTTTTTTTTTTACAAGTCACTATCTCATCCAGTTCATGGTGGCAAGTCAATTAGAATTGATGTTTAGTTTGTCTATGTTAGGCCACTAACTGAAGGGTCAAGTTCTAAGCTTGTATTGCTATCCCCACTCACATTGGTAGTATTGTTGTATCTAAGCTTGTATTGCTATCCCCACTCACATTGGTAGTATTGTTGTATCTAAGCTTGTATTGCTATCCCCACTCACATTGGTAGTATTGTTGTAACTCTGGTGGTGATGCGGATAGGGTAATCATCATGTGTGTAATCATCTGGCCCAAATTACCCAGGCCAGCACTAGACAAGCAGTCAGTTGTGAAGAGTAGTGATGCAGCGACTTTTCAGGAAAGATCTGTGTTGTGAACAATTCTCATGTCAGATACATTTATGTAACCATTCAAAAGGGTAGAGCTTTTTTCCAAGAAGGCCTTCAAGTACCCTGTATAAAGAGAAAAGGTGTCAGAGTCAATTCACTTGACATCTTCACAAGTACAAGAGGAAGTCTTGAGTCTCGACTCAGTCCTGTACAGTGAGTCCAGTGTGAAGTCAGTCTAGAACAGAGAATCAAATACAAGTTTGGGATGAGATGAAGAGTCATGTAGAGTTGATACAGTGGCACAGAATTGATACAGCAGTATGATTATCAATGATAGAGCATTTGTACAGTCAGTGTTACATTTTGACAATTGTACAGTATTGGCTGTGATTTATTAGACATTAAACTGTTACATTTTTTGGAGCCCTGAGTTGTCAAGTTCTTTGAGTTGGTTGTGTCATCTGGTGCATTGTTGGTTGTGTCATCTGGTGCAGTGTTGGTGGTGTCATCTGGTGCGGTGGTGTCATCTGGTGCAGTGTTGGTGGTGTCTTAGACTCAAAATAAAATATTAAAGGTACAAGTTACTGCAAAATTTGTGGCCTGAATATGACTATTGTATAAAAGGGCTATCTACAGGACTGTAGTTGTATTGATTGAAGGATTTCTTATTCAGAATGTTGTAACGCCAAAGCACTTGAAGAACCTCCCATAAACCTTTCAGAGATGCCATTGGACCAGAATTGGTTAAACATGCTTGGTGGAGTTAAATTAAATGAAAATTGAAATATTTTTAGTATCTTCACCATGAGTTGAAAAGACAAAAAGTATTTGTCATCAGTTTTTACCAAGCAAGACAAAAAAAAAAATCAACCTTCATAAGTATTATGCTAATAAAAACTTGTAAAAATGTTTTGCATGTTTCAAATGTTCCTTCAGAGTTGAAGATATCTACCTCGAAGTCCACACCTTCCGCAGGATTACGGGGGATGGCAGCGAGCAGGGTATGAACCTGGGACCACCCAGTCAACTGAACTTCAGTCCAGCAAGGCACATATCGCACAACCAGGCAGCTACAAATTATTAGTCAATTTATTTCTTTATTTCACATTGACTATCTAAAAGAAATTAATTTTTTTTTATATCTAGATGTGCGAACACAGTTCAATTATCAACAAATGGATGCTGGTTTTGTTGGTATTATATTTTCAGTTTTCAATGAGGATAAAGTAACAAAGGTAATTTGTTAATTATCTATTATTTATTTATTAATTATTAATTCCTTTATGAGTTACAGAGTACTATTATTTGTTTGTTCTTGGTAATTGTTAGGTTAAATTAAACCTTTTTTTTTTATTTGCAGCAAAACAGAATAGAAGTGACATGTTTCCAGTCTCAAGACTTTAATTCACAGTAAGTGACCAAACTCTTTTATCTGTTTGTGTTCTTAGGAAGTTATTACCTTAAAAGACCTTAAGACTTTAAAATTGCAGAGTTTAATTCTTTTAAAAGCATGCAAAATTGGATTAACACTGATCCACATAAGGAATAAAAATGTTCTCTTGAAGGATTTTGTGTAATTTATAAGATAACTCAGTAAGATAGCATTTGAGCTTCACATTGGTTGTAATGTAAACACTTGAACTTGTTTTGTTTAAATGCATCATTGACATAACATGGTATCCATCATGGTATGTTGTGTAAATATCCTTTAAACTACACATTCATTGTGTCTTTCTCAGGGTGGAGGTGCCTCTGGAGGTTGTACCATCCACTTCCATCTCAGTGCCTTGTCTTGATGCTCTGATCACTATACCATATATACTTCTCCAGGAGGAGGGGGAAGCTTATGATCGAGTCACCAATGAAGATCAAGATCTTTTAACACGAATACACAACGCTGCAGGTATTATTGTAATCCATTCTCTCTCTCTCTCTCTATATATATATATATATATATTTTTTTTTTGTCAATGCTTCTTTTAACTTTTTTGTTAGGCATAACTTTATTTTTATAGGATTAAAACAATGTTGGACTTAGCTATAACCATTATGTCAGGTTCTCTGTCAACAATAGCACGGTAGTCTCAAGGGTCTCAGATATGACATGTTAGTAGTTTTCAGGGGTCTTCTAATCATTTCTATCAAAGTCACTGTCTGGATAAATCAATGACACTATAACGATCACTTGATTCTAGAAACTGATGAAAGGAACTTTTATTTAGAGCCCTTCATGAAGTGTTGCTACTTTCAAAAATAGCTTCACTTTGTTCTGCAATTTTTCCCACAACCATTCTCCAACTGAAGTCATTTAAAACATGTAGGATTTTAGATCTGCAAAGAACTAAATGTCATGTGACAGAAGTAGAGAATATAGTCATAGCTTAAGTGTTGTACTTTCAGTGTACACCAAATCAGTGTCCCACGTCCTGGAGGCCATCACTGTCCCTTTGACCCACAACCTGGAGACGAGGTTGAGGAACAACAAGATGGACATCCAGAGGCTGCAAAGGGAAAAAGAGGCATTGACTCAGAGGCTGATGGAGCTACAGCAGAAGAATGCTTCCAGGTCACAATCACATGAGGATCTAATCAACTTGATGGACTAGTTGAAGAGATCACTGTGCAGGTACAACCGAAACTGGATCAACTTTGGGAAATATTCTCAAAGTACAGGATACAGGTTGTTTTTTCCTAAATACATTTATTTGACAAGTGAACATGTGGTTAAAAAAAAAAATTTTTGTAAAGATGAAGACATTCAAATGTCAACGTCCTGCTGGGAGAAATGAATTATGAATGCTTACTATAATGTTAATCATATTCAGTTGGACAGTGTTGCATGAAAAGCGAATTGGTGCAATCTTGTGAATAATATTTATCAAATGTATTTAGTATACATGCTGATCAGTTGAACATAAAACTGTAGATAGCTTACAAATATTTAGCGATATATGTAATATTTGTATATTATTTTAATTCTAAATTACTTCTCACTTTTTTCTTTTTATTGCTGTTGATATTATTCTTTGTACATTTTAGTTCAATAAAAGCCTTTTTTTTTTTTTTTTTTTTTTTTTTATCAAATCATGTCATCATTTTCTTGTTATATTTTTTTTTTATTCACCAATAAATCTGTTACTCAACAGACATTCAATTATTAGTTTATTAGTGTGTTTGTTTTATTTTATTTTTATATAGAAAACAAAGATATAATAGAAATTTTTTGTAATTAATTAGTAGTGCTGTTAGGCTTAGGCTGACAAGAACACATTCTAGCCAAATCTGGACATAATCAGAATGATCAGAGTACAATACAGAGAGAGCATATTTCAGACTTTAGGCCAAAGTTTGGGTCGTGACACATTCAAGGCATTGTTTTGAAACTTCATGTAATAAGAAGCGGGCTTGATATTGTCATGTATTTGAAACATGGCTGGCTTAGAGATGACCAAAGGACACTATCAGAGACAGAAACAACTTTATTAAGCCAATTGAGGAAGTGTTTGGCTTTCGAATCTAGGGGCCGGGGTTTGAGTCTTGAAGACGTGGATTTTGAACTTCAGGATTTCTAAGTACCTGACCTTAGCTGAGGGAAAGTAAAAGCAGTTGGTCGTTGTGCTGGCCACATGATACCAAGTTCAATAAACCTCGGCTAAAGAAATATAACATATGACCTTAACATCATCTGGCCTAGAGACTGCACGGTCTGAAAGGGGAACTTCACTTTTACTACAAGAGTAAAGGTATTGCCCAGAATTGTCTCTCTTTCATTATTCACATTTTTTTTTTACATTCCTCACCTCTTATGTTACTGAGTAATGTGTAGTTAAATGACTCGTATAGGATTACACTGTTAACTATAATTTAGTCAAATTAAACAGTGAATGTGTAATAATCTATGACTGAAATGAGTGTAACATTAGTCTTTACTTCGTGAATGTAAAAGTATTCAGTTCATGGGCTCCAAAACTTCCCAGGCTCTGCAAAAATTCCCTATATCATGAACTAAATATCCTGACCGACCTAATCAATGAAACACTGGAGACAGACTTCAATACGTGGGTGAGAATCTTGCTTCGATGAGGCATTTCCTTGTGAAAGATAACATACCTTCACAGCAATTAAAACATGACATGCACTTAGGTGAAAAGTTTAGTTGTTTCTCTCAATATTTGAGAATCACCGGTATAAATAACAATAGGCTTATATAAAATACATCGAAATGAAAATAAACGGACCTCATTTAAAGTGGGAGAAGGCGCAGAGAGTATTGGTTGTTCAATTTTATTTATAGCTCTATGGTAAATACAATCTTTAGATACCACAAAGTAAACATTTTTTTTATAACAATCGTTGAGTTAAAAAACAAACAACAACAGAAGGCATTACAATGAATACACACACACAAACAGCAAGCCTACATCTGTCTATTTACATGTGAGTCGTACCTATTTACCATCAACTACCAACAGTGCCTTGATCATGCACACTGAATACCACAGGGTTGACTTGAAAAATATTTTCACTATAGAGTTTGTCATTGAATGATGGCACGGCGACTGAATATTTCCTTTTAGACTTGTAGAACCAGATATGTGATGGTCTTGAAAAAAATCCTCACATTGATACCAACAGTTGGGAGAAAATGGTACCGAATAGGTCCTCTTGATATATATATTTTATATATATTATACACAAAATAAGTGTAAATGCACAAAAAAGTGTATCTCTTTAAATCACAATGGTACCTCTTGAATCCATTTCAACCAACTTTGTTTTTCTAGCATTGGCGTCTTTAGCCACACGAGGTAAATAATCAGTCTCCACCGACATTCTTCAAAAGAGAAGTATCTAATCAATGAACACAACGCGAGCTTCATTCAGATTGATATTCTCAAAGACTTTGTTTTGTATTTCTATCAAGCCAAAGAAACCAGGTGGAGGTGCGGTGGCTGAGCGGTAAAGCGCTTGGCTTCCGAACCTGGGGTCCCGGGTTTGAATCCTGGGTGAGGACTGGGATTTTTAATTTTGGGATCTTTGGGCGCTCTGAGTCTACCCAGCTCTAATGGGTACTTGACATTAGTTGGGGAAAAGTAAAGGCTGTTGGTCGTTGTGCTGGCCACATGACAACCTCTTTAATCGTAGGCCACAGAAACAGCCCTATAGACCACAAGATCTGAAAGGGGAACTTTACTTTTTGTTTTCTTTACAATGAAACTTTTATTTCCAATCCATTATCATGGGCCCAGCTAAACAATTTAGAATCTGTATCTAACAGGGATCTGGTTGAGGCCTACTTCATCTAAAACTGGATTTGTCGATCATTGATTATTTAAACAAATTTATGACATCAAATACGAAATAATAAATGGTTAAATAACAAGACTGTCACGATAACCAGGGCTTCCGCCAATTCAAAATGTCTATACTGTAGTTTTTGGACGTACTGTTTATTAGGATTGGAAAGGGAGGATAGCCTAATAGTCTTAAATCCAAATCATACACTATCCGGAGAGCCTCCAGGTCAGTTTTCTTTATCGACTGGTATGCTACTTGAAATGCCGTATGCTTCTGGGACTTCAGCCGAGCCACGTTGGTAGATCTTTCCGCTGCATCTCTGCAGGCTTGCTGGAACTCCTCCGCTTCCATGGTTTTCATTTCGTCCTCGGAGAACGGGAATGGCAAGCTGTTGTAGATGACTCCCCTGATCTGAAGCTTCCTCCAGATGATTCTCCCAGCATCGTACATCGTCATACACTTGAGAATGTCTTCCCTCCAGGAGAAGAAAACATCTTTTGTGGCGTCTTCAATGATGTCCAGTGCCGTGGCCAGCCTGTAACCAGGACTGTGTTGAAACGAGGCGTTCACTTTTAGCCGCCTGGACAGCTCCTCGATGTCGCGGACCGAGTCCTCCATGGTGCCAACGAAGTCCCAATTTATTTCGCACAGTTGGCACACTTTGTTCATGGGAATTAAATGGAAATCTTTTTGGTGAAGGCGTCGAATGACAGACGTGACAAAAGTGCTGAACGAGTCTCCCACCAAACACTTGGGTTTGGGTTTCCCATAAAAGGCGTATCGCCCCCACGCCTTCCAGTAATAAGGGTTAGGAGAATAGAGTTTGTCGATATAAGCAGAGAATATTCTCCAGTAAGGGTTCCGTACAAAAAGGAATTTGAAAGCCAAGTTAACGAAGTCTTCCATCCGCCTCGTCTTCTTTAAAGCACGTAAGTTCTCAATATGTGATTGTTTTGCATCCTGCACTTTAATATAAAAGGGCGACTTAATTTTTTCTGGGTTTTTCAGCATCATTAGATACCTAGTAGAGACAAAAAAAAAAGATTAATTTATACAGATTGACTTTTGCAAGATAGCAATAAAGTAAAATGCTAATTGTTCACATGTTTGAAACTTTTTCGTAACGAAAATGGTCAAGCTATAGAATCAAGAAAAATGTTATTATTTTTCTTCTTCTTCTGAGTTCTCATTATCACGTTGGATCAGTCTTATATCTGAGATACACAATGCTTTCTAGATCAGGCATCTCTCTTTTTCTATTTAGTTTTTTTTTTGGGGGGGGGGGGGACCAGTATCTTGTTTGGGCCTCTCGATAAAGTACGCCACTCTGGAGGACAAACTTCACTAGTTCCAATTTTTAGCTTCGCTAACGTGTTACTCATTCTGCTGTTTCCGGTTCTGAAGCGAAAAATCATGCCATGGTCGTGTCGAGGTAGCTTGTAATATGTATCGTTTTTCTTGAAATATGGGCAGAGCTGGACCATTTAGTTTTTTTTAAATTTTTTTTTTATTTTTAAAAAGTTCATTGGTGTGAAAAAAATAAAATAAAATATCTCCGTATACCCCACGCCCAGGCAGTTGATATTGCTGATGCGGAAATCCTTTTACCGTGACCTACTTTTGTGGTCTACTTTTGTGACCTACTTTCTTACTCTCTGTTCCCATGTTACATAAGAACCACAGTTCCCCTCTTTATAAAAATATCAATAGTTCAGGAAGCACTAACCTCGTGAAGAATGTGGAACCAACTTTGGCAATGGGACAGAAGAACAGTTTTGGATTGCATGTCGTTACAATCAGAGAAGGTAGTCGAAGAACTTTGAGCTTACTGCTCGTAGGACGGCGGCTTACTTTCTTTTTCTCAGCGTCACAGCGCTCTCTTAACAGCAAGTGTCTTTCTGTTACATTCGCCACATCCGTAGTCCTGGTGTCATTGACTTTGTCATGCCTGAGTTGAAATACACACAGCGAATTATTAAATGATAAACCATCTATTCACACATACACATTTAGCTGTTACACACATGTAAATGTTACGTAAGCGTCATCTAGCCAACATTCTGTCACACACAGAATCAATGTAATTAAAACTGGATATTTGTTGGAAAGAGAAGTTAAAAAGTAAACAATACGCAAGTTCATCAACAATAAATCACTTTTTGAAATCTCACTGCCTTTAAAAACTAAAGTTTTAGTCACAGAGAGTGTCTCAAAGACTGCCAGTATTGAATGACTAGGAGTACTGAATGGCTCTAGAAGCCAATACTAGAAAATGCGTCCTCTGTTTGGGACCCATCAACTCAGGACCAGTTTTGACTTGCCACAGACTACCAGTTCTAAGTGGCTCTTTCAGTGCTTTTCAAACATTTTTGAACAAGGAGCACTAGATGAGGACCACTAAATTAAGTACCACTAGATGAAGACCACTAAACTAAAGTACCTCTCGATGAGGACTACTAAACTAAATTACCACTCGATTTGGACCACTAGACTAAAGTACCATTCGATGAGGACCACTAAACTAAATCACCACTCGATGAGGACCACTAAACTAAATTACCACTCGATTTGGACCACTAGACTAAAGCACCATTCGATGAGGACCACTTAACTAAATCACCACTCGATTTGGACCACTAGACTAAAGTACCATTCGATGAGGACCACTAAACTAAATCACCACTCGATGAGGACCACTAAACTAAAGTACCACTCGATGAGGACCACTAAACTAAAGTACCACTCGATGAGGACCACTAAACTAAAGTACCACTCGATGAGGACCACTAAACTAAAGTACCACTCGATGTGGACCACTAAACTAAAGTACCACTCGATGAGGACCACTAAACTAAAGTACCACTCGATGAGGACCACTAAACTAAAGTACCACTCGATGAGGACCACTAAACTAAAGTACCACTCGATGAGGACCACTAAACTAAAGTACCACTCGATGAGGACCACTAAACTAAAGTACAACTCGATGAGGACCACTAAACTAAAGTACCACTCGATGAGGACCACTAAACTAAAGTACCACTCGATGAGGACCACTAAACTAAAGTACCACTCGATGTGGACCACTAAACTAAAGTACCACTCGATGAGGACCACTAAACTAAAGTACCACTCGATGAGGACCACTAAACTAAAGTACCACTCGATGAGGACCACTAAACTAAAGTACCACTCGATGAGGACCACTAAACTAAAGTACCACTCGATGAGGACCACTAAACTAAAGTACCACTCGATGAGGACCACTAAACTAAAGTACCACTCGATGAGGACCACTAAACTAAAGTACCACTCGATGAGGACCACTAAACTAAAGTACCACTCGATGAGGACCACTAAACTAAAGTACCACTCGATGAGGACCACTAAACTAAAGTACCACTCGATGAGGACCACTAAACTAAAGTACCACTCGATGAGGACCACTAAACTAAAGTACCACTCGATGAGGACCACTAAAGTAAAGTACCACTCGATGAGGACCACTAAACTAAAGTACCACTCGATGAGGACCACTAAACTAAAGTACCACTCGATGTGGACCACTAGACTAAAGTACCACTCGATGAGGACCACTAAACTAAAGTACCACTCGATGAGGACCACTAAACTAAAGTACCACTCGATGTGGACCACTAAACTAAAAGTACCACTCGATGTGGACCACTAAACTAAAGTACCACTCGATGTGGACCACTAAACTAAAGTACCACTCGATGTGGACCACTAAACTAAAGTACCACTCGATGTGGACCACTAGACTAAAGTACCACTCGATGTGGACCACTAAACTAAAGTACCACTCGATGAGGACCACTAAACTAAAGTACCACTCGATGTGGACCACTAGACTAAAGTACCACTCGATGAGGACCACTAAACTAAAGTACCACTCGATGAGGACCACTAAACTAAAGTACCACTAGATGTGGACCACTAAACTAAAAGTACCACTCGATGTGGACCACTAAACTAAAGTACCACTCGATGTGGACCACTAAACTAAAGTACCACTCGATGTGGACCACTAAACTAAAGTACCACTCGATGTGGACCACTAAACTAAAGTACCACTCGATGTGGACCACTAAACTAAAGTACCACTCGATGAGGACCACTAAACTAAAGTACCACTCGATGAGGACCACTAAACTAAAGTACCACTCGATGAGGACCACTAGACTAAAGTACCACTCGATGTGGACCACTAAACTAAAGTAACACTGTTTGTTGCTTCTCGATTTCGGATGTTCCTTCAGATTTTAAGATCGTATCTCTAACATCTCTTAGGTCGACAGGGGATGGCGGCGGGCAGGGTTCAAACTCAGAACCTTCGAGACCACAACACAACAGTCCAGAGAGCATACCGAACGACCAGGCAGCCAGTGTCTAAGAATCGCTCAGTTCGCTCGTCTTCTATTCAAGAAAGAGGTTATTAAAATCCCCAAAACGAAGACGTGTAAGCAATACAGAACCAATCAAACGTTACTTCCTGGAGTGACCTGGCCAGGAGTATTGTATAAAACAAATCTTTTCTGGCAAATCTTCGAAGCAGGGTTACACTTCCTGGAGACCAGAAAGTCTCATCAAATCTTTTCCTCTTGAAAGTCATTTCACTTTTGTTTGGAAAAGAGACGGGTCTGAATCTGTTTCTTTTCAGACTAACCGCGTGCTGAAAGGGAGGCTATGAGAGTAATTACTATGATGTTTGCAGCATGATTCGGGTCTCGTGCAGAATCACATTTATTCTCTCCCTTTTAACATATTAATCATAGGTGAAGGATTAGGTGAATGGTTCCTGGGTTTGTCGATTCACTCGAATAAGTCTATGTGGGAACAAGTTTGGGTGTCTAAACAAGCTCAGGTCACCGTGTCCTTAAAACTAGAACGTAACATAAAATGCAATGACACACCAGACCGGAAGCAAGGCAGGGGGGGGAGGTGGAAGAATGTTAAAGTGGGCTTACTTTAGGGTATCAATAATACATTACAAAGGAACAAAAAATCCTATGCAATAGGTAGAGGCAGGTGAAATGTTTACTTCTATGACAGTAAGATCCAGAACATGGGCTACAGGAGTATGGGGACATACATTGGTAGCTGTCATTGGGGTTAAGCGCTTGGCTGCCGAACTTGGGATTATGGGTTTGAATCGTTGAAGTCTGGAATTTTACATTTCGGGATTGTCTTGGGACGCCCCTGAGTCCACCCAACTCTAATGGGTAGCTGACATTAGTTGGGGAAAGTAAAGGCGGTTAGTCGTTGTGCTGGCCACATGACACTAAATGTTGACCATAGAAACAGATGACCTTAACATCATCTGCCCTATAGATTGCAAGGTCTGAAAAGGGATTTTTTTTTTTTACTTTGGTAGCCGGCATTCCATAGCACTTGATATATTCCACTATTCCATGTATATGCATATTGCGAGATTATTTGTTATAGAAGGCCTCAACACTTGTGGGAAGTTCAGACAAATAGCTCATTGCCATGTCGTACAGACCAGTGATGTGGCATCGAGCTAATGGTCTAAACTGCCCATAAGTTGTGACGTTGCAGGTCATTACTCAGGCCTTCTATGACGATTGGTCTCGCATGTTGTCGGTTAAAAAGAGAATCCTCTTCAAGCTTATTGTTTGGGTAGGCGCTTTTGTAACATATCTTTAAAACACAATGCAATATTACATTTTAAAAAAATCTACTCATAGTAGTGACGGTACTTGTTTATGTCACGGAAAAAATCATCCCAATATATTACTATAATTGAATTTGATAAACTATTAGTATTGTACCTTATAGTGGTAGCAGCTAAAATAGTTTCACTCGTCTGCTCGTGTTGCGTGAAAACCTGGACGACGTTTTGGGCATTCTGTTGTAACGGAAATTGAATGTCTGCTACTTCCTTTCGGCTGGTCAGGTCCAAAGTAGAAAACTCAATAAGCCTGTTGTCGACCTCAACCTCTGTCTTGAGGTTAGGAAAGAGTGGTAGAGAGAAGACTGTACATTCATTTCGTTCGCAGTCATGGTTGTATTCCAAACGTCTAGTGTTCGATTCTCCGCTAAATGTACCTGCGTCAAAGGAAACCAAGTTCAATAATATTCCAGCAGAGTTACAACGTAGACATAGTCGCATTGTCCTTTACCAGGCCAATTTTAAAAAAAAATATAAGTAGTTGGATAATCGGCTCAATGTAGTGACAATATTTAACATCTTAGGAGTGGCGTTATTAGGGGGTGCGGGGGTGTGGGACTAAATGTCTTCTCTTTTGAAGAAACGTCTATGTCTATACTTTATAAGATAGCTATCAAAGGCTGAGATACTGATATAATACTTTAAAGGTATTTATTGGGGTGATTTTGCCAATACACTAATAAAAATATTTGAATTCGGTTAGGCATGGAGCAGATCGGTGGTGGCGTGAATGCGGTTATTTTTTTTTTAAAATATAGCCTAGTGAGAGGACCTTTTTATAAATATAGACTAGTGAGTTCAACTGAGTTGATCTTTTTTTTTTAATTGTCCACTCCCTCTAACTCTCCAATATTCATATTTTGTTTTATTTCAAGGCGTTGTCCACAAGTATTTAATTGGTTGTCAATATCTCAACGTAACGAGCTTGTAACTGCCAGGGGGACACACAATCTCGATTGCGAGACGATGCTTTACAATGCTGTGTTTCTCCCCCCCCCCCACTCCCAGGTCTCTAATTCATCTTGCAGAAGTCCTCTTGCTCCCTCCCCGTCTCTCTCTCTCTCTCTCTCTCTTTCTCTCTCTCTCTCTCATGTACATTGATCGTCCCTGGAAAACTCCACCCGTTTCCCGTCTGTTTAAATAACTGAATCGTTGGAAAGATGGCGACGTTTTGTCAAACCAGACGTAACTTCACGCTTGGCGTCATGCTAGCCTAAGAATCTATTACAACAAGATTGTATATTCTGTCTTAGTCTGAAATCATGTCAGTGTAAGGGAAGGGAGACAATGCACTCTAGGTATTTAATAACTATTTTAGTACTAGCATTGCATATTTTTGGTTGCGACATTTACCTCTACGGTACATTGAAGGATATGCAATAAAAGGTATAATAAGACATACTGAGTTGTCTTTCTGGAATTATAAAATTAAAATCTATTCCATTGTATATTTAATTTGTTTAGCGATACAATAGGGATCTGTAACCATCGTTTAAACTGTTAAGGCTGGCAACACCGTGAATAGAGTCACACCAAATATCCATTTTAATAACTAAATAAAAAAGCACCAAATATAAATATAATTTAGGCCTTAGAAGAAGAATTAGGCCTAATCTGTCATTTCTCATCCAAAATATTGAACTCTAAATTGCCATTCTTTACACGATTAATCATAACCAAAACAAATTTGTCACATATGTGTACATTCACATCATAAAATAATATAATTAATAGACGCTGAACAATTCCTGAAATATAAATGACAAACAAAATATCTTTATTTTAAACAAAATAGCATAAAGAAAATATTATTAAGCCTAATTGCTAAAACAACAATATTTTTATTTAGCAGAAAAGATAATTCATAAAAAAATTAATATCTAGATACTAACCAACTAAAATCAGCGTTGAAGCTAAGAACAGTGCAATCAGAGTGATAAGCGCAAAGTAAACTCTTGAGTTTCGTAAATGTTTGAATATTCGAGTCCTCATCGTCTGGTTATGTCATTTGACTAGAGAGAGTGGTGTCCCCTTGGTGTCGCTGTTCTCTCGTCCTGCTTTCCACGCTGCTAGCAGACGTGACTCTCAAGGCTTAGTAGAAAAACTAGCCGATGTTTTATGGCTAAGAGGAGATGAGAATTTACAGTGTGTTAGACCACTCATTTTGTTTCTCTTGTCTCTCTCCTCTTTCTCTATTATTTCTTTCCTTAACAGTACTCGTCAATAAAATGCCAATTACAGCTATTTTTCTTAGCCAGTTAAGCAAATGTCAAGGCTTATGAATTAACCCATTGTGTGCCAGCGTTTTTTTTTTCTTTCAGCATTTCAATAATTGATTTGCAAGAAATGACGTCATTGAAATAGTTGTCTTTATTTGAAACACTCAATTTACACAACAAATATGATGACAACTAAAAAAATGAACACATTTATTTCTTCCTCATTTTACAAAACAATATTTAAAAAAAAAATGTCCACGACTGTCACGAAAAAGAATCATTTTGAGTTTGGTGACCCATTGGTGACCCACTGACACATGTTCCTTTCGCCTCTATAGTAGACATTAAGTAACGCGGTTTCAATGAAGAAGTTATAAACACAGTTTGAAAATGTGCAGAACAATCTGGAGCTTTAGTTAATCTCAACGCGGCCTCAGCGTGGCCCCCTCGCGGAAACGTCCGTTAATGGAGACAGGGCAGAGGAACATTTCCACTGTTGGAGATTTTCACGATCAACTAAACAATGTCAGGCACGCTAACTTGACCTACATTGTTGGCAAGACAATTTTTTTAAAAAATGAATCAACCTGTAATTTTAACACTTCCCCAATGCCTCCTGACAGTGGATCTTCATATCAAGTCACTTTTATTACCACTAGTTCGTTGCCCATTTGTTTTTAAATAAGTTTTAGGTCCTAGAGTGAAAGTGTAAGATTTCTTTTGTCTTGAAATTCTTTTGTGCTAAACATTTCAGAGACAGAACATGTGGTGTCTGCAGTGTAAAAAGGTGCGCGACATTTAAATGATCATTTAAAAAACAGCTAGCTTGTCAACGCTTCCTTTGTTTTGTACACCGGATACACCAAAAAGCTAGCTATTTATAGTTTTTTTCGCCATTTATAAAAATCTCTTATTGGACTGACACAGCATGTCCATCGGACTATCAAATAGGCATTGCACGTGTAGAGGATGAAAGAAAGGCTCCGCTAAGCTGTCCAAACCGTCAAGTTGTTCCTCAAGGGATTCACATGCAGTGGCGACGGCCCTAGTGCCGATAGTGGTGGTACATTGTAGGAAAATGGAGAATTCTATCGAGGGCATGGTAGGGAAGGGGGAAAAAGGCGAGGCTCATTGATGATTATGTTACTAATGAGACTGCGAGCGTATTCGTCATTAGTGTGGGAAGTGAATTTGAGAATCTGGACAATTGTTAGAAATTAGTGAAACTTTAGTGAACTAGTAAAGTCAGCACTTTTGAGAGCGACACCTAGATCAAGATCCACGTGTACACCTGGTGATCTACCATGTAGAATCTACTTGAGTATAATTCTTTTTCTAGATCTCTTATCTAGATAGTTAGATCTAATCTAAATCTAGATTCTCTAGATCTAGAATTAACCAAAAAAATAATAATTTACACAAGATGGGCCAAAGCATAGTACTAGTACATTTAAACCTACCAACACTGACCACTCTACAACCAGACTCTCACTTAACCCAAGTTTCACTGGTCAAGAGGCTTCTCTGAGCCAGAAAACTTGCACACATTTCACTTGTATGAGAAATTTGATTTTTTTCCTCGCAAAATGTAAGTTGATATTTTAATTCAATATAAACATTAAAAAATGGAAGTTCGAAAGTTCTTACGAAACAATGTTATTTGACAGTTAAGGCCACAGACCCATATGTACTATACTTGCCTGAAAAATAAAAAACAAATGATTATCAGATGGTCATGTACGTAACTCTTTTTCAAGATGTAAGAGAAGTCGCACTGAATCTAAGAAAATCGAACTTTTGTGTCTTGGAAAATTAATGATCTTTAGTTTTCAAAGTTTAGAAAAAAATACAATCCCATTTTGCGGACTTTAAATAGAAGGGCTATTAACCACTGAACTATAAATTCACGAAGATCTTATCTTATCATCTTATCTTATATTATAGATTACGAACGTTACTTCAAAAAGAAGATAGTTTAAGTTACGTCCTACGCATTTCATGTGTCAATCTAGTCATGTATGTTGATCTACGGTATAAAGCCATTTCCTGTTAGTTTCCATTGAGATAAAGTTTTGAAAATCCTATATCTAAAGCCTGTTGATTTTAATCATCTTCAGAATTTAGATAGTACAATTAAATAGATTGATTACCTGGACATACACGAAACCGCTGTGCGTCCTACAAGCGCCCCTCCCCTGCACACACACACACGCACTCACGCACACACACAAATACAGTTGTATTTTGATATGCCAAACAAAAACTTTTTTGAAAATGTTTTTCATGAGTCCTTAAAAAAGCGAGCTTTCCATTTGATTATCATTATTATTTTTATTATTATTATATTAGAAATGAACGAGTATTCCTTCCCTGGCGCTGCCAGGGTCGAGTTTCGTTAAAAAGAAACTAATTTATTGTAGTCCCTTTATCAGTTTCCACTTAGGAATTTTCTGATGATGTGGCAGGTACCGCCCTCTGACAGGCAACAAGATACGGAGGAACGATTTTGATAATGTCAATATCATTTCTCTCGTCCATTTGATCCTATAACCTGGGAGAGGTTCATCATTATTATTATTATTATTATTACAAATGAGCTATTTCGTTATCCTCACCATCTGTCCCTTGATTCCTCCCCCCCCCCCCTAATCCCAGTCAGCAGCTGTTCCTAGCAGGATCTCAAAAGAGGCTGGTCCATTCTTTGACGTTGTCCAGCTTTTCTGTGGACCATCTTTTGTGCTCCCTCCACTGTACATTGAATAATGACTTTTGATAGTGACCAGGGAGTCACGTGAGTCATGTCTTACAATAGGACCAAACCGACTCAGCTATCGTCTCTTCACAGTCATGTGAGGTTTTCCATTATTGCCTGCCAGAGTGTTGGCCTTTAAAAGTACAAAATCATTTGTCTTCTTTTCCTGGTATCTGATACCCAGCATTTTGATGTACACAATTTCACTGTAATCCTACAAACACATACACACACAAACAAACAAACAAACACACTGCATACACACAAACACATACTTTACAAATACAAATTCACACACATACAGTTGTATTTTGATGTCTAATAAATTTAAAAAAATGTTTTTCATAAATCCTTAAAAAACCAAGAAGGCCCTCCATTTGATTATATCCAGTAAGCTATTTAGGGCGTTTATTTAATTTATCGTTTATAGTTTTGTAGACTAGTTTTACGTCTCTACAGTTAGCTAGTGATGGGACTGTACTTTAGGCCTGCACTGGAGCCAGCGGTTGGCTAGTGCTGTGGTGTCTGTTCTCTGAAGGGTGTTGAATATGCACTTACTGAGGGGCTGTGTTGGGCTTGTGAGACCTCTAGGCGCAGAATGTTGAATTGAATATTAATTTATGACTTTTGTGCATTTGAATGATCGTTCTTTTGTCTGACTTACTCTCTCTCTCTCTCTCTCTCTCTCTCTCTGTGTGTGTGTGTGTGTGTGTGTTTTGTGAGCAGCTTTCTCCATATAATGTGATCTTCATGTATTCCCAATTTGCTTGAACTGTAAAATAAAGTTCAATAAAACTTTTCAAACTTACTTTACTTAAATCAATTTAAAAAATCGATAACTTGTAACCTCCATTCAATGTCACAATAGGAATAATCGATCATGGTTTGGGCTCAACGATGTGGATTTATAAGGATAATCGATTATTGTATGTCTCTGCCTATTGAATAATACAAGAACACGGTGAATGATACGGCCGATGTAACAAAGTTAAGGGATCAACATTTTTATAAAGTAGTTCAGACGTTTCTAAATCTTTTGTTTCGTTTCTCAGAGCCCATCCAGAATTTGAACTGTCTTGAAGTCTATTTCTCGCAGCATCCTCTGATTTAATAGATACAGGGTGGAGGTCACGGTTTTATGAACAATCCAGTGTAGTGGTCATTGATGTTACAAATAACGCAATACTTTGAGGTCACAAAGTAAAGTGCCAATAATACACACAACACTAGACTATAACTTACAAATACAAACACACAACACTAGACTATAACTTACAAATACAAGCACACAACACTAGACTATAACTTACAAATACAAACACACAACACTAGACTATAACTTACAAATACAAACACACAACACTAGACTATAACTTACAAATACAAACACACAGCACTAGACTATAACTTACAAATACAAACACACAACACTAGACTATAACTTACAAATACAAACACACAACCTTAATATCATTTTCAGAATGACACACATATAAAAAAATGTTCAGAAACTCTTTTCAAACCTTGCGATGATATGTTTCTGGGGCCCACGGTTAACGCGCGTGTCATGGGGTCAGCACCACGACCAACTGCCTTTACTTTTCCTCATCTAATGTCGGGACCTATCACGAAATTAAAAATGCCAGCCTTCACCAGGATTTCTTATTCCATAAGCTAGGACAAAGTTGTACAAGTGCTCCTAGTAGAATTAGAGCATGGAAATGGGTTGTCTTAATAAAGCAAGAAAAAAACCAATGAGTTCTCAGGGATTAAGTAGATAATTAACATGTATGACTAGATAACACTGGAACAGGCGTAGGACGGAATGATTCTTTTTTGACGGAAGCTCTTAAAAAGACAATAAAAGAAAAAGCGAGACATCGGAGTTCATTGTAAGTTCATTGGATGTTTAATGTGTTCACTATACGTTATACTATCACTACTAACTATCGACTTTCTTTTAATAATATTTATACAGTTTACATGTGACATTATGTCACTGGAAGAATTAAACTTCAATCAACCTAACAACTATCTCATGCCATTATCGAGTGTAGCATTAGAAAAACCTAGATGAACCATAGTCGTTCTACGATTGAAGGAGGCCAATATATTAAGCGATAATAACAACTAAATTAGTAGAAGCGTTGTAACCCTCAAAGAAAACCGGCACATATTGAATAAAATAAAACCAGCTAGATTTAATGCATGGCCCTTGTAAAAGTCTTGCCATGGTCCCTGTAAAAGTCTTGCCATGATAGTCCGTTATTCCATATTGATAGGGACTCAATAGGGAGGGTATTGATCTTTTGTTTTATGTCCAGCGCATTGATTATTAACTTTTCTTACGTGACAGAAACAAAAGAGAGATGTAAAGTGATAGCTGGGCTTAGTATGTGCAGCCTTGTTACTTTTGGTTCTTAGTTTTTACCAAGCTTACATCAACTCACTCTCTGTCTGGTACAAATCTTGTACACGTTTGTTCTTTCACCTCCCATTCTCGGATCAAGTTGAAACTTTGCACAATTATTTATTATCGACCACAATACATGAATACAAATAAAATCAACCAATTAACTAATTAATTAGTTGTTATTTATTAATTTTGTTTTATATTAAAAAAAAAGGAGATATATATTGCTGGATTGTGATATAAGTCTGTAATTGAGCGGTTCTTTTCCTTATATAAGCTTTGTTTTTTAAAAAGTATTTTTGACGTTCCTACGTGATCAGGAACAGTGGAAGATGGCCATTGTGTAACTACAGCATGATGAGGAGCCTCAGAAGTGGGAGAGCAAGAGGAGTAACAAATATTTCTTATTCCATAAGCCAGGACAAAGTTGTACAAGTGCTCCTAGTAGATTGTCGCAGATAAATTGGTCTCTACTGGCAGTAAGAACTTTTAATGACAGTCAAACCCGAAGAACCCGGATGTCGTGACGCAATGGGCACATGAAACAAACTATACAACACGAACAAAAGGTCACTCCAAGAAAAGGAAGACTAAACAAATAGCAGGCTAGATACGCTAACACGAGTCAATCCACTCCTTCCATGATAATATAATAAACATGTAGACTAAGTGAGTTTTAAATTTGATAAAATAAGGTTAAGGTTGCCTAAGTTTAATGTTCTATTTTAATAATTCTTTCTTAGTATTTATTTTTCCCCCCGATACATTCAAATAATGATAAGTAACGTATACAATAGGATCAACACAAAACATTTATTACAAAGTTTATATCCATTCACTCCGTCTGTCCGTCTGTTTAAAATGTGTACACACTAGTTCTCCCACATTCAATTCTCGGATCAAGTTGAAACTTTGCATTGTCCCTAACATGAATAATTAAATCAGATTAACCAATTAATTATATAATTAGTAGTAATTAATTATTTTTGTTTGATATAGAAAAGGGAAAATAAATCTATAGTAGTGAGATATATGGCTGTAAATGTAAAGTTTTTTCCCTTTTCAAGCTTTTTTTTTTCTAAACAATTTTTTTTTTCTTTGTTTAGAAAATGGGACTGTGGTACTGTTGTGCAATAGTATCATTTAGTATGATCCTTTATTAAACCAAGAAGAGAACTTTTCGTTTTGTTTATTCTTAAATTCTTGTAACGGTAAACATAACTGAATAAATACACATGCAAATGTTTCTTTAGACTTTAAAGGAATGCATTCTAAAAATGAGAAAATTGTGAAATGGCAAACTTCGAATGAGCAGCGGTACATGTTATATGTTAACATTTGTATTCATAATGTGATATACAATAAATAAACGAGATTGTTGATTTTGGTTTCTTACTTTAATGTACGGGTATCTGCTCTAATGGACCACAATAATACGCAAAATACACATTTTAAATTTTATTCAAATACACATTACATTCTTTTTTTTAAAAAATAAGATATTAAACAACATTATTCATATTTTCCGCTCCCATTAATAAGGTTGTTTCCCTTTGGACAATCGTCGTCCTGTATATAAGCGGAGTTATCTACGCCTGCTTCGTTTTCTTTTCTCTTGTCAAGTTGTGTTTGTTTATCCAAGTCTTTTTGTTGAGTTACAGTTCCTTGTTTAGGAGTTTTCACATGGAAGGTTAAGGTGAAATTGAGTGGAACTGCAGACTCCATGAGACAATTCTATGGAGGTAGAGATAGTCTAGTATCACTTAATGTTTAATTCTCTCCCTTTTCAAAACTGGCGTTTTACGTAAAAAATAATGCAAATGCAATCAAAACAACAAATAATAATTAAGAAAAAATCCAAAGTCGCAAAACTGTTTTTAAATGTCATAAGAATAAATATTTAACTTATAAAGACATCATCAAACAGAAATTACATAGCCGCCAGTCTAGTTCAGTGATGCCCAAAATACGACCCGCAGGAAAAATCCGGCCCATGACATGGTTACAACCGTCCCGCCAAAACATCTGCCCAAAATGTAGAAAATCTAACGTCCCCACTAACAAAAAAGTTGGAAAAAAATATTTCCCTACCTTAGGGCTCTCACTATTTCTTTGCTGGATATTTGTTTTATATAGAAAATAAAGCTCTTTATAAAGCACATAACAGCCATGACACCCAACATTATAACACATAAAAAAATAGGCGGATAAATGAGAATATTTAGGCCTAACAAGAAGAGACCAGAAAATAAGTCTGATGTTAGACCAGCTACAGAGCTGCTCATATTATCAGTAGAGAAAGGAAGCCATTTCTGACTGCGAATGCGTAAAAAAATGCAAGCTTGCAGTGAGTCATGAAAAGAAGAATAAGGTTGAAGCTGTCTCATGACAAGGCGAGTGGAGGATTTGGAGGAAAATCTCCATTTAAAACCAAGAGACAGGGCAGCAGAGTTTGAAATGTTTTCTATTGCCGCTGACGAGTCCACCGACATATCAGATATTGATCAAACTCTTCAGAGATTTTGAAATCATAGAGAAATTAATTAAAAGCTTTGATGAACATGCATTAGACCCCCACTGGCAAAGAAGTTTCCACCATCACAAAGGCTGCTCTAACTTGCTGTCTGATTTATGTAACCAGATGATAAGAAGTTGGTTTCGAATAAACCTCTCATTCATTATTTTAGTAGCCTACTAGAGTCACGGGTTTCGAATAAATCTCTCATTCATTATTTTAGTAGCCTACTAGAGTCACGGGTTTCGAATAAACCTCTCATTCATTATTTTAGTAGCCTACTAGAGTCACGGGTTTCGAATAAACCTCTCATTCATTATTTTAGTAGCCTACTAGAGTCACGGGTTTCGAATAAAATTGGTTAACTGTTTATTTCCTTTTTTAAAAAAAATAATCTTATTGGCGATGTGGCCCGCGGCACTAGTGTCAGAAATGAAATGTCATAAATGTATAAGCCTACTGAAAACTAAAAACAAAATCTCCAATCTATTTCTATAGTAATAATAACAATAATAATATAATAGCATAACAATCAATATATTACCTTCCAATCTTTGTAACACTTTCTTTTGACTGCTTGCAGGCAACTAAGTACAAATAATGTACTATGAAAAGAATGTTGAGGAGAGAGAGACAGAGAGAGAGAGAGAGAAAGAGAGAGAGAGAGAGAGAGAGAAAGGAGGATGGAGGTGTAAATTATAGGATAATTCAGAAGACAGATACAGGTGTAAGAAAAGAAAGTTTTAGAGAGTAAGAGATAAAGAGACATTTAGAGAAGAAAAACAAAGGGGGGGGGCGTTACAAATGAGAAGAGACAACTGGCAGAAGTAAAGAGATACCAGGAGACAAAAATATACAGGTTAAGAGAGAAAGAGAGAGAGAGAGATGGATAAGAAAAGTAGCCTAAGATATACTCAGTATGCATCGCATTAACAAACCGTATCACAAATAAGTCACGATGCTCTCCCCTGTCAGGTCTACACAGCCCTCTCTATTAGACACTAAAGTGTAACAGCCCTAAAAAGTCTGTGTCCAAGAGATAGATCTAGTTACTTGTACAATATACATAATGAGTCATAATCATCACCAAGTCAAAAAGTCATAACCAATAATCATCTCGTTCGTAGTTTCACCCTGACCTTTCCTGACCCAGTAATTACAAACCAATTTAGTCATTTTATTTGGCGTCTATTTATTCAGTAAAGTTGTTTCCCTTGATTTTAGAGCTTTAAGGCGTTGTATACGACTCACAAAAAGCAATTACTAACTTGTTTAGTATAATGTATTTGTCTTTCTTTTATAGTTAAGTTATTTCTCTTATTATCAATACTTAAAATGTTTGTTTTGTAAAATGTTTTATATTTTTCAAATGTTCCTTTAGATTTTAAAGATCTTAGTCTTAATCCAAACTCCCGCCGAGCAAAAGGGATGAAAAGCAGTGTGCAGGATTCGAACCCGGGACGATCGAGACCCCATAGTGCATACCGCACGACCAAGTATTCATCAAAGCGAAGTTGATCTTCTACTATAGATTTATTAGTCAGAAACTGAAAAATGATAAGAACAGTATATGTTGTATTTTTTTTTTTTAGTTTTCAGTTGATTTCAAACAGAGTGGTGTACCCTTTGTTAATCAGTGTATCCTATGGTGTATCCCTTTTAAAACAAACAAAAAAATGTTTGTTCAGTATCGCCAATAGGTAAGGAAAGACTACCTCTAATCGATATTCCTCTTAATATTTTTATTAGTTCTCTCCCTTTGGCCCCGTTACAAATTGGACAAAATTATTAAATGTATTTGTGTTGACCTGTTACGTTTTACAAAGAAACCACTGATGCCTTTCATAGCAAACACCAGAGGTGGCTAACTTTTTTTTTCCTCATCCACCTATTTGTAGAACGTTTAACTGGACATGTTTGGCATAGGTCGGCTAGTTCGGAGAGGTACGAGGGTGTTTGGGTTAGGACGTTGCATTTACCTCTCCCCCACAACCCTAGCCATTCGTGTGAGGGGGCGGCTCAATATTTATGCAGAAATCAAAGATTGCGAACAAAATTAGCTCAATATCTATAAAATATATGCTTCTAATTGATATTTTAACCCATTTTATATTATGTCGCCACGCTTTCTCAAATTCAATTAATTAGTACATCTAAGATGAAAGAGCTTGTTCGGCACTAGTTGGGACCGTGGGACGGGAGGTAGGTGCAATCGCAATTTTATAAATTACACAATTTGTGTATTAAAAAATATGTCACTAATATAAGTTATATAAGCTATAAATTACATTGTTGTATCGAATCTCTCCCCTTTGCTTATGCCATAGGCAATCATTAATTATTAGTAATAAATATAAAATGGAGATAGGACCCAGGTCCCATACCTGATTAATCATCCTTATTCTAGACGCCATCTTCCCTTTCCCGTAGAGAACAAGACTTTTAAAACATGATAGTCAAACATGGCGACAGTTTTTATGTAATTCCGCAGGTTCTAAAATTTTAAATATCTGGCCAAAATGAAATGAATTTCAAACCCAAATATTTTGTTTTTCTAGTCACCTCTGAATTCATCTATTTATTATTTATCAAGTAAAAACATTGTTCAATAATTTCTGAAAATTGGACATTTTGATATGTATTTGCCAAATCGATTCTACCCGTTTTGCGAGCGTAAAAACGGTCGAATTTCCTTAGAGCGCTGACTCACTGTTCTGTTGTCTTCTTTTAACTTAACAGTTAACACATCTACTACAAAAGGTATCGTTGTACATAAAGATAACCTTACTTTGGATGGGTTACGTATGCCTGGATTCTCACACTCGGGTTAGGAAAAATATCGCCCTTTCTTCCGTTTTTCAATTCTAAAGCTCTGGATCCGCTAGTGCATGAGATACACCATCATTCTCCACCAGATGCATCATCAGATACAACATCATTCTCCACCAGATGCATCATCAGATACACCATCATTCTCCACCAGATGCATCATCAGATACAACATCATTCTCCACCAGATGCATCATCAGATACACCATCATTCTCCACTAGATGCATCATCAGATACACCATCATTCTCCACCAGATGCATCATCAGATACACCATCATTCTCCACCAGATGCATCATCAGATACAACATCATTCTCCACCAGATGCATCATCAGATACACCATCATTCTCCACCAGATGCATCATCAGATACAACATCATTCTCCACCAGATGCATCATCAGATACAACATCATTCTCCAACAGATGCATCATCAGATACAACATCATTCTCCACCAGATGCATCATCAGATACACCATCATTCTCCACCAGATGCATCATCAGATACAACATCATTCTCCAACAGATGCATCATCAGATACAACATCATTCTCCACCAGATGCATCATCAGATACACCATCATTCTCCAACAGATGCATCATCAGATGCACCATCATTCTCCACCAGATGCATCATCAGATACAACATCATTCTCCAACAGATGCATCATCAGATACACCATCATTCTCAACAAGATGCATCATCAGATACACCATCATTCTCCACCAGATGCATCATCAGATACACCATCATTGTCCACCAGATGCATCATCAGATACAACATCATTCTCCACCAGATGCATCATCAGATACACCATCATTCTCCACAAGATGCATCATCAGATACACCATCATTCTCCACCAGATGCATCATTAGATACAACATCATTCTCCACTAGATGCATCATCAGATACACCATCATTCTCCACCAGATGCATCATTAGATACAACATCATTCTCCACTAGATGCATCATTAGATACAACATCATTCTCCACCAGATGCATCATCAGATACACCATCATTCTCCACTAGATGCATCATCAGATACACCATCATTCTCCAACAGATGCATCATTAGATGCACCATCATTCTCCACTAGATGCATCATCAGATACACCATCATTCTCCAACAGATGCATCATCAGATACACCATCATTCTCCACTAGATGCATCATCAGATACACCATCATTCTCCAACAGATGCATCATCAGATTCACCATCATTCTCCACTAGATGCATCATCAGATACAACATCATTCTCCACCAGATGCATCATCAGATACACCATCATTCTCCACCAGATGCATCATCAGATACAACATCATTCTCCAACAGATGCATCATCAGATACACCATCATTCTCCACAAGATGCATCATCAGATACACCATCATTCTCCACCAGATGCATCATCAGATACACCATCATTCTCCACCAGATGCATCATCAGATACAACATCATTCTCCACCAGATGCATCATCAGATACACCATCATTCTCCACCAGATGCATCATCAGATACAACATCATTCTCCACCAGATGCATCATCAGATACACCATCATTCTCCACCAGATGCATCATCAGATACACCATCATTCTCCACCAGATGCATCATCAGATACACCATCATTGTCCACCAGATGCATCATCAGATACACCATCATTCTCCACTAGATGCATCATCAGATACAACATCATTCTCCACCAGATGCATCATCAGATACACCATCATTCTCCACCAGATGCATCATCAGATACAACATCATTCTCCACCAGATGCATCATCAGATACACCATCATTCTCCACCAGATGCATCATCAGATACAACATCATTCTCCACCAGATGCAACATTAGATACAACATCATTCTCCACCAGATGCATCATTAGATGCACCATCATTCACCAACAGATGCATCATCAGATACACCATCATTCTCCACCAGATGCATCATCAGATACAACATCATTCTCCACCAGATGCATCATCAGATACAACATCATTCTCCACCAGATGCATCATCAGATACACCATCATTCTCCACTAGATGCATCATCAGATACACCATCATTCTCCACCAGATACATCATCAGATACACCATCATTCTCCACCAGATGCATCATCAGATACAACATCATTCTCCACCAGATGCATCATCAGATACACCATCATTCTCCACCAGATGCATCATCAGATACAACATCATTCTCCACCAGATGCATCATCAGATACAACATCATTCTCCAACAGATGCATCATCAGATACAACATCATTCTCCACCAGATGCATCATCAGATACACCATCATTCTCCACCAGATGCATCATCAGATACAACATCATTCTCCAACAGATGCATCATCAGATACAACATCATTCTCCACCAGATGCATCATCAGATACACCATCATTCTCCAACAGATGCATCATCAGATGCACCATCATTCTCCACCAGATGCATCATCAGATACAACATCATTCTCCAACAGATGCATCATCAGATACACCATCATTCTCAACAAGATGCATCATCAGATACACCATCATTCTCCACCAGATGCATCATCAGATACACCATCATTGTCCACCAGATGCATCATCAGATACAACATCATTCTCCACCAGATGCATCATCAGATACACCATCATTCTCCACAAGATGCATCATCAGATACACCATCATTCTCCACCAGATGCATCATTAGATACAACATCATTCTCCACTAGATGCATCATCAGATACACCATCATTCTCCACCAGATGCATCATTAGATACAACATCATTCTCCACTAGATGCATCATTAGATACAACATCATTCTCCACCAGATGCATCATCAGATACACCATCATTCTCCACTAGATGCATCATCAGATACACCATCATTCTCCAACAGATGCATCATTAGATGCACCATCATTCTCCACTAGATGCATCATCAGATACACCATCATTCTCCAACAGATGCATCATCAGATACACCATCATTCTCCACTAGATGCATCATCAGATACACCATCATTCTCCAACAGATGCATCATCAGATTCACCATTATTCTCCACTAGATGCATTATCAGATACAACATCATTCTCCACCAGATGCATCATCAGATACACCATCATTCTCCACCAGATGCATCATCAGATACAACATCATTCTCCAACAGATGCATCATCAGATACACCATCATTCTCCACAAGATGCATCATCAGATACACCATCATTCTCCACCAGATGCATCATCAGATACACCATCATTCTCCACCAGATGCATCATCAGATACAACATCATTCTCCACCAGATGCATCATCAGATACACCATCATTCTCCACCAGATGCATCATCAGATACAACATCATTCTCCACCAGATGCATCATCAGATACACCATCATTCTCCACCAGATGCATCATCAGATACACCATCATTGTCCACCAGATGCATCATCAGATACAACATCATTCTCCACCAGATGCATCATCAGATACACCATCATTCTCCACCAGATGCATCATCAGATACACCATCATTCTCCACCAGATGCATCATTAGATACACCATCATTCTCCAACAGATGCATCATCAGATACACCATCATTCTCCACCAGATGCATCATCAGATACACCATCATTCTCCACCAGATGCATCATCAGATACACCATCATTCTCCACCAGATGCATCATCAGATACACCATCATTCTCCACTAGATGCATCATCAGATACACCATCATTCTCCACTAGATGCATCATCAGATACACCATCATTCTCCAACAGATGCATCATCAGATACACCATCATTCTCCACCAGATGCATCATCAGATACACCATCATTCTCCAAGAGATGCATCATCAGATACACCATCATTCTCCAACAGATGCATCATTAGATGCACCATCATTCTCCAACAGATGCATCATCAGATACACCATCATTCTCCACAAGATGCATCATCAGATACACCATCATTCACCAACAGATGCATCATCAGATACACCATCATTGTCCACCAGATGCATCATTAGATGCACCATCATTCACCAACAGATGCATCATCAGATACACCATCATTCTCCAACAGATGCATCATCAGATACACCATCATTCTCCACCAGATGCATCATTAGATGCACCATCATTCTCCAACAGATGCGTCATCAGATACACCATCATTCTCCACCAGATGCATCATCAGATACACCATCATTCTCCAACAGATGCATCATCAGATACACCATCATTGTCCACCAGATGCATCATTAGATGCACCATCATTCTCCAACAGATGCATCATCAGATACACCATCATTCACCAACAGATGCATCATCAGATACACCATCATTCTCCACCAGATGCATCATAAGATAATCTATCATTCTCCTACAGATGCATCATCAGATACACCATCATTCTCCACCAGATGCATCATCAGACACACCATCATTCTCCACCAGATGCATCATCAGATACACCATCATTCTCCACTAGATGCATCATCAGATACACCATCATTCTCCACCAGATGCATCATCAGATACAACATCATTCTCCACCAGATGCATCATTAGATACACCATCATTCTCCACTAGATGCATCATCAGATACACCATCATTTTCCACCAGATGCATCATCAGATACAACATCATTCTCCACCAGATGTATCATCAGATACAACATCATTTTCCACCAGATGCATCATCAGATACACCATCATTCTCCAACAGATGCATCATCAGATACACCATCATTCTCCACTAGATGCATCATCAGATACACCATCATTCTCCACTAGATGCATCATCAGATACACCATCATTCTCCAACAGATGCATCATCAGATACACCATCATTCTCCACCAGATGCATCATCAGATACACCATCATTCTCCACCAGATGCATCATCAGATACACCATCATTCTCCACCAGATGCATCATCAGATACACCATCATTCTCCACCAGATGCATCATCAGATGCATCATCAGATACACCATCATTCTCCACCAGATGCATCATTAGATGCACCATCATTCTCCAACAGATGCATCATCAGATGCACCATCATTCTCCACCAGATGCATCATCAGATACAACATCATTCTCCACCAGATGCATCATCAGATACACCATCATTCTCCACCAGATGCATCATCAGATAAAACATCATTCTCCACCAGATGCATCATCAGATACACCATCATTCTCCACCAGATGCATCATCAGATACAACATCATTCTCCACCAGATGCATCATTAGATACAACATCATTCTCCACCAGATGCATCATCAGATACACCATCATTCTCCACCAGATGCATCATCAGATACAACATCATTCTCCACTAGATGCATCATCAGATACACCATCATTCTCCACTAGATGCATCATCAGATACACCATCATTCTCCACCAGATGCATCATCAGATACACCATCATTCTCCACCAGATGCATCATCAGATACACCATCATTCTTTACCAGATGTATCATCAGATACACCATCATTCTCCACCAGATGCATCATCAGATACACCATCATTCTCCAACAGATGCATCATCAGATACACCATCATTCTCCACCAGATGCATCATTAGATGCACCATCATTCTCCAACAGATGCATCATCAGATGCACCATCATTCTCCACCAGATGCATCATCAGATACACCATCATTCTCCACCAGATGCATCATCAGATACACCATCATTCTCCACCAGATGCATCATCAGATACAACATCATTCTCCACCAGATGCATCATCAGATACACCATCATTCTCCACCAGATGCATCATCAGATACACCATCATTCTCCACCAGATGCATCATCAGATACAACATCATTCTCCACCAGATGCATCATTAGATGCACCATCATTCTCCACCAGATGCATCATTAGATACACCATCATTCTCCACCAGATGCATCATCAGATACAACATCATTCTCCACTAGATGCATCATCAGATACACCATCATTCTCCACCAGATGCATCATCAGATACAACATCATTCTCCACCAGATGCATCATCAGATACACCATCATTCTCCACCAGATGCATCATCAGATACACCATCATTCTCCACCAGATGCATCATTAGATACACCATCATTCTCCTCCAGATGCATCATCAGATACACCATCATTCTCCACTAGATGCATCATCAGATACACCATCATTCTCCAACAGATGCATCATCAGATACACCATCATTCTCCAACAGATGCATCATCAGATACAACATCATTCTCCACTAGATGCATCATCAGATACACCATCATTCTCCACCAGATGCATCATCAGATACAACATCATTCTCCACCAGATGCATCATCAGATACACCATCATTCTCCACCAGATGCATCATCAGATACACCATCATTCTCCACTAGATGCATCATCAGATACACCATCATTCTCCACCAGATGCATCATCAGATACAACATCATTCTCCACTAGATGCATCATCAGATACACCATCATTCTCCACCAGATGCATCATCAGATACAACAACATTCTCCACCAGATGCATCATCAGATACACCATCATTCTCCACTAGATGCATCATCAGATACACCATCATTCTCCAACAGATGCATCATCAGATACACCATCATTCTCCAACAGATGCATCATCAGATACAACATCATTCTCCACTAGATGCATCATCAGATACAACATCATTCTCCACCAGATGCATCATCAGATACAACATCATTCTCCACTAGATGCATCATCAGATACACCATCATTCTCCACCAGATGCATCATCAGATACAACATCATTCTCCACTAGATGCATCATCAGATACACCATCATTCTCCACCAGATGCATCATTAGATACACCATCATTCTGCACCAGATGCATCATCAGATACACCATCATTCTCCACCAGATGCATCATCAGATACACCATCATTCTCCACCAGATGCATCATCAGATACACCATCATTCTCCACCAGATGCATCATCAGATACACCATCATTCTCCACCAGATGCATCATCAGATACAACATCATTCTCCACTAGATGCATCATCAGATACACCATCATTCTCCACCAGATGCATCATTAGATACACCATCATTCTCCTCCAGATGCATCATCAGATACACCATCATTCTCCAACAGATGCATCATTAGATACACCATCATTCTCCACAAGATGCATCATCAGATACACCATCATTCTCCACCAGATGCATCATCAGATACACCATCATTCTCCAACAGATGCATCATCAGATACACCATCATTCTCCAACAGATGCATCATCAGATACACCATCATTCTCCACCAGATGCATCATCAGATACACCATCATTCTTCACCAGATGCATCATCAGATACAACATCATTCTCCACCAGATGCATCATCAGATACACCATCATTCTCCACCAGATGCATCATCAGATACAACATCATTCTCCACCAGATGCATGTCATTAAGGGGTACTCTGCAAACTAAAAATGACAATTTAATAACACCCCCCCCAAAAAAAAAACAACAACAACAACAACTGAATATTAAATAAAAGAGAAAAGAATAAGGAAAATGAGATTCAACTGACAAATATTTTAAATTCTTCTCAAATGATTTGAAATGTGACACACTTTTAGGTTTATTTATTAATAATTTATTTGAAATTGGCCTGGGGCTTCCACAAAAATTCTGCATTGGCCCCCCTCTTACTTTAATCCGGATCTGCAATACTCCTTCTCAGACACATTTAACACACTCCCAGTTACTGGTCCGCTGCTACTCACGAGGACACGATCTATTGGCCCAACACTGCTTATGCATTCAATCAGGCCATTTTGTAGATACTTTGTTAACCGCGGAAAATGGAACATAACTTCACAAAATAAAAATGTTGTATATCTTCCAGTCTAATACATCCCTCTCTCTTCCTTTCCTCATTGTCCCATCTTCAGTTTTGGCGGAGTTAACTTGTTGGTTCCAGATTTTTGCAAGAACATCTACTAGTCCAGAGAGAGGGCCGCACTGTTACATCGGCTGGTATTGATGCCAGCATTCAGCATGGAAACTCCAGTGGCTAGATGTGCTGTTACTTGGCACTTGGGAGTTAGCTGAGTGATTTGATTCATCGATTCAAGTCTCTTGTCTCGACCGTGTGTGTAGTAGTAGTAACAATAATGGAGACTTGATTGATTTGTTGTGTTGTTTCATTCATCCACGAATCAACTCGGAATCAACAATGAGAACATTGAGTCGATTGCTATTTGGTGAGTTGTTGTTGGTGAACGATTCATAGATTGAATTCGGATTGAGCATCTTTTGTTTCGATCAGTAGATCTAGACCACAGACCTATAAGACATTTAACACTGTCCTGAACTAAACTATGACTTCATGTGTTTCAGTACAGTGCGAACGCAGTACACACTATACATGTACTGTACACTGTACAATGTTGTCATCTACACAGACTAGTTTGTAGTTTCACGTCTTAAACATCTAGTGTAATAAGTGTATACACATTTTATTAACTTTTTAAAAACCATTTTCCCCCATCATGTATCTATTCAACTGTGACTTGCAAACCTGACGAGGGAACTTGACTTGAAACCAGACGTGAAAACCTGACTTGAAAACCAGACTTGAAATCCGTGAATGAATACCGTGACTTGAAAACCGTGACTTTAAAACCTGACTTGAGAACTGTGACTTGAAAAATTGACTGGAGAACATGACTTGACTGTCTTAAAAAACGTGTCTTAAAAAACATGTCTTAAAAATATGTTTTAAAAACCTGTATAAAACTTGTCTTAAAAACCTGTCTTAAAAACCTGTCTTAAAAAAACATGTCTTAAAAAACATGTATTAAAAACATGTCTTAAAACCTGTCTTAAAAACCTGTCTAAAAACCTGTCTTAACAAACCCGTCTTAAAAAGCCTGTCTAAAAACCTGTCTTGTATGTTGTCAGACATTCCTTCAGAATGGGAGATTATCACGTCATAAACCAAACCTACTCACGGATGGCATGGGATGGTTACGGCAACGGTTCGAACCTTCAGGTCCGCCTCCAAAAGGGGAGGGGATTAGGTAGACTATAGTATTTAATGGTTTGTAGCATGTGGAGGTGGGTGGAGGAGGTAGAAGGGCTTACACGTACCTAGTTGTTTGGGACCCAAATATTTTTGGCGGCGAGCCTGGAACCTTGAACTATTGTAATGACAATATGAAGCTCCTACCACACGACCAGGCAGCCACCCTACTGGATTCTCTGCTCTATAATTTTACCAATAATGTTGAACTAAATAATGAAAATAACTTTTATAAAAGATATGGTGAAAAAATGTAGAAATAATAATGTCCCCCCACATTGACAATATGAGCATGACCTATATAATAGTCGAGTTCATAGATTCCATCTGAGAACATTTATTATTCATGTATGTCACTAAAATCTGATCTGATTTGGTCTTTGCAATGGCTGGCAAGTTTATTTATTCGTTAACGTTAGAACGTGGGGCGATTAATGCTTTAAACTTGGATTTGTTAGTGAGACTAGAGATGGGAAGAAAAGAAGAAACATACCTTTTTTGATTGGATTTGTTAGTGAGACCAGAGATTGGGAGAAAAGAAGAAATATACCTTTTAGATTGGATTTGTTAGTCTTGTAGACTGTGAGTAAACAATATCATATCAAAACAGTAAAATTATTATTTTTTTAATAAAAAAAACAGTTGTCGTTATAGAGACCATCATGTTGCAACAACAGGACATAATGTAATTAGGTAATAATTAAAAGCCATATGACCTAATATTTGTTAGCCATTCTAAACACTGGTTAATTCCAATAAGATATTTTGATTTGAAAGAAATATCTGGGAAAGCTACAGAAAAACAAAACAAAAAAATACTTTTTTTAAAACAAAACTTATATTATGTGTAATTGTATCAATCAGTCATAATATTATAGTAGCAGTCAAACAAAACATCATAAATCTGTGCGATTACAAATATTTTTACCAATTGTTTTTGTTTAGCTCTCAACTTTCTCAGTGCGCTAAATCATGTGACTGGACCAGTTGTGAAAGGGGGAGGGAAGAAAGGGATATCCTGTTAATGTTTACACGATCGTTTTTTAAATGCATAAAAAAATGCTCACTCAAAACTCGACTTCTCAAGGGGACTAATTCAACTTATAACATCACATCTGTACAATATGATTTCTTTCCCTTGTTCAAGATACCAAAAAAAAAAAAGTAATTACCAAAAGTTAATTAACGATTTAGTTACTTTTTAAAAAATTATTATTGATTCTTGTGTTGTCAGGTAAAAGAAATAATTGTGCAAAATTTCAGCTTGATCCGAGATTGGGTGTATGAGAAAAAACGTGCACAAGAACATGCTTTTTACCAGACAGACAGACAGAGTGAGTTGATATTAGCCTTGTAAAAAATGTTTAGCCTCTTAGCTACAAGCTCCCCAAAGGTTTAATTTACACTGGAAGTATTGATCCAATGTCTTTGGTACTGCACTAATAGCATGCCTATTTAATCTCCTCTGTAGCTTTGTGTCTTTGATGGTGGGCCTATTTCACGTGCTGTCGGTACTAAAAGACTATACTTGATGTCAGTCTGCTAACCATGAGTGAGACTTTTCTTTGGCGTTTGCAGCGTCTGCTGCATGGACGTGGTAACTCGACAGAAGAGTGAGTTGGCAGCTTTTTTTTAAGTCTTGATAAGGCTGATTTAGTTTCGAACAACTCTCTATGTATAGATCGTAGACTTATATATTATAGTAGAGTCACTATTGCGGAACAGTTTGCAGCTACTTTTAGTTTTCAATTTTTTGCTCCGTAATGGTTAGACCTATGGAAAAATTAAAAGTATCTTGGCTTTGCCCATCCATTTTCCGATAAAAATAGACGCATTGTTTAGTTTTTCAACAGATATTTAAATTTTACATTCAAATCGACTGAGATATGGTCAGTCACATTTACGGAACAGGATTTTTTAAGAAGTCACAATTGCGGAACACGGTAAAAATGTCGGAACAAAGCCTATATAAAGCATACATTTATATGTCTTATATAATACTTGAACTCCTTATCCTTTACATTAATTTTATTATATTAAAGCTTAAGACAACACATTGTCATCTTTTAATTCTTTATCTATTTAATTTAATTGACGTCACACCACCCTGATTTTCCTTACAAGATTTTATTTTCCACTATTCTTTAATTCTTTTTCGTTATATTTTGTTATATAGGCCTATATGATATTATTTGATATTATGATTTGTCCTCTTTTTGCTGGACGTCTGGTAATCATAAATTATATATTATATGTAATATTATTGTCTAAATGTTTTTAAATTTATGTTTACTAATACAAACTCATATTTAAATTCTGATAATCTAAATCACTGTGTAAATATTAAGCTAAATGCGCAGGTCAAATAAATGACATCTATAGTGTTCCACAATTGTGACTATCTTTAAAAAGGTAAAAACTGGGTTAACACCTCCCAATTTTTTTAAAATCAAATTCCTGGTAAATGGCTACGACATGAAGTTTTTTCACATCCATTTATAAACCTAAAAATAGGTGTATCATGCAGGTGATGTGTCATTATCATTTTTAAAAAGCCTTAAGCCCTGACCTATGCGGTTCTCCTGGTACGTGAAAAATAATGGACGATTCCACACCTGTCAACTTTAACCTGAAGTCAAAATTAATTTTCTGCTGTGAAAGGAAACCCCTTATATTGGAAATGTAGAGAAATGGACCATGCGCAGTACCGTTACAGTAGTTTAGCAGAAAATTTCAAAATAAAGTAGATTTTAACTAATTTCGACGAGCTGTTCCGCAAACATGCCTGCTCCGCAATAGTGACTCTAATATATATCTAGACTGGAAAACGGAAACAAATTCATATCCGTGATTGATAGATTCCAGACCAGACCTATATATATGTAGATTTTTATGATCGTAACTCTTTTTCAAGCTGTAATGGAAGTCGCAACAATCACTCTTTTCTGTCTTAGAAAAGTAATGATCTTTAGTTTTCAAAGTTTAGAAATAATGCAAAATCATTTCTCGGATTTTCTTTAGAATGGGCTATTAATCAAAGAACTACATATTTAAAGAAAAATATGAAATAGAGCCATTTCTGTTAGTTTCCATTGAGATAATGTTTCAAAAATCCTAGATCGAAATAATTCATGTCTGTTGATTTTAATCATCTTATGTACATTTAAATAGATTGATTACCTAAGATCTTTCTAGATTATCTAAAAATTGCAAAATAATAATTATGAGAAGAGAGTACTCTTATTTTTGATGTTCAATTACTAGATCTAGATCTAAAAATTAAATTATATGTTACATAGGTTAGGGTTGAAAAAAAGACAACCCAAGATACTTCTTTTAGCTACTTTACAAAACCACGCCTTGTTTCAACTTTAAAACATTTTCACGACAATTATTGTAGTGTTCAAGGATATCCATGTCCAGTCAAGATATAATATATATAAGTCTACACGGTATAGATATACTATATGTATACTACTGTGCCACTTGTGTTAATTTCTGAATTCATATTACTCAAAATGTTATTGCAATTTATATTTGGTTACATGTAGTGGAAATAAGGGAACTGCAAGATTCACTGTAATTGATATTTTATCCTTCGATATAACCGGTTGGTTTTATATGTATTTCTAGCTTAAAAAAAATGTAACACTGTCTTACTTTAGAGTTGACTTAAGATTATTCTTTGTCTGATAGTTTTTTTTATTTTATTGATGATTATATTTCCCAGGTGTGTCCACGACATAGATCATTATATGTTCTATAGATTCTCGATTATTCCCGCAGTAAGTATTTGACAAGTTTGTAATGTTTTTAAGCAATCTTATTCTGCAGTGTTTGTGTTACCTAATGCTTTTTTTGGGGGAGGGGAGGTTTATGCCTCTTTATTTGTTACTCCGGAGTAATACCATTTCGTTAAATGATTTTCCAATTAATATCGGGGACAACATATATATTTTCATGTGTCTATCAATGCCTACTAGGCAGTGGTTCTCTCAACCCTTCTATGGGGATCTGAGACATGGGTATCATGCAGAAGGCAATTAAGACTACTTGAGCGCTTTCACCAAGGATGCTTGGGCTCCATCATGGACATAGGGTGGCATGACTTCACTACAAGCAGCGATGTCCTTGCGAACGCGGGTATGGGCAGTATGGGGGGACCCTTATGGTGATCTCAAGGTTGGTCGACGTAACAGAGGTGCCCCACGGAACGCTTTAAAGACCAGCTTAGGCGCCAACTTGCCTTGGCTGACGTAGAGGAGAGCGCCTGGTTGCATACGGCTTTGAAACGTGACAGTTGGAGTTCACTTATAAGAGCCGCGGGATGCTCATTTGAGACCAAGGGAAAATCCGCATCTGAGGACAGACGCAAAGGGAGGATGGTTATGCTTGCCCTGTATGTGGCATTACGTGTGGGTCACGGATGGGGCTGTGTAGCCATGGAGATTTACTGCATATTCGGACTGGAAGACAAGCCGTAGCATTTTTAGCCAATAACCTTTATCTTCTACCATCAAAATCTTGTGAAATTAATGCTAATAAATAAATATAATATTTGTTTTATAACAGGTAGTCATCTCCATTTTACTGGCAGCAACAAGCACAAGAAGAAAATTACTTTCAAATTTCATGGGTGGTCGCCCTGGACTGATCTTGTAAGTCCCACACAAAGTCTTTCTGTTAAGTCTAGTCTAGACCAATGTGTTGTAAGTACGCTTCTACGTTTCAGTTAGACCACTGGCTGTGGAGTGTATGTGTGTGTGTGTTCGATGTAACCACGAATAATGGTCAATGCTCGATTTACCTATAGGCAACATAAGCTTTAACTTAGGGCCCCAACTTGCTTGTTCCTTTGAAATTTTCAATCATTTTTAAGAAACAACAGAGGAAATTAATGCCTTGCGTTGATGACAAAGAGCTTAGGGCCTTATTAAGTTTGAATCCAGTCATAGTTAAGGTGGGTGGATTGCTTTGGTTGTGTAGACTAAATAGATTCTGATACGAGGTGGTCTGTTATATATGATATTGCTATAGGGTGAAGGAGATGACAAGCAAGAAAAGTATATCTTAAATATTACTTACATTATTAGAGTGAATGATTTCATGTTTAAATTATTATTATAATACTTGTATTTCTAAATACATCTATATTGAAGCTGAAAGCTGTGTCTAAGTGTCTATATGCAAATAGAAGTTTTATTCAATTAGGTCTAACAAGTTTATTTAAGTTTATTTCCAGAACAACATTAAGGTTGTTGTTGCCAGAAGTGGTAATGTCACGAGACACTCCAGTGACTCCACTACCTATAAATATTGTTAAATGCGTCTCAAATAGTATCTGACAACCACTCCAACCTCAGGCCTCCACATGTGACTCAGATATTGGGTCCGGTGGAACTATTATCACTGACAGGAGAAGGGTCAAAGGCGAGTTAACCGATCAGCTTCGGGTCGGGCAAGAGGGTCTTGTTAGCCTTGGTTCGCCTTGTTTGGCTACCCACCGAGAGGAAGAAAAACTCTGAATTACAGCTATAGACAAACATGGAAAAGGCTTCGGGAGTCAATTCTGAGGAAAAATCAGGATCCGGCTACCTTTAGGCAGCTAGCAGCACAAAGCGTTACACCCTGGCAAAGCCCAAACTGTATCGGCACTTGCCGTTCCTTTGGACACATCAGCTGCGTGGAGAGTGAGGAACTGTTGTGTGGGCAACATCGTTTCGACCACAGTCATTTCTTTTTTTCCGCAAGATGATCCATGACTTAGCTGACTGAAGGAGTCCATAACATTAAGTCATATACCGGCTTAGCTCTACTAAGGGCTACGACCCAATGACCGAGTTTAAATGCTATAATTGATAATGTCTTTAGTCTCTTGTAAAATCCCCATTCGTTGACATCCTCCCATCAGCTCAAATGATGAAAGTCAAATTTTTAGATTTCGCGAAAACGCCAAGAGTGACACACAATAACATTTATAAATGTTCTAACATTTTATACCATTTTTTGTCAATATTCACATTTCGCTCACCATATTTGAAGTAATTTCATATTAGATATTTATCATCGTAATTCACACGTTTTCGGTATTTGTCCAGAATTTATAAAATTGTTTATGATTTAATACTTGTGAATTATGAGAACTTACAAATAAAAACCTATAAAAAAAAGCCCACTAAAGAGGCAAGATGGCCCATAAAAGAGGCAAAGAAAAGAGGCCTAAGGCCCAAGGATTCCTATGATGATAAAGCTAAAATTGAATAGCGCAATTTCTGAGGTTTCCTTTAAAAACAACAACAACAACAACACTAGGAGATATTTTAGAAAATTCATAGAAATCCTAACAAAACATCCACAACTATAAAGCAAAAAAATAAAAACAAACAAACAAGAAAAAGGATAAACAAAAACACAGAAACAAAACATCAACCACAAAATAAATAAGACAGCAACAAAATCAAACCTAACACAAAAACATTCTCTACATTTAACTTTGACTAAAACTGAGACTTCTCTCCCTTCTGCTAGCCCTATGGACACAATGACTCGCTCAGCGAGATTCTCGTACAGCTGCGCCTTCGGGGCCATGGCCTTCCTCGTCTACCTGATATTGAAAGAGCACAAGTTTGCCTTCGAGTACAATGGGCCAGTGGCTCTGAAGAGTGAGTAGCACAATGACGTCATATATGTATAGTTTTGGTTCTTGTCATCGTTGTCCTCCAGCCCGCCCCGCTTGTACTACTTCATCAAAATAGAACAAAATTTATATTGTGTAGATGCCTGCAATGAATCTGTATAAATACACCTGACTTATACATATGAAGTTATGAACAGTATATAGTAGCTCATCGTCTATAGTATAACTATTCTACAGTCAAAAAACAAATACTATTTATCTAAAAACTGTTGCTAGACTGATGGTAATGTCTTAAAGAGGTTAACTTACCTTATACCCGTGTTATTTAGGACATGATAGGTCATTCATTATTAGGCTATTATTATTATTATTGCTTTTGTATGTTGGGTCTTCCTAGCTCATATTGCAAGCTCAGTGCATCTGGTCCAATCTCTTTTTGTGCTCATATGGGGGGAGAGGGTATCTGGGAGTACTCTTTTGGTGTCTTTAGGTGCTCTGTAAACACAGCGCAGCTTTCAAATCACGAATAAAAAATCCCTTGTCAAAATCAGGCTACTAAGCGGTTTATGCAACTCAGGCCACACAATAAACAATATTTGTTACAAATTGAAACAAAGTTATAATTTTTTTTATGAGATGATCCATAGTCGTTTCGCGAATAAATGAAGGCCATATATATTGAATTATATTTATATTTGAATGTTTAGTTTTTAAATTTGTATTTAGACAAAATATAGTTTTATTTTGAAATAAGTAAAGCTTGAAGCCATGATTGCATTGTTTGATATCCCCAGCCCTGATTGCAGTACTATCCATGTTTATCTATGGGATGGTTTACTTTCCTGTGTTCGCGAGTCTTGCCTTAGCCACTGCGTTTTCTTACCTAATTGGCTCCTTGTACACCTGGATGTTTCTTGTGGTTGATGTCTACAAGCTGACCGAGTGTAGTTTTAACGTGGTACGTTTTTTAAATATTTATTTGCTTTTATTTCTATTTATAGCGTCCCAGCCTGGATTGTGGGAATCGTCTGTTGGATAGTATTACACTTAGTCTAAACGCATCCAAGGGACACAACAATTAACATTATACTTGATAAAACATGTTAAGTATTGTTAAAGACTTAAACTGATGTTTATTAACCCTTAAAGTGCTGAGCTGTTTTAAAATGAAGACATACAAAGGGAAATTACTATATAAATGTTTAGAGGCTATGCTACCACACGCATCTTAAGGGTTAACAGATGGGGATGATCGTCTCGTTGTCTCTCTATTCGTTGCTTTAACTCGAAGGTTCTTTCACTGTCCATCTTTCTTCAAGCCCTATATCTGTAACGTCATTCGCCCGTCTGGCTTCCTCACGGAATTTTAATTAATGTCACAATCTAGTCTCCACACTTGTCTCCTCTTCATAAGCAGGGCCGGCCCTAAATATAGGGAAACTAGGGCTCACAAATGGGCTGGGGTCTCGCAAAGGAAAAAAAATCTTATTAAAAAAATGCGAAACTTGGACCAAAACTCAACTATAGCAGAGATCAATGTCTACTAGCCTAGCGCTAAATCTCTGCTATAACCTATGGTCTATTGGTGAATGTTTTGATGAACTTGTTAGACCACTATATTTAGAAGAACCTTGTTTATTCCAATGGGTAAATATGTCAAATGAATATTTCGAGTCTGATAAAGTGGAGAATGCAAAGTGGTGGTTTATTACATTTTGTTACACGTCAGCTTTTATGGTTTTATCCAAATAATTAAATTGTGTTATTTTATTTTTGATAGTGTTTACTTGTATTTTTATGTGTAGGCCACCTAATTCACTTCGCCTAGCACCTCCGATACCTAAGTCTGACCCAGGTCTAAGCCAACGAGTTAAATGATTTCTATTGTCGCTTCGACACGAACAATTTTAATAATCTAAGACTCAAAGCCCTTGAAGATGTCAATGTTAACAACTGTTTAGAATTAGCGATTACTAAAGAGCAAGTTTGTAACATTTTCAAAAATGTCAACCCAATGAAAGCTGGTGGGCCTGATGGAATAAAAGGGCGAATCTTAAAAGAATGTGCTGAACAACTAGCTGAACCTTTCCAAGATATTTTTTTCTACTTCATTACTAAACCATGAGATACCACCTGTGTGGAAGTCATCTATAATTGTACCTGTGCCAAAGGTTTCCAAACCGAAGGAAATGAATGACTATAGACCTGTTTCACTTACTTCCATTGTGTCTAAATGTTTAGAAAACAATTGGTTAAAATGTTTCTTCTGAATGATCTTGGTAATAAGTTAGACCCTTTAAAATTTGCTTACCAAAAGGGTAAAGGTGTAGACGATGCCATCCTAAATATTTTAAATTGTGTCTACAAACATCTGGACTTACCGAACACTTATGTAAGATTGTTCTTTATTGATTTCTCATCAGCTTTTAACACTATACAACTTCATTTACTCATTGAAAATATGAAAGCATTGAAGATTAGTCCATACATAATACTATGGGCTAATGAATTTTTGACCCAGAGATCTCAGAGGGTTAGGGTAAACAATGTTTTATCAAATGAACGCATATTAACACAGGGGCGCCCCAGGGGGCTGTGACATCGCCATTGTGGTTCATTTTGTACACCAATGATTTTCAATCCGATAGTCCTTTTTGCTCCTTCACAAAATTCGCTGATGATGCGGCTCTTCTTTTCCTGCTCTGAGAGAGCTCAGACGTAAATGAGTATTTCAGAGAAATAGAACACATTGATAAATACTGTAAAGATAATTTTTTATTATTAAATGTAAAAAAAAACAAAGAAATGATAATCGATTTTCGTAGGGAAAAGAAGGAAAATGATATTGTTTCTGTAGCTGGAGAGACTATTGAAATAGTGCAAACCTTTAAATACCTTGGTACTATCCTAGACAATAAACTAAATTTTACTGCAAATACTGATTATATCAGCAAAAAAGGGCAGCAAAGATTACGATTACTAAGAAAACTGTCCTCGTTTAATGTTAGCGAAAAGGCCTTGGCTATGTTTTATCACGCTCACATCTGCAATATTTTAAGTTTCAATATCACTGCCTGGTATGGCAGTCTAAGCATTAAAAGTAAACTTTATAGAATCCTAAATGCTGCTGGTAAAATCATTGGCAAAAAACAAACCCCATTTGGGCAGTTGTTTGAGACAAACATCTATAAAAAAGTTATCAAGATCCTCGAAATAAAGAATCACCCTTTGTGTCAGGATTTTGTAATTTTACCATCACAAAAGAGATACAAGACACCGATAGCAAAGACAAACAGACACAAACACTCTTTTGTTTCCTTGGCTATCAAATCATTAAATAAGAACAATCTGGTATAAACTTTGTCACATGTAAATTATGAGTGAGTCTGGTGTGAATGTACACTTTGGTTTCTTATAGTTATAATGTTTTTTGTTTTAGTGTAATGCACAAATTGTAAGACATATTTATGTACGGACAATAAAGATTATTATTATTATTATTATATTAAAAATAGATGTTCATTTCAAACACAACATCATCCCAAAGCAACACTGATACAAATACTTACCAAAGTTTCGCGCCTTCTGTTTCACAGACAGGTCGTGTGGTCCTTCTTGTCCACGCTCTGCCCAGATTGCTCTGCCTGGCATACCTTAGCGTCTCTCTGCCCTTCAGATTCATTAGGGCCTGCAAAAAGCAAAACTTCATTTTGCCCACTTTGGGAGAAGCGCCTTACTGCGAGACTTTAGAAACAATCAAAGACTCTTACCAAGGGAAACATGTCAGGAGGTTGCTACGGAAACCTGATGTTGAAAAGTAAGTTGAAATGTCGTCTTTAATGTCTTCTGGTGGTATCAGACGACTTCTTTGACCTTACAATACTTATATGTATACTCCTTTAAGAAGATAAGCGAAATGTTTAAAAATATTCTAAACTTCACGAAGAGCCATGCATCCCCCCCCCCAAAAAAAAAAATGTCATTCGTATATTGAACCTTGAGAATTGATTCCTCCCCTTCACTTATCCTTTAGTGTGTTTGACCGTTGGGGCACCACACATGATCTGTCGACTGTCTTTCTTCATTTCTCTTTGCCTTTTACCTTGACTAGACTCTCATTCGATGATAGGCCCACCCATTCTTTGATGTTGTCTTTTCATCGCATTCTCTGTCTTTCTCTTCTTCTTTCCCCCTAGTAATGTTTCCTGTAGTGAAATTGTCGGAAGCCCTAAGGGCCTCGTGATATGACCATATAGTTTAATTTATGTTTTTTGACAATGGTCTGCAGAATTCGTCAATTATCATATTAATATTATTACATTCCCGTTAATCGAAATATTTAAGAATTCACTTAACTTCCAAACTCTAAGTTAACCCTTCATAGCCTACATAAACTGAGACTTTTGGTAGTGGCCCATTGTGCATTTAGTGTTGTAGAGCGAGATAAAGCTTAACGTTAAGAGCCCCTATTTGTGTTGTTTAAAAACAAATATTCTTTTTATTTATAGCGAAGCGAAAGGAATGGTAGCCAACTTAAAATTGACGCTGTCAAATCTAGCAGATCAATTCATTTATCATAGACAAAGTGGTAAGTAGCCTAAAATCACCTAAATAAAGCATTCTAAAAGTGTCCAGAATCATAAGAGTTAAATATTTGATAAGATTTTAACTTCACATTATTTGGTAAATAAATTACTGATTAAATTTTTACCTTAACCAGATCAAGCAATCAAACATTTTTATTATGTATTAAATGTATTTTTTTCATAGGATTTATTGGTTTAAAAAACATATTGGAGATTTTCATCCATGGAGGCTAATCCATAGTGAGCGATATTTCATCCATGGAGGCTAATCCATAGTGAGCGATACTTCATCCATGGAGACTAATCCATAGTGAGCGATATTTCATCCACGGAGGCTAATCCATAGTGAGCGATACTTCATCCATGGAGGCTAATCCATAGTGAGCGATACTTCATCCATGGAGGCTAATCCATAGTGAGCGATATTTCATCCATGGAGCCTAATCCATAGTGAGCGATATTTCATCCATGGAGGCTAATCCATAGTGAGCGATATTCCATCCATGGAGGCTAATCCATAGTGAGCGATATTTCATCCATGGAGGCTAATCCATAGTGAGCGATATTCCATCCATGGAGGCTAATCCATAGTGAGCGATATTCCATCCATGGAGGCTAATCCATAGTGAGCGATATTTCATCCATGGAGGCTAATCCATAGTGAGCGATATTTCATCCATGGAGGCTAATCCATAGTGAGCGATATTCCATCCATGGAGGCTAATCCATAGTGAGCGATATTCCATCCATGGAGGCTAATCCATAGTGAGCGATATTCCATCCATGGAGGCTAATCCATAGTGAGCGATATTTCATCCATGGAGGCTAATCCATAGTGAGCGATATTCCATCCATGGAGGCTAATCCATAGTGAGCGATATTCCATCCATGGAGGCTAATCCATAGTGAGCGATATTTCATCCATGGAGGCTAATCCATAGTGAGCGATATTCCATCCATGGAGGCTAATCCATAGTGAGCGATATTCCATCCATGGAGGCTAATCCATAGTGAGCGATACTTCATCCATGGAGGCTAATCCATAGTGAGCGATACTTCATCCATGGAGGCTAATCCATAGTGAGCGATATTTTTGGTGTATCTGGTGTACAGAGTACGGAGGCGTTGATGAGGCAAAACATAGTCCCTCGAGACGTAAAATGCCTCAGAACAGAATCACGTTTCTAAACTCTTTAGTTAGAAGCACAAAGTAATTTTTCAATATTTAGTTGGCAACATTGGCCTTTCATTAAGATGTCCTTGACCTTTTTTTAAAAATATCTTCCAGTCTTCCTCTTTCAATTTTCTTTTGTTTTTCTTTAAGTTGCTACCACATTTCCTCATATTGCTTTATCTTCTTCTCCCTCTTACTGAATCTTATTGCTTAGAGAACGTAAACAGCATCTTTCAAATCACAGTGTAAACAAAGAGCAGATTTTTGTGAAAATGTCCACTATGTGTTTAAAAACATCACCAAACAAACCCCTCCCCCCAAAAAAAAAAAAAAAAAATTATTATTTAAACAAAATTAGAATGTCATGTTTGTTTTACAGGTTTCAGGTTTCCATCAAGATTGTTGTCTGTCATGTTTGCATCAGCCTCTGTCATATACGTGGTAAGTAGTTTCAGTATAGAGGCACTACCTACAAGTCGACAACAGCGCTGGCTCGAACACTTATCCTGGATGGGGGAGACCACATGCCGAAGGCGATTTTTTTCTGACGAGCTAGCTGAAAGGAGGACGACGTAACATAGTGGAATCTTTATAAAGATTAAATCAGGCGACATTTTGCCTTCACTTGCATAGCGGAAAGTAGCTTGCAGCAAATGGCATCTGAAAGAGACAGAGAGCTCTCAAGAACGCCGCGTCACACACATTAAGATACAAAAGAAAAGAACTTGCCAAAGACAGATGTAGAAGAAAACTGCGGACAACGGCTTTGTCTAAATCAGATGTGACAAAATATGCATGTTACAATTGGGTCGGCATAGTCTTGTGAAACACTGCACTCATCCTTAATAATCTTCACTATCGAATACATCACCAATATTAGTATTGTTGTTCCGCGCCCCCCCCTCTTCCCAACTCACGCATCCATTTTTACTTTTAAAAAGACAAATTAATTATTGTGTCAATTTCATCGGTTTGAATAACAAAATTAATTTCATACAATTACATATGTAAAAAAAAAAAAATAGGGAGGCTACGTATAGAAAACTACTCATCGGCAAATCATGGAAATCTTCTAGTTACTTTGTTCCTCTTATGAAACAAACAATTCATTTTTGTTTTACATCTAACGTGCTGACCAACTTCAATAAATGACGGGTTCATGTCCTAGTAATGTTATGTTTTATTACATAGAAAATGTCAAGGTAAGGTTAGTAAAAATGTATCAGAAAATATTTAAAACTTACCTGAATTCGGAATTTACTGAGCCTATGATTCCATGTTCAAGTCTTGTTTAAAAATTCAAGTTTATTAGTCTATCTAGATAAGCTGAAAATGGTAAATTGACCACAGCGACCAAAATCCTAGTCTACAACGCCTGTGTTGTGAGCACTCTCCTTTATGGCAGTGAAAGCTGGTCAACATACATGTACCAAGAGCACCGATTGAATAGTTTCCACTTGCGCTGCCTGAGACGCATAATGGGCATCTCTTGGAGGGACCATGTCTCCAATCAGGAAGTTTTAAGATTGGCCAATATGAACAGCATGTATGCTCTCCTGACACAAAGAAGATTACGCTGGCTCGGACATGTCACCCGCATGCCAGATGGCAGAATCCCGAAAGATATCTTATATGCTGAGCTTGTGGAAGGAGTCAGACCCAAGGGCCGCCCAAGACTAACATATAGAGATGTCTGCAAGCGAGACATGAGAGCCTCAGGCATCAGCGAAAGTATGTGGGAAAACATAGCCAAAGACCGGAGTGCATGGAGACAGACTGTGCGTGCTGGGACAACCCTTGCTGAGAACAAAAGAATTGAAGCGGCTTTAATCAAGAGGGATAAAAAGAAAGCTGCCCTGTCTGCTAGCCCTAAATCAGAGGCATACACATGTACGAATTGTGGCAAAGTCTGCCGTTCTAGAATTGGCTTGATTAGCCACACCAGATTCTGCCCCGTCTCAAGATTAAGCCAAAACTAGTGACTCATTTGGGCGCATCCATTGCCTTTCGAGACAAAAGGAGCCATATAGATAAGCTGAAAGGAGGTTGGTCATTGTAATGGCTTCACGACACCCTCTTTAAACCGCAGCTCATAGAAACTCGTGATTTTGACAACACTTGCTTGCGAAACCCATTTCTCTCTAAGGGAGGACACTCTTCTATAACCAAACTTTATTTAATCCAGGTGACAGTTGAGTTATTGGCCTTGCTACTGCACTTGTACCAGCAAATCAAAACTGTGGTAGCAGTCACACTGTACACCTCAACCTTCGTGCCAACCAACTTCATGCCAACCACTTTCACAGAAAAACACTACCTTGCCACATTGATTGTCGGGGTTGTGAAATGTAAGAGTTTTCACCCATTTCGATGTCGTAGTTGGCATGCATTTCTTTGTTTGTTGCATAGATATAGGAATTATAGGCATTAGGCACTGAGGGTAGACGAATTGCCACTGGGGGGGTTTTGATACTTGAACAGAGTGCTCTGCTCTTTGTTATTGAAGCCATGGCTCATATTCTTACAGCAATGAAAGACAATAAAATAGAAAAAGAAGTGAAGGCAATATTGAGAAATGGGGAAAAAGGTGGGGGTGCGATATTAGAGAACGTACAGAAAAACGTGAGTAAAACAAGAAAAACATATTTAAAAAATAACAGTTTTAAAAAGACAATACCTCTATTTAAACAACTTAAAATAAAATATTTAAAAAAAATATTTTTTTTGGCTGAAGTTGAGTTTTAAACTCATGATTCTGACATTGTCAGCTTCTACCAATTAGGCCAGCGGACGTTGTATAAGCTATCTATTATTTATTGATTCGTTTATTACCTGTAAAACTCTTAAAGATTTAGTCTAGATATAGATCTACTTCTAAAGATCCAGTCTTCTTTTAGATCTAGACTCTTGACGTAATCTATATTAGATTTACGTAAAAATATAAGCGAAGCTTAGATAATCTATAAATAAACTGAAAGCAACGATTGTTTTTATAATTGAATAATTCCATCGAAATATATTACTATCGTCCTCTCACTAATTAAAGAATACAAATTACATTTATACTACAAGCGGAAATAGCTAAGGTGACAACAAGGGCACATAAATTATTCTATATATTTTTTTTAATAACAAAGCTTACCAACACTTCCGTAGTCTGGGATATCGCATACGCCCGAAGACATTTTATAGATAAATATTTTTTTTGTGAGCATATAATAGTTTCTTGTTGTTTTCGTTACCTTTTAGAATGTAAACGATTTGACGAATGACAGTCTATAAAGTGACTCTGTCTGTCTGGGTGGACTCTTTGACACGTTTTTTTCTCCCACTTCCCAGTCTCGGATCAAGTTGAAACTTTGCAAAATTATTCATGGTCAAAGACAAAACATGAATCAATAAAAAAATTATTAAAAAATTCAGTTAATCATTAAGTGGTAATTAATTATTTTCTTTTAGCCAAAATAGTCAGTTAATCAATTAGGGGTAATTAATTAATTTTGTTTATATAGATATGGGGAGATAAACCTTACAGTATTGAAAACTATGAAAATTATTTGAGGTGTTCCCCAGATATAAGATTTTGTTTTTTTTAAGTACTCTTTATATTTTCTTGTTACAAAACACATTAGTGCTAAGAGCATTGACATTGTAATGATAATGTTGAGACAATGAATTGCTCCCAATAGCAGATATTTACAGAGGCATACAAACATTGATATCATTCAATGCTCCCCCAGGGTCCATGATTGTGTCAGTCAGTATGGCATGTGTCACAAGTTTCATCAACATCCTGTTTATGTTGTCATCCTTCAGGTAACTAGAGCTGGAATTTTCTTTTCAACTTTAAACAATCAGTCTTCAGTACTTTTTATTCTTAAATTGTATGATTTTTACTATGACTTGTTTTAAATTGTAGATCATGTTTACAGTGGTTCGGCCACATGAGCATACATCCAGTGTATTGTCATATCATCTTAGTAAAATCTTATCAATCGCTTATTAGATTATTTGTCGGAAAGAGTTATAGTCAAACTAACAACTGGCAGACAACGGTTATGTCTGCGCTAGGAGAGGCAAAATATGTAGATCACAGCTAGGGTTGCAGGGCTGTGAGAAATACTGCACTCCTTCTTTAGCTTCGGACTTGAACCCAAACTTTATGTTTTGTGGTTCAGGGATAAGAAACACTTCTAGTCGACTCGTATTTGGTCTTCAAGAGGAAAACTAAGACGGACCGATATAATCTAAGGTAGCTAACTTTTGTAATATGTCCAATGTTACAAGACAAATAGATGGTTTCAACTGTATGTGACCCAGACCAAGACCATTCTTTATAGTTCTCAACACGTACAGACCTGTGACGTGGCAACGAGCTATTAGTCTAAACTGCCCCACAGGTTGTCACGTTACAGGTTGGTGTTCAGGCATTCTATGATGATTGATCTCGCTCAGACGCTGATGACACTATCGTTATATTACCTTATGTCATAGTTTAATGTGGACATGTGGATTATTAATGTGGGTTATTAATGTGGACATGTGGGTTATTAATGTGGATTATTAATGTGGGTTATTAATGTGGACATGTGGATTATTAATGTGGGTTATTAATGTGGACATGTGGGTTAGTACTGTTGATACGTATAGATCATCATGTTATTCACTTGTTTGACCAGAACAAATCTATACGCCCTTTACCGAGGTGATTCCAGCCAAATACCACCACCATCAGCTCAGAATGCAGCTTCTCTATGTGTAAGTTGTGTGACAGTCACTCGTGTTATAAAACCATCATGCTCCTCACCAGCATCATGATAATCATCATCTTCATCATAATCAAAATAGTCATCATCATCATTATTATTCCAGCCAGTGGCGTCACTAGGGTCGGTGTCTCTGTGTTTTTCAACATTTTACAATAAAAAATGTTATGTTCGCAACTCAACTGATCAGACAAGATGTTTGGGGTGCGCTTTAAGCTTGTTCGGAGATGTCCGGGGCGAAGCCCCGGGCGCCAAGCGTTTTTCTACATTTCTGAGCTTCAGAAACTCTTTCTCCTGGCGTTTACAATGTATTATTTTTCTCATTATAGGAAGATTAGAAGTCAAATAGAATTAAATTGTGAAAGTGTGGGACATGTTGATACTAAACTGAGAGACATTCAAGGTAGTCATTTTCCCGACTTGGGTGTCACTCCCTGGTGGATGTCACCCGGTGTCACCGGATGTCCCCCCCCTAGTAACGCCACTGATTCCAGCGACATCATTACATCATCCTCATCTTAATTGTAATTATTATTACATCATCATGATGAACACCATGAACAGAGGATGGCAGTAGGTAGGTTTTCAACTCGGAACCACCGTGATGACTGTTCGGAGCGCATACCACACAAACAAGCATCACGCTATTTCATTTGGATTGTACAAATATCTGGCTATAGATAAAGGAGCATGTTGCAGTGCACATGTACATTTTCGAGACTTATTTTAGAACGATCTTGTAATAGCACTGACGTATATATGTATATTATACGTTATTACCATGACAAGAGGGGTGTTCTCTAAGTGTCTCATCTTTTGATCATTTCAGGTTGGCAGCATCAAGTATGCAGGTTTCCAAGTGGCTTATATATTTTGGGGTATTTGTTGCTGGTTAATCATAGCGCATTTAATTCTCTCTAAAATGTTCATTAATTTTGTTTTGTTATGTCCCTTGATCAAAGCTGTTTTTCTTTTTTATTAAAACTTTATATAGTAATGCTATTTTTTAACAGCAACAATGTGTATCAACTGTTTCAACTAAGCACTAGTGATCTATCGTTCCAGCTTACGTTATCAGCATGTGCCTCTATTTGGTGATCTGTTTCTTCCTCTCGGCCATCATCCTCTCACTGCTGCACGGCTACTCGGATTGGCTCCTTCATGTTGTCTCACAAATTTGGTAAAATATGTTCAATAGGTAGATCCGATGATTCAATAATTCAAATGTATTTTAAAAAGTACTAAATCAATCTGTGATAGACGGTGATAGGTTTGCAATGACTCGAATTTCAGAGTTAATTTTTTTTTATTGATCAGTATACATTTTAGATTTTGGATCTTTGGTACTGAAATAGTTTATTGATTTGCTTATGTTATGTTGATTTATCGCACTATCTATGAAATTAGACTACACCAAATGGTCTATAAAAAAAGCATATGTAATTCAAGCTTAAAATATAACACAACAATTTTAGAGATTAATGATTATGATTATTTCTTTATTGGTAAATATTTTTGCTTTTAAATTAGGAAACCTCGCTATTTGTGCTATTCATTTAGCGTTTTCATCATAGGAATCCTTGGATGCTAGGCCTCTTGTCTTTTTCTCTCCTCCGTTTGGGTCTCTCTTTGATCTTTTTGATAGATGGGGGCTTTTAAAACATTTATTAAAAATTTAAAGCAGCTAACATATTTAATATTAATAATAACCAAAGAAATAATATCAGGTAATCCTAATGGAGAAAATATTAACAATAATTTAAAAAAGTTATATGGCACGAATTTCAACTGTGTAGCTAAACTTTCAGATTATTTTTTTATATTTTTTTTTTGCCTACGCCTCTTTTTTTTTTTGGGCTTCATAAGTCTGCGATTTCTTACAGAATTATAATACAGATAATTGACTAACCTACATGACGAGATTGACACATAAAATGTGTATGATGTTATTTTCCTTTTTTTGAAGTCACGTCTGCTACATGTAACGTTTTCGTCATTTTCAGATGATTTTAAAAATGTTAATTTTGTTTTTATTCATGATCCTGTATTCAAGGATTTAGGGTTGTACAGGTTTTATAGTTAATTTAAGTAAGATATTAAATCAGTGATTATATGATCAACTTCTCTTGAGAATGAATAAGCATTTGAAATATTAAAATAATAACGATATAAAAAAAATGAACTCCTTAAATTTTTAAATAAATAAAAAAATTTGTTATCTAGATTTAAACATCATAGAATATAGCAGTAAAGTAAAAGCAACATTTGATAAATGCTAATCTTTCTTTTCAATACACAATGTTATCATCAATAACAGATGTCTCCTTATAATTTCTACTTCAACGTAATGTAGTCTTTGGTCTCTTTATGTTTTCTAAATAAGGTTAAATGAAATAAAAACAGAAATACAAAATTACTGCCCTTTAAGCTGTTTCTGTCTCTATACGGACTCCACAGGCCAAGTGTTCTTTCTGCGTTAGCTATCATGGTGCTTCAGATGGTTCTTGCAAAATGTATTTTTTTGCAAGGCGACGGTCGGCATCTGCGTCTAGACAACAGGTCAGTTTTCAATGTTTTTTGCTGCGTAGTCATTGAGTGGTTCATTGATTACTGTCTATAAAGTAGTTATGATTCACCACCATACACACCAATGGAAGATCAGGAACCTTAGAAGGTGGTTAGGGTTGCATGTTTTTTTTTTCAGAAGGATAAATATAAACACATCAGCACTCACATTTCATATTATCTATATATATATATATATTTACTCATTATATATTCATCCAACAATAAGAAGAGTCATTTTCTTCATTCTAAATGTGACGTTTCTCCGACACCTTACAAATGCATTATCCTGTCGTCTACAGACCACTATTCATCATAGTTTAAAACAAAACGTTCAGATAAAATGACGTCGAAAAAAAGAGCGACACAAGCCGATACTGAAGTGTGGACATTCGATGAATACATAGCTTAAGAAAGTCTTTATTTGGCGTGATCATGGCAAGGGCTTCGAGCAGAGCAAGACCTCTTGAAGACGATCTGTTTTTGATCAGTAAAGTAAAGTTTCCCTTTCAGACCTAGTGGTCTATAGGGCAGATGATGTAAAGGTTATCTGATTCTGTGGCCTACGGTTAACGAGGGTGTCATGTGACCAGCACAACGACCAACCACCTTTTCTTTTCCCCAACTGATGTCAGGTACCCATTTAAAGCTTAGAGGGTTCAGAGCCGCCCAAAGATCCCGAAATTAAAAATTCCAGTCTTCACCAGGATTCGAAACCGGGACACCCAGTTTGGAAGTCAAGCCCTTTACCGCTCAGCCACCGCGCCTCCGTTTTTTTTATCAGTAGAAGACATTAACAGAAGTACTGTACGATGCTATTGAGAAATATATATGTTTAATATATATATATATCCCTTTTTTTGGGGGTGGGGGGGGACGATGCAGCCCGTGTTCCAACGTTCATACGTGCTTCAAGCCGAAATAAGTTGGACACCACCGGATAAGATCACTTATAAATTCACCATGATTTGTCGTTATGTTTGTTTTAAAATATTTTTTTCCACAGGAGATTCTTTTTCATCTTTACCTATTTCATGTTCTTCTTCAACATCTTCTTGGGGCTTTTCTCGTGTCTTTTGAGAATTTTGAAGGCAATGGTGATTGGAGTTATGTTCCTTGCGAGGTTAGACTGCAGTACTCTGCCACGAAGATTTGAATTTTTTGATCCAGGTAAGAATGTCGAACTTAGATACAGGTAAGAATGTCGAACTTAGATACTATTAAGTTTGTCGAACTTTGATCCAGGTAAGAATGTTGATCTTTGATCCAGTTAAGAATTCGATCTTAGATCCAGGTAAGAATGTTGATCTTTGATCCAGGTAAGAATTCAATCTACGATCCAGGTAAGAATGTTGATCTTTGATCCAGGTAAGAGTGTTGATCTTTGGTTCAGGTAAGAATTCGATCTTTGATCCAGGTAAGAATGTTGATCTTTGATCCAGGTAAGAATGTCGATCTTTGATACAGGTAAGAATGTCAAACTTTGATACTGTTAAGTTTGTCGAACTTTGATCCAGGTAAGAATGTTGATCTTTGATCCAGGTAAGAATGTTGATCTTTGATCCAGGTAAGAATTCGATTCAGGTAGGAATGTTGATCTTTGATCCAGTTACGAGATCAATCTTTGATCCAGGTAAAAATTTGATCTTTGATCTAGGTAAGAATGTCGATCTTTGATCCAGATAAGAATGTTGATCTTTGATCCAGGTAAAAATTCGATCTTTGATCCAGGTAAGAATGTCAATCTTTGATCCAGGTAAGAATGTTGATCTTTGATCCAGGTAAGGATGTTGATATTAATTGTGGTGTCCTCGAACATTCGACTTTAACGACTTTTGTCTTATTTATAAGAACTAAAAAGATAGAAATAAAAAATTCATCCAGAAGTATATCTTAAGGAAGGTTGTTTTTTTCTAATACAGTCGAATCCGTTTAATCAGACAATGCTAAGATACCCTATAATTTATGTGCTCTAATTTATTAGACAAGATAATGTTATTGGTTCAAACTAATGGAAACCCGTATCAAGTTGTAACTTTGCATAATTATTCATAGTCGGATCAATCCAAAAAGTAACCAGTTAGTTAATCATTTAGTACTAATTAATTAATTTTGTTTTATATTACTAAAAAAAAGGAGATAAACCACGTAATTTTCAGATAAATGACAGTAATTAGCGGTTTCTTCCCTTAGCTAAGCTTTGTTTTAAAAAGTATTCTTTTTTCTATTGATTGAGTAATTATTTTTTTTTATAATTGTTTTATATGTGCCATTTATTCTAACGTCGAACTTATCTAAATTTTATGACTAGGTTTTGCGGCCTACCAAGGTTATATCCACCTGGAAGTGGCCCACACCCACCCAGTCGTCAATGTCTTTATACGGCTCCTGGCAGCACTGAGCAGGTCAAGGTCATTATCACACACTGACCTGAACACAGAAGATCTTAAAATCCCAATATATAGCCAACATAAAGGTGAATTTTAATTTTACAAAGCTTATATCAACTCACTCTGTCAGTCTGTCTGTCCATCTGTCTGTCTGGTACAAACTTTGTAGACGTTATTTTTCCCGCTTTTCATGCTCGGATCAAGTTAAAACTTTGTACAATTATTTATTGTCACTAACGACACATGAATCAATAGAAAAATTGACCAATTATTTTATCAGTTAGTCATAAGTAATTAATTTTTTGTATATAGTAATAGTACTAGTTAAGGGAAGATACGCCTTGTGTACAGAATTAGGGCGTCGCCTAAAAATGTGAAACTGACAATAGATAACTATAAAACCTTTTATTTTCATAAGAATTTGTCTAGCTCAGTGACTAATGTGTCGGTATGCCATTAAGGAGGCTTGAGCCCTGGATTTCGAAATTCAGCAAATTTTTTTTTTAAAAGCCAGCACGTAAACTATCTATCTATCTATCTAGGTATCTTTCATGTATGTCAGTCTGTCTGTCAGTCAGTCTGTCTGTTTATCCTTATAAAATAACTTGTTTTTATCAATTGTCTAACAGTGCTCCCCACAAATGTGTCGGCCAGGTTTCATTGGCATGTGCTATACACACTTCTACACAATCCCACGGTAGGTAATGGCATGATTTCAGTGGCATTCGCTTTTTAGTGAAAAAGAAAATAGAAAATAAAAGGATGGCAGTGCAACAAAGAAACCCAGAAACCCGGATAGGGATGATAGTATATAGCTGAAACTCAGTCCTCAAACCTCTACGAGAGCCTGAAAATATCAATAGGTGTGGCTGCTTTGCAAACAAAGTTATTATGCAAAACGAATGTGAGTCAAAAAGAGATGAATATTTGTTGTTTTTAAGAGTTGAATTTTCAGTGATGACACTAGCGCGGTCGATGATGTAACCACGTAATCACGTGCTAGCCGAATATCGAAAACTCTTTGAATAAAATACCAACGGGAACAAGATCTATAGTAGTCAAAGTGGTGATGCTTGATTTGAATTACAAATAAGATTTATTCTAGAATTCTTTCTTTTTTTAAGAATTGCCTTTGAATGTAATAGGTCCACATGTCGTAGACATCATTGCCAGCAGAATGTATAATATTTAGTCGATAACGCGTTTCTTTTTGTTAAAATTTTGTGTCACATGGGTGAGCTAACTGCAGAATTAGAGAAAAGGATCCTAGCCATGGAATCGAGATGGTACCACCATCAAGGACCACTTAACAAATGAGAAAATACGAAAGATGATCACAATCTCAATATAGACCCACCATGACCTGCATACCACATTGCCAATAAAACGCAACCTAAACTGTGTGGGAATATCACGAGGTCCTCGTGGCTGACAAAGACTTTCCTGCACGGCACATATCAACGAAAAAGAATAGGAAGCAGACAGAAAAAGCGAAGACAAAGTCAAAGAATGTGCGGGCATGTCATTAAAATAGAATCTAGTTAAGATAAAAGAAAAATGGAGATATGCAGTCGACAGATCATGTGTGGTACACCAACGTTCCAACAGACTAGAGACTAGGTGAAGGTAAATGTGGGTGAACACACAAAGTTAAGTATTTCACAATTGTTAGTGGAAACCAATCGTTCCGTTCGATTGAAAACAAAGCAAGATCAATACAATATGTTCTGTTACACTGTACACCATACGTTTTTCTAGTTTTTATTTAAAAAAACAACAACTGTTGTCCGATAGATTAAGTTGTTTATAACATAAGTCTTTACTGACTTTTAATCAAAAAGAAAATACATTTGTATACGTACATAACTTCGCATTTCTGTAATTGATAAAATCTACTCATCTATGTTACTAACTAAACTTGTTTAAATCATTGTTTTGTGTAATTTGAATCCTCCCCCGTGTAGACACATACACACGTTTACTTTCTGTTTCCAGATCAGAATCTACCGTAAAGGTTTCATTCAGGCCATGAAGAAAGCCAGGCTAGAAGGTCTGAAGGTACCTATCAGTGACCAGCCCATTACGGAGTTCGACTTGGTCAAACTGCAGGCTCAGAAGGAGCGTCTCAAGGAGTACGAAACCTTGAAAAGCAAATCCGCTCAATACAACCTTTTGAAAGGGGCCACGGACCTGACCGTTGGGATCAGCGGTGTCCAGCAGAAGGTCGAGGTCAAGGTCCAAGGCAAAAAGAAAGAAAAACATCGGAAGAGGCGGTTCCTATTGTTCCGCAGGCATAAGAAGCAGCACGCGGAGTCGTCGCTCATCCACTCGCTGAGCGTGGACGAGAGAGACAACGAGGTGAAAAGTCTGCAGGAAGAAAACATTGAAACCGTGAAGCCTGAGGGAGAACTGGGAACTCAGATACAGAAACAAGAAACCATTGTTAGATTAAATGACGAGACATCCGCTATTAACATTTAAACATTTGCTCACGACAACTTGCTGCTCAACACTGTAACATAAGAAGAAACACTTCTTAAAGTATGACAACTACATGTTTATGGATTTACTTAAAAGCTAAAAATAAACTATATATCAAAGGATTATGTTCATTCCCATTTTATTTCCTTTCGCTATTCTGTATGTCTTTGGCATTATGGAGCATTCTGTGCCATTATGTTTTGCGCCCATTTTCTGTAAATTCTTCCTGCTCTTCCTTCATATTTGATTTTTGAGACTTCGATCGCATTCGATAATCTACAAAGTAGCATTTGCCTTTTTCTTTAAATCTATACTGATGTACTTAAAGATATACGTTTAGATTTCTGTAGTATTGAAAATGCAATAGATTTAAAAAAAAAAAATGATCTGGATGTCAATTACTGTTAGAACTTTGATGTTACTGTGATATATTTTGTGTTATTGAGAAGAGAGATGTAACAGTAGTGGTGACAGACTGACCAGTTGCTTCATACAGACGTTTTGGAATAAGTGAAAATAACGCCGCAGCCTATTATCATTCATTTAAACTAAAATTATCTAAAAAAAGAATAATTTTATTTTAAAGATGGATAATCCTTAATACTAGAATACAATGCTCATGGGTGTTCAATAAATCTTGAAACAGCAATAGGAGTACCTAGAGTTGAGAGACGCACCAAACAGGACGGATATTGAACGCGACGTACAGTGCGGCTTATTCACATTAGGGGTAATGTGCATCCAGAATAAGCCACTAGTCACTACATAACCAGCACATCTCAAACATCAAGTTACGGACAGAGGACTTTGAATCCTTTATTTGTTGTTATTAAAACGTTGTTTTACTTTGTGGAGTTGAATCTATAGCTTTGTACACCCAGCAGCAGTCAGCTGTTTGATTATCTGCATTAACGGATGCCAGCATCATACAATTTACTGACAGTTCGCTTCTGTATCAATTGTGATACATTGCAGTTGCAAAAGTATATTAACTTTATGTATTTTAAAAGTATAATTAATGTTTTAAATAAACTTTGTAAACAAAGTTTTATTAAAGAATGTATTATTGTCTTGAATCTCACTGCGTGTTTTTTTTTCTCCAGTTTCACCTTATATGCTCAAAACACTATGTCTGTATTTAGCCGTAGGAGAATCTGTTTAGCTCAGTGGTTCCCAAACTTTTTTGTCTCGTAGACCCCTTGTCGTGTTTTCTGGTTTTCGGTAGACCCCCTGCTTAACTTGTATTGCATTTTTGCAGATTCATTACTTCATTTTTTAAACTAATTTCTAACTGTAGTGTAGTAAGTCGAAGAGTGGAAAAGTAATTTAAATCTGAGAGCTCTATCTTTTATTACTGATAAAATTAAAATTTGAACCAATTAAAATAACAATTAATATGTATTGCTGGAATAACCAAACACACAAGAAATTATTTTTTTTTGTATGTTCTTCGTCCGTTACTACGGATATAATGTTTCATATAGAAATTTGTTGTTTTATGAAGTAGTCCTTCAAACATGAAATATTAATTAATTAATTTGCCTTATGTATTATTGTAAAAGTTTTCGCAAAGAGTTTCTCGTGTATTTCTTGATCTTTTACGTCTAGCTTAAATATTGGGCCCGCGGAACTGCTTTTACTAACATAAGAAGGGTCAAAGACGAGTTACTGGCGCCTAAATCAGTAAGCTTCGGGCAGGAGGGACTCATTAGCTTTCGCTTACAGCCTACCTAGCCGAAGGAAAACAGAATTCAAACCTCTGCTGCTTTGCAGCTATACCCAAACATGGGAAAAGTTTTGTGGGTCAGCCCTGTGGAAAATATGGAGCAGAAGACCATTAAGCAGTTTGCAGCTTTAATGCTGTAAGTCATTTCATCCATGTGCCCTTGAACTGTAGTGTTGCTTAAAGAAATTGATTTCATAATTTCAGATGTAGGTTTGTGTAAAACAGTTTTAAAACTACTTCAACGGCTGGTGAAATTAATGTTTTATCTATAGTGTTTTCCGTATTTGGCTATAGGTAAAGAAATCTTGTAAGGCACTCACAAACCACCATTTTTTCTATATGATGTTGAAGAAAGTTTGTGTGGGTCTATTCTGAACTTGATCCTCCCGTGTAATTGGTTTCATATAGTCATAAAAAGGCACTTAGACAACCTCTTATTTAACAAGGAAATAAATACCAAAGCAACGCTGTACAATCTAGATTTCTTTTTGTTAAAGATGTAGACACAATTAACTATTTAAATAAATATTGAAATTAAATACAATTTTACATTGGAATAGCGGGATAAATATTTATAACTAAGGCACACATCTTTTTACGTGTTTGAAATTAACGGGTGTGAAAATTAAAGTCATGACTTGCTTAAATAAAATCCACTATCGTAGACCCCCATGGACATCTCATAGACCCCCAATTTACTTTTTCACTTTCATAGACCCCCTGGAAGTCTTCGTAGACCCCTGGGGGTCTATATAGACCACTTTGGGAATCACTGGTTTTAGCTAGTCAATTGCAAAGCTCTTCAGGGCCAGCTTATCGATTGAAGGGAGTCTCATCCAACGTGCAGAAGCAACTGGCCATGATTATATCGCCACACCGGAGGGTGGACTCATGAAATATACCGACGCCGCTAAATTTTTTTTACCTCAAACTTCCCCCCCCCTCCTCCCAGCTACAGAGTTATAAGTAAACAAAATTTATCCCGGAAACCAATTCATGCAAATAAATTATGGTTTGCTGGAGAGTTGGGTAAATGAATCTGCAGCCTCAGGGGCATGTTCGGGGGACATAGAGCTGGAATATGGGATGTACAATAGAGTGTCTGTATACGCAGCCTCCAGTTATCAATAGTCTGATTATACCATCGAAAGCCTGTTCGCCTTCCTGAATCAATACACTTGATCACCAGAGGAAAGTTGATGTTTGTACTTACTGGCTGAATAAGCACGCAACTATAAAACTATATTTTAAAACTAGGAGCTCCCCACAATCTTACTATGAGCAAGCCAGATTTGGCATGCACAAAACTTAAGAGCTTTTTTGTTATTCTAAACCTTAGTAAAAGCTTGAATGACACCCATTTTCAACGCGACCTTTAAGGATAAGTTGTTTTGGCGCGAGCGGTTTTCGAGCGGACCTTTATGGCGCCAGAAGTTATGATGATAATTTATAAAACATATAAAATAAAATATTTTTGTTTCCACTTTACTATATTAATTATATAAGTATACAATCTCCCCTCCCCCTTCCAGAAAAAAAAAGTAGTAATAATTTTGAATATTTCATGAACATATTGCGAGCTATGAACAGCTGTCTGGCCGTGCAGTATGTACTGAGAAAATTTTGTCTGGACTGTCCCGGGTTTGAAACCTGATCGTCGTGTGGGAGATTCGAGCTAAGATATAAAAATCTTCAATCTCAAAGGAACATTCAAAGCATGTAAATCATACTATGGCCAGATTCCTACCCAAGACCAAGATATTGACATGCTTACCCCCCCCCCCCCCCGAGGTGTGCAAAACGCCCAGGATCCATCTGTTTTTATTCGTTGGAGATTTACTTAGACTTAGGTCCTCTCGCGCAGTTCGGTGCATTAGGCGGCAAGTTGTCTCCACAAAGATCTGCCACTGGCAATGTTGGAGGATGCCATAAATTAAATGATTCATTTTTTTTAGGATAATAAAAATTAAAACCCTCAAACACATTATAATTATGTGAGTGACATAAAATAATTACACAACAAATTTAAATCCCAACATGTGATGGACAAAAATAACTGAAGTTCTTTACCCCACATCCAAAACTTCTTTTTAAATTCGCATTAACACATCTTATAATATAGCTAAAATATTTAAAGCCACAATGTCCCGAGCCAAAAAGGTTGCGCTAAACCAACAACCGCACCAAATCGGTTGCACCAAAATGTCAGGTTTAGTAACCAGCCAATGGCCTCTGGGCGATAAAAAGTGAATATCCGCCATTTACTAAGCATTGTAAATCTTCGGCTTATTATACAAGCTAATAAAGTAATAAAGTAATAAAAAGTATTCTTGGAGTGATTGTGACGTCATTGTGATAGTGATTAGACCATGTCTGGGTCTGCTGATCCCATGTTAAAGTCACGATAGCTAAGGCTAACTACGGTCTTGTCCCAATAGAGTCCATTGGGTGACATAACTCTTGTAGCGAGTATTTGTTGTTATGAAATATTTATTTATATATGTCAGTTCATGTATCATAACAAAATTCTGTTGTATTCATTTTGTAGCTTGGCTCACATGACGCTGTTTATTATTATTATTACTATTAACTGCAATTAACTGCAATAAGACATGACAAAATACAATGTAGCTATGTATAACGTTTGAAATTAAAACATTACATTACCTGTGCGGCCCTGTGCCTCAGTAGTGTTTCGATTTCTGATCAGTTCTCACAGGTTCTCCTTTGAATCTGAAGATGTCTCTTCGACTCTCTCCCCTTGATTAAGATCTTACCTAAATACGTGTTTCTAAACATAGTCTCGACGTCACGATTTGTTCTTTCATTTCTTTTATACCACCATGAAAGTCAACCACCTACACTTATACATGTAGACACAGCCTATCTCTTTCTCTCACACACACACATATACATACACACACAGTGTCAGTGTCTACCCACGTAAATGTCAACTGTCATTGGTTATGTTATTATGAACTATATCTGCTCCATGCATGTCTCATTACAAAATGTTATCCACAGCTGAAGATCTCACGAGACTTCAAAGTTCACGCGGGAAATGATGAGCAGCAGTCAGTTACAAAATAATAATAATTAATCTCCTATTGACCCTAGCCAGACGCACTGCGCGAAGGAAGTAATATTCCGCGTTTCATCACCGTCATCTAACTACATTTAAGTGAAGACCTGAGAGGCTCAAATCATCTCTTAAAAAGTGCTGGACAGAGACCCCACTCTTGTGCGTAATACTGGTATGTCAGCATACTGGTCAAGAACTTGTGGTCATCATGCAGATCAAGAACTTGTGGTCATCATACAGGTCAAGAACTTGTGGTCATCATACAGGTCAAGAATTTGTGGTCATCATGCAGGTCAAGAACTTGTGGTCATCATAATGGTCAGAACTTGTGGTCATCATACTTGTCTAGAACTTATGGTCATCATACAGGTCAAGAACTTGTGGTCATCATAATGGTCAAGAAATTGTGGTCATCATACAGGTCAAGAACTTGTAGTCATCATAATGGTCAGAACTTGTGGTCATCATACTGGTCAAGAACTTGTGGTCATCATACAGGTCAAGAACTTGTGGTAATCATACAGGTCAAGAACTTGTGGTAATCATACAGGTCAAGAACTTGTGGTAATCATACAGGTCAAGAACTTGGGGTCATCATACTGGTCAAGAACGTATGAGCTTCCCAGAACTGTTCGAGACGGAAATCGACAAGACTTGGACATGCGAAAAGAATATGAGCCAGTTTCCTCTCCCTCCCCTCATCGTGATTCAAAGTTTGAACTGACCAGTGAGAAATATGAGCCAACGAGACAATGGCCTGGGATACACTGTGCTATCATAGCTTGTTTAGGCCTGGGTGACCTCCAGCAAAGGAAGGCCCGGTCAGGTCAGGGCGCATCAGAATGTCCCACAATCCAACGGCTTTTTTTGGGACATATTTTTAAAAAATTTTGCCAGAGGATAATGGAAACTGAGAGGCTACTCGGTGGGATGCTTAAGAGTCTGCAACAGTGTTGACAGCCACACCTATGTGACTCGTTACCCACTCCTTGCCAGCCACACCTATGTGGCTCGTTACCCACTCCATTATTGCCAATACTCCATTAACTTGGATTATAGCGTGTGAAGCCATGATGATATTGCCGATATAGGGAGGGCACGGTCCGCGGCTTTTCAAAGCCTGTAGTACAGAATTTGATTCTTCGAATTTGGCCAAGAGTTTCTATGTAATAAAAAGGCGATATGGTTTTAGAACAAAATAGAATAAAAATTTTACATATTTTTCTTGCTAACCTCAGATCTAATAACTTAAGCACCTTAACAACAACAACAACAACAATAACAACAACAACAACAACAGCAACAAAACTTGTAAATTTTCCCCAGTGTCTAATTTCCCTCTTGTTACATTTGACTCCCCCCCCCCCCCTTTTGTTTCTGCCCTTATTTAAGGCCAAAATTCAACGAAATTGAAAATCGGGTCTTTGACTCGAACGTCAAGCCTTAAATCTTTATCATTCTCATCACAACATCCCAACTTAGGCCACAGCTAATGGCGAAGTCATCGGCCTGTATGACGAAACCCAGTTAGCAAAAAAATATATGACTAAAGAAAGAAACTCAAAGAAGAACCACCAGCACAGACCTGGCAGAGACCTGAACCCCCCCCCCCCCCCGCACCTCCCCATTCCACAACGTTAGCGTGCTTAAAGCGCGCTTTCATCGACCGTCTCCTCTCTTCATGACCTTCTGGCTAGGGACCTTGGGATGTCAACATTGCTTCTTTTTTTTTAAATTGTGTTAGTCAGTGTTGTACTTTTCCCTGGATAGGATCTAGATCTAGCGATTTGATCCATGTGTCGAGATTGTGGCATTTTCCAGGAGTACAATTCTTGGATTACGTTCTAGTCGATTTGAGTTGCTAGTGTGCTTGGTTTTTAACCCCCCGGGAAAGAACCTTTACATACGTTGGAAGGGAGGCAATCCACTTGGTGATATAGTGTGTTTCAATGTGCTTTTTATAAAATCTTTTGTAGCAACAAGTTTTATTTTAAAATATTTATTTTTAATTTATGATGCTCCAACTATTATGAATGGAAAAAAAAAGTTTCTGATTCACGTTTTTACGACTAGTACGACGACTTGAGTAGATTAGCCATTGTAGTAGAACTGTTTCATAATGATTGTAGTAGAACTGTTTCATAATGATTGTAGTAGAACTGTTTCATAATGATTGTAGTAGAACTGTTTCATAATGATTGTAGTAGAACTGTTTCATAATGATTGTAGTAGAACTGTTTCATAATGATTGTAGTAGAACTGTTTCATAATGATTGTAGTAGAACTGTTTCATAATGATTGTAGTAGAACTGTTTCATAATGATTGTAGTAGAACTGTTTCATAATGATTGTAGTAGAACTGTTTCATAATGATTGTAGTAGAACTGTTTCATAATGATTGTAGTAGAACTGTTTCATAATGATTGTAGTAGAACTGTTTCATAATGATTGTAGTAGAACTGTTTCATAATGATTGTAGTAGAACTGTTTCATAATGATTGTAGTAGAACTGTTTCATAATGATTGTAGTAGAACTGTTTCATAATGATTGTAGTAGAACTGTTTCATAATGATTGTAGTAGAACTGTTTCATAATGATTGTAGTAGAACTGTTTCATAATGATTGTAGTAGAACTGTTTCATAATGATTGTAGTAGAACTGTTTCATAATGATTGTAGTAGAACTGTTTCATAATGATTGTTGTAGAACTGTTTCATAATGATTGTAGTAGAACTGTTTCATAATGATTGTAGTAGAACTGTTTCATAATGATTGTTGTAGAACTGTTTCATAATGATTGTAGTAGAACTGTTTCATAATGATTGTAGTAGAACTGTTTCATAATGATTGTAGTAGAACTGTTTCATAATGATTGTAGTAGAACTGTTTCATAATGATTGTAGTAGAACTGTTTCATAATGATTGTAGTAGAACTGTTTCATAATGATTGTAGTAGAACTGTTTCATAATGATTGTTGTAGAACTGTTTCATAAATATTGTACTGGTGAACTCATTATTATAATACCACAAGTTTACGATGACACATTAATAGAAGTACAATTTGATTAGAATATTACTCAGGACTTACGAGACTTACTTTTAGCAGTAGGGCTTCTATCATAGAGTAGACCTTTAGACTTATGGCATAGTGATCCTACTACACCAGTAGACCTATAGACCTAATAGTGCTACTAGTTAAGCATACCTACATAATATGCTAAGCTAAACAAGTAGCCAAATTCCTATTAACAACCAGACATAAGACCTGCAACTTTAGTCAGATTTTTCATTATTAGGAATCTGTACCATATTGCATTCGTTATACAAATTTATTGAGGTTAAGCACCTTCACCTATCCCTTAGTGTGTTGGACCATTGGCGCACCACGCAAGATCTGTCAACCGTTTTTCTCCATTCCACCCTGTCCTTTGCCCTGGATGCAATTTCATTCACTGACAGGCCTGTTTATTCTTCGATGTTGTCTTCCCATCGCTTTCTGTCTTCCTCTTCTTCTTCTTCCTGGTACTGTTTAATGAAGGAAGTCTTTGCGAGCCCTGATGACCTTGTGATGTGGCCATAAAGTTTTAGTTTTTTGAGAATGGTTAGCAGGTCATCGTGGGTCCAATTGCTATTTAATCTTGTTTCTAATCTCTTCATTCGTGATGCAATCTTTGTAAGTGACACCTTGGATCTTTTTGTAGCATCTGAGTCCCATTGCTTAGATCCTCTTCTCGAGATCTGCAGTCAGCGTCCAAGAATCGCAAGCATATAAGAATGTGTCCGTGAGCACCTAACCAGTTAACTTAGGACATTATATATTGCCCAAGTTAATAATTCTGTATTGTATATTTGTAAGTGTCCAGTAGGGGCAATCGATGCACATAATTGCATTCGTTATAAAATTGGTTAAGCACCTTCAATGAAGTCCAGTAGGGAATCGGGGCAGTAGGCGTCATTATCCCACTGATCGTTAGAAAGGCTTTTATCCAACAACCAGGCCTGGACATGGGGCTCTTCCCCCCTGTCCAGTCTGAGGGCTCCCAGCAGTGACGGCCATGGACAGAGCTGAGAGACCGTACTTGTTGGACTGGGTTGCTGACTTTTGTTCCATCCCACCTCGAGTGAGATAAAAAAAAAAAACTCCCCCAGGGTATCCTGCTGGGGCCTGGTTCGCTACTCGTACTTGGCCTATCTAGTTCCACTACTAGACGTTTCCACGGAGGCGCCACGCTGATGCGACGGGTAGCTGGTTGAGTACCTTACTAACCAGTTATGTAATTCTACTAAATGTTACCCACGTTAATTATTCTGTATTTTGAGTTTGCACAATGTGAAATAAATGTACAGCTCGATTGACGATGATTAGACACATTTGTGACTGCTAAAAATGACACTTTTTAAATGATTAATCTTAAATGTTGTAAATAGCATGCTAAAAGAATAACATCTGAAAGTGAATTGAACTTCATTAACAGGGGAGGAAAATCTATGAGGTATCAGGTGTTTAAAACGACTCCAGCAACATTGTCTCCCCTTGAATCAGCACTAAAGTCTTGTGAATTCTAAAGTTCAACCTTGGTAAAAGCTCTTATAAGTAACACATGTGGCCACACATCTAAGTAGGTCAGAGGATAATATTTTGGCAGAAGAGACATGTTGGGGCCGCAATTGGATCAATATCCCCAGATTTTTTTCTCGAAGACACACGCGCCTTAACTCCGAGGCTTTCCTTTAGAGTAGTTTTAGAGTTTCTCAACCAAAATAAACGATGTAGACTCTGTTAGATAATGAAACGTTGGCTGTTGCTCCTTAACCCTTAAAACACGTATTGCAGTTTAGCCTCTAAACATCAGAATTGTAATTCCATTTTGTATGCACTCATTGTAAAACAGCTTGGTACCTTCTGGGTTAAATTCTTTATTTACAGTTCAACTTCCTCTAGACTTGACTAATGTAGGCCTACTATGGTTGCCAAGTCTCTCAATGTTGCATAATATTTTAAGCAGGGCCGGCCTTAGATAATTGGAGGCCCTAGGCGAAGTGAATTTGATGGCTGCAAATGATATAGAACCACAGAAACAAATGACCTATAGACCACAAAGTCTGAAAGGGGAACTTTACTTTAAAAAATATGCTACATTCTTATTTGAAATAGTTTTATTTGTTGGCAGACATTTTTTTTTTGAGAGACTTGAAAAAAAAGTGTTTTTTTTTTTTTAATTTTCGGAAAATAATTAGGGGCCTCCGCCCCTCTCTAGACCTCTAACATCCAGACCTGCGTTTGGCTTATTTGTATTCTTACATATCTAATTGTACTGAATGTTTGACTTATTTGTATTCTTACATATCTAATTGTACTGAATGTTTGGCTTATTTGTATTCTTACATATCTAATTGTACTGAATGTTTACAACAGACACCGTAAGGTCACGGTCTTTAGAGTGCATACGTATACGTGTGTTGGCCTAATTCTAACTATTGTTAGTGATGCATATTGGAGAGACGTCTGCATTGACATGGGGAGGGTCGGACACCACGTGACACAAGGGAGGTTAACACTAACGATATTTTTTATTTATTTATAACATTTCTAGGTCGAATGGGCCCCACTTCCACTGCATCACTTCCTGTGTCTGGGATTCTCATTTAGTGTCAACATTCTAGTGCTTACCTTGCACACACAAATCTGTGTAAAAAAAAAAACAATTTTTGGCCAGACAGGTTGACGAACGACTTAACAAAATGATCAAAGGCTTTAACACCAGAAGTGAAAAAGAAAAAAATGGAAGTCCTCCTGCTCTTGTGGACAGTGCTATAATAGGCTGCCTTTCTGTTAAACACGTCGCTGAACAGAGTTGGCTGGATAAATTACTCCCTCCGTTTTTTGGCCCCCAAAACAAACAAAGATTTCGAAACATGGACGCTTAGGACAATACCAGTACACAGTACTTATCTTATTTTATATAATACAGACGTTACATCAAAGTAAAAAAAAGAAGATTACGTCCTACGCGTCATGCATTTAGTCATGCATATTAACCAATGACTTAAATTCTGCCAAGTTATTGGTTTTCCTGGCTGGCTCAGGCAACCCATTCCATGCTCTAATAGCACTAGGGAAGAAGGAGCATTTGTACAAATTTGTCCTAGCATATGGAACGAGGAATGCGCCTTTATCTTTGTGTCTTTCTGAGTATTTTATTAGATTCTGTTTTTCACTGCTCTATTTTGTGTCTGTTCCAGTTTCTAAATGTACTTCTTGATATCTATACCTTATATATGGCCTTACGGTCAATAGGGCAGTAGATTAAGGTCCACTCATCCCAGTGGTCAAAGTTTCATCAGTTGATGAATTATTTCAGCACACTCCCCAAATTTTAATTCATTCCGTGTAGCTAAAACTCTAAACCAGGACACAAACCCAGGTCTTTTGGTTTGAAAGCCACGCTCTGTGCCCAAAACGTCACCAGTTTCATCTAGCAGTGATCAGTATGTAGAACTTAGGGGGAAATATCAATGTACAGTGATGGATCTACCAATTTGTAGGGGTAGTAATATTTTCGAACCCCTGAAGTGCCAGAGAATGAAAATTAGTTTATTTCTACAATAATAATCAATAATAATGTTACATTGTGACAAGCTCAAAGCTGCATCATCAGCATGGTTAAAAGCTGGACACCTTTATCCCAACGAGAAGCCTTTGTCACAGCAACAACAGGAATGTGTTATCAGGACAAAGAATTATGGGAAATAAAACTACAACAACAATAACAAAAAAGCAAAGCCAATGTTGTAGAATGTTGACTAATGTCGAAAAGGCGAAATACAGGGGCAACGATTGAGGATTCCAGCTCTGTCAATATCTGTAAACCTAGAGACTAGATTGCCATTTCTAGGTTGCGAAACTAATTCACCAGCACTTGGCTTGTTCACATTTAGAAAAATACTCCTCCTTATTAATAAGGTTACGTGAGACACTTGACATTATTTAAAAATGTATTTATTACATTTATCCATATTTCACATTTATAATTCCTATAAACCAGATCTAACATTTTATTGATAAACAGGAAACTAGATCGGCAGTATTCACCCACTATCCCATATCATATAAAAATGTCGAAAGTACAAAATATGAAAACTTTGACTTGGAGGTCATAGAAGTGAAATGAAATATATCCCTGTGTTTCGCACATTCTGAGTATTTAACGGAACATTTTTTTTTAAAGATTAATTCACGTGTTGTTCTACGATTTAATTATTCCAGTAGTTCGTGGAAAACCTTCTCGGGCCACGCGGAACATCAGGGTTCCGCGGAACACAGTTTTGAAAAAAAAAAATAAAACCCTATTTTTTTAATTTTTCATGGGGCAGGTCAAATAATAACTACAACATAACTTTATCTATACTGAACCCATCGATAAACATATAACTTCCAATACGGTTTGTTTACCTAGATACTTAAATCATACTCCATATTATTATATAGTAACAAATATACACATACATACCATAATAATGTACACTAGAGTAGGAAAGGGTGATATAATTATGTGCCAAATGATCGATATCTGACATCCTGCTATGGTCCCTAGTTAGTCTCAGCGACCTATTGACCCAGTTCTTCAAGCATGCTTTGTAGATGCCAAAAAATAAAAAAAAAAAGAAATCGTGAGTTAAGTAACAGACGAGTGTGCTCACCTTGATATTTGTTGAGTTTATTGAAGTAGCTACATTACGAGCTGCGAATAGCCTGTGCTGAAGTGAGCCTGTGTCTGCCTACTGGAGACTTTTGTAGGTCACGCCAAGTTATATGCTTCGTCTGTTAGCTTGTGCGCTATCTGTCTATCTATCTATCTATCTATCTATCTATCTATCTATCTATCTATCTATCTATCCCCTGTCTTTCTGTCTGTCTGTATCTATCTATCTATCTATCTATCTATCTATCTATCTATCTATCTATCTATCTATCTATCTATCTATCTATCTATCCTCTGTCTGTCTTTCTCTATCTATCTATCTATCTATCTATCTATCTATCTATCTATCTATCTATCTATCTATCTATCTATCTATCTATCCTCTGTCTGTCTTTCGGTATCTATCTATCTATCTATCTATCTATCTATCTATCTATCTATCTATCTATCTATCTATCTATCCTCTGTCTGTCTTTCGGTATCTATCTATCTATCTATCTATCTATCTATCTATCTATCTATCTATCTATCTATCTATCTATCTATCTATCTATCCATCTATCTATCCATCTATCCATCTTTCTATCTATCTAAGCGATCAATTCATCCATCCATTCACCCACACACCCATCGGAATGTTTAATATGTAAAATATGTCTGTGTTTTTTAATAATAGAAAATTGATGCCTCTAAACCAGAATATTTGATAAATAAAACGAGTTTTAGTGAATGGTGGAGGGTGAATGTTTATTTGCTATTCTTTGCTCTATCCGTGCCATATCGCTTTTTAAGATTTCCACTGGTATGTGAATATATATACACACACGTTTACTCACATAACAATACACACACCACGCATATGTCAACACATGTACACAAAGACACACACAACAAGAACACATGTTGTTTTCTTTGCTAGTCGGGGCTTGATCGCTCACAAAGTGTAAAGACGTTAGACTCTAGACTCTGTACCATTTTGTTGTTTATAGAATTTAGTGTCAGATTAGAATCTAGAACCATGCATTGATTGTGATTTATTACAGTGATGTATATAGTATATTGTGAAGTTAAACTGTAGTATAGGCCTACCTTTGTGTATTACTTGAGGTTAGCTTAGTTATGGACAATTAACCATATTGATCTATTATTTGATGACATAGTCTTTATTGTTCTAATATATTGGATACTTTTGGAATTTAGGAAAGTCATGTAGTGCAGAGAGGACGGAAGATGTGGCATCCCTACTCCGTTTTTTATCTAATCACAGAGGGAGGGGGGACCAGTAATGCGTGACCAGAGTTTCACACCACAGGTGGAGAAAACTTCCAAATTACAAGTAACTGGAGCAGAAAACACACACACACACACAAACTCAGGAGGAAAGGAAATGTGTAGGAAGGTACTCACATCGATTTCATTGATCAAAGTGTGAACTCTGGTGTGACTGTTATTCTGACCCTGTAGTGTGACTTCTAGATAACTAGACCGGAATATTTATGTGAACTTAAAAGAAGTGAATACATACAGAAATGAGTGATTCCTTCTTATCTTTTCTGCCTTCCCTTTGGAAGTACGCCAAGAATGATAACTCTACTGATGAGTAAGTAGTGGCTTATTGTACTTTATATAATGTTAATGTCGTTCTATCCTGTGTGACATAGATTAGTGTTCATTCATACTTCACCAAGCTGCATTAAACTTTCAACAAACATTCTTATTAGAAAAAGACATTAACCAACCAGTCGATGACCTCTGGAATTTCATTAAAAACCATCTTAAAAGCATTATAGAAAATCATATACCAACTAAATGCACACCAAACTAAATAAATAAATGCTGGTTTAATAATAGACTAAAGAAGCTTTGTAAACAGAAGGAAAACCTATATAGAAAATTTAAAGAAACTAATGCAGAAAGAGTTTACAAAAAGTATATAAAAATTAAACACTTAACCCAAAAAATAAGCAGACAGCTGCAGAGTGAATACATAAACAATGTAATATCTAAAGATAACAACAAAAACCTATGGTCATACATTAAGTCTAAGAAAATGGAAACAACAGGCATAGCGCCATTAAAAGATGAACATAACATAATACATAATGATAATGAAACTAAAGCAAACATCCTAAACAAATACTTTGCATCAGCATTCTCAGCTCCAGGAGACAAAGACATATTACTGAATTTGAACCAAGTAGACAACATAGAAGATATAGTAGTACAAGAAAATAGAATTCAAAAACTATTAGCCAACACCAAACCAAATAAAGCGTCTGGACCTGATGGTATTCCAGCTAGATTACTCAAAGAACTAAGCAATGAGCTAGCCCCAGTGTTCAAAATACTCTTTAAGGCTTCACTTAACCAGGGCAGAGTACCAAAGGACTGGAAAGAAGCTAATGTCACCCCCCCCCCCTATTTAAAAAAGGAGAAAAATCTGACCCAGGAAACTACAGACCAGTATCACTTACCAGCATCACATGTAAAATCCTAGAACACATAATATGTAGCAACATCATAAACCACTTAGACAAACATAATGTCCTCACACCATACCAACATGGCTTTAGGAAATATAGATCATGTGAAACACAACTAATAGGACTAATTGATGATTTTTCAAAAGGTTTAGATAATAGTGAACAAATAGATGCTATCTTACTAGATTTTTCTAAGGCTTTTGACAAAGTTCACCACCATAGTTTGCTTAAAAAAATAAAATATTTCGGCATTAATGGTCCACTGCATCAGTGGATTAAAGATTTTCTGATAGGGAGAGAACAAACTGTAATAATAAATGGCTCTAAATCAACACCGATAACAGTAAACTCAGGTGTAACTCAAGGAACAGTCTTGGGTCCACTACTATTTTTAATTTACATAAATGATTTACCAAATTGCATTACTTCAGGAACAAAATTCAGATTATTTGCAGACGATTGCATAATATATAGAACAATAAAAACAACACAAGACACAGATATTTTACAAAGAGAATTAGATGAATTACAGAAATGGGAATCAAATTGGAGAATGTCTTTCCACCCAGAAAAATGTCAGTTGTTAAGAGTAACAAAATACTAAAACAAATTAATTCCACTTATCTTATTCATGGCAAACCAGTAACACAGACTAAAAACGCAAAATACCTAGGTGTTATAATAAATGAAAAACTATCATGGAATCCACATATTGATGAAACTACAAAAAAAAAATCAAACAAAGCATTAGGATTTATTAAAAGAAATTTCTATAAATCAAATAAGAACATAAAACTAAAATGTTATTTAACCTTGGTTAGGCCAATAATAGAATATGCATCCTCCGTTTGGGACCCCTCAACTCAAGAAAACATTAAGAAACTGGAACAGACACAAAATAGAGCAGTGAGATTCATAACAAACGAATATTCACATTTGACTAGAGTAACACCTTTAGTAAAATCACTAAATTTAGAAAGCCTTCAGGACAGAAGGCTCAAAAGTAAAGTAGCAATCATACATAAAACACTGAACCATAATCTTGAAATACATAAACAAAATTTAATAAAATACTCTAAAAGACACGAAGATAAAGGCACATTCCTCGTCCCATATGCTAGGACAAATTTGTACAAATACTCCTTCTTCCCTAGTGCTATTAGAGCATGGAATGGGTTGCCTGAGCTAGCCAGGAAAACCAGTGACTTGGAAGAATTTAAGTCATTGGTTAATATGCATGACTAAATGCATGACGCGTAGGACGTAATCATCTTCTTTTTTGAAGTAACGTCTGTATTATATAAGATAAGATTAATAAGTTCTACAACATCTTTTAAACTACACATCTGGTTATCACTGTGTATCTCAAAAGCACTTGCTAAATTACTCTCATGAGCACTGACTAAAGTCATATAGGCCTGTTATTGCACATACTAATAGTATACAAAAGTATATATTGCCTCCGACTAATGTTGTATAACATATATGGAATAAAAAAAAAGTTTAGCTGTTAAAAATGGGGTGGATTTTTCTTGCTTGGTTTTATAATTTAATATCAAATAAGCTATGAGCAAATACATCACTTACATGTATAGATTTTGTGCAAAATATTGAGATATTGGTCTGCGAATCAATACGAGAAATTCGTAGTATTACAGTGTACAGGCAAGATCTCAGAAAATAAACAAATACGATGAGAACCTTAAGTTTTTTTTTATTTCAAACAAGTAAATCTACACTTTACTATTTAAAAAAAAAAAAAAAAACAATTCAAAGGGAGATAAATGTGTACATTATAGTCAACGCGTTTTAATTTGGTTTGTACATTTATATCCCTGAGTTAATAGGCCAAGTGTAAACTTAGGGCGTAACAAATGTTAAATAGTACTAGTAGGGTCCAACGTAAAGTGGTCGAGGTTTTCCCAGCATTTTTACTTTAGCTTCAACATTTTAACTTTAACATCTTAGCGCTTAATATTCTCTTTGTTTAATTTTCTAGTTTTATGTTCGGTTATAAGCAATACAATAAAATAACATTGACAGAAAAGTGAAACGAAAAGGAGACATGTTGTGGCGTAATAAGGTTACCTTAAGAATTACATAAGAAATTAGATTAACATTTGGGAGAGAAAGTAGGTAATACAGACAATAGAATGCCATGTTAAAATATCTCTGCACGACAAGCGAAATAACCAAAATACAGCCCCCAAAAAAGTGTCCACAAAATGATCGTAAACTTTTAAAAATGCATAATTTATCAACACTTTCAACATTCTCTATACCGGATATGTTGGGAAGATACACAACTATAGTTATCCTTCACATACAGAACACTTTGATATTGAAACATTACAAAATGGAGCCTCCAAAATGCTTTGAGAACATTTTTTTATGGTCAAATTAGTTGAAAAAAATTTTGATTATTTGTAGTCTCCAATGCACAGTAATAATTCCTAAACATCTACTACAAAGGTTACAAGTTAAAGATCTACAAATACTGTCTCTTATTTCCCTTAGCTAACCCAGTTTGTAGTGTCATAAGTTGTTTAATTTTTTGTGTTTTGTTTCCTCCTCAGTGAGCCGATGTGTGTCAGTGAAATCAACCATTACAAGTTCTATCAATTCTCCCTCATACCAGCAGTAAGTACATTCATAACGTTTGTGTTGTAGGCCGGCTGTTGACTTGTAGCTCCAGACAGCTAGTACAACTGAACCGATGTAGGCGTATTTTATTGTTAATTAATGTTAATAAATATACTTTAATTACCTTGAACAAACTTCTCTTGTGAACAAAAACTCAATAAAACTTTTATTACAAAATACACAGATTTAACTAGAGATGATAGTATTGAAATAAACCTAGATTTAAACCCAATCTAACGCATAGCTACTCACAACTAAAACACGTCTATACTTGTTCATATTTCTAGATCGTCTGCCGTTCTTCCCATACATTATGACAGATCAGCTCATATTTCATCATTCTACACTGCGCAGCCACGAACCAATCTCTTAACCTCTCCTCACCATCACCTAGGAAACACACACACACACACTCCATAACAGTCTGATAACACTCTCTTGATAGACCCAAAACGTTGTGTGGATTATAGTCAACCCTGGCTATAAATTTAACTCGCGTGTATCTTTTCTAAAAAATATTATTAGGGAAAAGTGGGATACTATGAGATACTTAACTTTAAAGAGCTATAAAACCTGTAATTGATATATTTTACCAACTGCTAATGTAAATTGGATTCAGTATATTTGAATTAAACTTTCCACTAAAGATCAGATGGATTCAAGCATTTCTTTTGAGTTATAGAAGTAAAATAAATTCATTTTAGTATCCCATATTACCCGCCATAAATAGTAATATGGGATACCCAAACAATGTGTGAAAACTTTATAAATACAAACAAAATATAATTCTGTATATCAAGTAAACAAAACAAACAGTTTCAAACATCACCAAAATAATTTATTCTTTTAAAAATATTTTCTCAAATACTCCTTCTTCCCTAGTGCTATTAGAGCATGGAATGGGTTGCCTGAGCTAGCCAGGAAAACCAGTGACTTGGCAGAGTTTGTCATTGGTTAATATGCATGACTAAATGCATGACGCGTATGACGTAATCATCTTCTTTTTTCAAGTAACCTCTGTATTATATAAGATAAGATAAGATATTTGAGCAATTAAACATTAGAAAATGTAAATTGCGAATGTTATTTCATAGCTTAAGCCTCGTGTTCACTTCGCCAAATTTATATACTACCGACCTATGAAAAAGAACCTCAAATGCTCATATAGCCGACCATCTCGTGTTACCTCACTTTCCCCAATTGTTACTTTGATAATTTCGGATTTAGTTATAAGAAATGGTACCCGACTTTCGTCAGGAAAATTCAAAGAACTCTGCTGCTGGAGAGAACATTGAAATAGTCCAAACTTTTTAGTACCTCGGTACTGTCTTTGATTATAATTTGAATTTCAGTTCAGATAGGCCTTCAGATATCGCCAAAAAGGAAAGAAAACAAAAGCAAGTGTCCTTTCTTTTTTAATTATTATCAAATGAAAGGAGGTCTAACTATATTGAAAATATTAAAATTAATATTAAGATATCAAATAGGCTAATAAAAAAAATGTAGCTATCAAATTACTAAATTACTAACATTGGATTGGGGGGGAGGCGATTAGTTTGCATTGTAAGGGCCGAAAACTGGCTTTAACATTCGATAAAATTTACTAAGACAGTGGAGTTTAATGGAAACAAGAACATTAAAACATGAACTAGGAGACGCAGTTATTTAGAAAGCCTTCAGGATAGAAAAAATAAAGTAGCAATTATACATAAACACTAAACCATAATCTTCAAATACAAAAAACAAAATTTAATAAAACACTCAGACACAAAGATGAATGCCAACATACTTTTACATATGCTGGGATTAAATTATGCAGATGCTCCTTCTTCCCTAGTGCTATTAGAGCATGGAATGGGTTGCCTGAGCTAGCCAAGAAAACCAGTGACTTGGCAGAATTTAGGTCGTTGGTTAATATGCATGACTGAATGCATGACGCGTAGGACGTAATCATCTTCTTTTTTGAAATAACGTCTTTATTATATAAGATAAGATAAGAATACTCTTAATGTTCATTATTCCATGATCCAAATGCGGTAAGTTCCTCCACTTTAAGTTGCCCTCCAACAGTGGCAGAGATGACTAACTAATGACCTAAGGCTATTTTCGTGTACTCCTAGCTTATTGGTCTACACCCCTGATCAAGTACATTCTCGATTGTGGGTGCATTCTCTTCAACTCTGTGATTTCACATTCATTTACCTGAAACCAACTACTACAGTTTGACCGATTATTCATTTGTTTATTTTCCGCCATTAAGTAATTAGTTTTCAATAATAAGCGATGTTTATGTATCAATAAAAATAAAATACAAATTCAAGGCGCATGATCTAAGTGGGATAATATTTTAATACTTTCACCTTTTCCTGCAATGCGATCTCAGATAAAAGTGATAAAAATTTTGTTTCTGGTACTCTACCAGTTTTTATATCTAGATGCTAGCTATCAACGATGATGCAGGTAAAGCGCCTATAATATTGCGTGCTGTGAGGAGAGGTTAAGAACGTGTGTGTGTGTGTGTGGGGGGGGGGTCATCATTTCATTAGCGCTTTATCGCTTAACCTGTAGACTTTTATCTAGAGAGAGCATTACTTCTTTATGTTCGCGTTATGTTCTTATTTTAAAATCTGAATTCTTTAAGTTCTCATTGACTTGTAAAATTCAGACGCCCCTTCAGATATAAAGATTTCGGCTTTATAATTAAGGAATTGATTATGTTCGTGAAGATTGTGATTTTGAATTTCATGGTAATGTTTGAAATCCACTAGTCCACCGAACTATAATGGGTAGCTTATATTAGTTGGGAAAAATAAAGGTGGTTGATTGTGCTGGCCACATGACACCTTCGTTAACCATCAGCCATAGAAACATGATCTTTACATCTTCTGCTCTCTAGACGGTAGCTGAGATTTGGATACCTTAACTCTATTTATTGTTTTCAAATACAGAAAAACAAACTGTTACATATCCTGGGGTTTGAGGAGAGGGCTGATCTCATTCAAATTGTCTTCGCTTGATAATGTTGTCTCCCCTTTAACCTGTGCTCCCCGCCCTACATCCATTCTGGTGCTAAATTAACTGTTTATGTTTGTACCTCCATTCACAGAGAACTTATTTGTATTGTTGTATTTTTGTTTTAACACATATAAAAATAATTAGTGCAGTAGCCATTATTTTTTTTTTAAATATTATATTCCAGTTCCTGCTGACTCTTCTCTTTGCCGCTTCTAAAAAACGTCGCCAGAAACTTTTATCAGTTCTAGATGGGAGGCCAGGACTTATTTAGTAAGTAGAGGCTATCAGTACTAGGTAGTAGATCCAAATTTATTTAGTAGGTACATGTTGTCAGTACTGGATAGTAGACCCGAACTTATTTTGTAGGTCCATGTTATTAATGATGTTATCAGTACTAGATAGTAGACTCGAATTTGTACATGTTATCAGTACTGGATAGTCGACCCGAATTTGTACATGTTATCAGAACTGGATAGTCAACCCGAACTTGTACATGTTATCAGAACTGGATAGTCAACCCGAACTTGTACATGTTATCAGAACTGGATAGTCAACCCGAACTTGTACATGTTATCAGAACTGGATAGTCAACCCGAACTTGTACATGTTATCAGAACTGGATAGTCAACCCGAACTTGTACATGTTATCAGTACTGGATAGTCAACCCGAACTTGTACATGTTATCAGAACTGGATAGTCAACCCAAACTTGTACATGTTATCAGAACAGGATAGTCAACCCGAACTTGTACATGTTATCAGAACTGGATAGTCGACCCGAACTTGTACATGTTATCAGAACTGGATATTCAACCCGAACTTGTACATGTTATCAGAACTGGATAGTCGACCCGAACTTGTACATGTTATCAGAACTGGATATTCAACCCGAACTTGTACATGTTATCAGAACTGGATATTCAACCCGAACTTGTACATGTTATCAGAACTGGATAGTCGACCCGAACTTGTACATGTTATCAGAACTGGATAGTCAACCCGAACTTGTACATGTTATCAGAACTGGATAGTTGACCCGAACTTGTACATGTTATCAGTACTGGATAGTAGACCCGAACTTATACATGTTATCAGAACTGGATAGTCAACCCGAACTTGTACATGTTATCATTAGCCTACTGGAGAGTAGACCCGAACTTGTACATGTTATCAGTACTGGATAGTAGACCCGAACTTATTTAGTAAGTACATGTATTAAGTACTGGATAGTAGACCCGAACTTATTTAGTGAATGTTTCTTTTATTGAACAATAGTAACATCTATGCCACCATATGCCCATAATACTCTTTGACGTATTAAAATGTTATGTCAATGGTTTAGGAATGGCGTGTGGTCAATCATCCTTGATGTTAACTTTTTCTATTCAATATTTTATATAAATAAGAAAGTACAGAATAAGATTACAAAAAAAGTTAAACTTAAAGAATAAAAATTGGAAATAATAGCAGGGACACTTTTAACTTACTTCGTGGTTCAGTAAGCACGTGTGATTGGGGGGAGGGGGGTGCGGTCTGGCTGGTAAAGCGCTTGGGTTCTGCATGGGGGTCTTTGGGTCAATTTCTGGTGAAAACCTGGGTTTGGATTTCGAGACTTTAAGGATTTGGATGATCCCTAGATAATTTTAATGTAATTCTTGGGTATTTCTAGTTAATTTTTCTATGTCATTTCTAGGTAATTTCTCTATGTAATTTCTAGGTAATTTCTATATATGTCGTTTGTTTTCAGCCCCATGGACACGCTGACCAGATCTTCCAGAATCTCTTATTGCTGTGCGTTTGGTGCCACCGCCTTCTTGGTCTACGTCATTCTGTTGGAGCACCGCTTCGCCATACAGTACGATGGACCCATAGCTTTAAAATGTGAGCGACTTTCGTTCAACAAAGTCCAGGCTTTAATCTCATACTTTTAAGATGAACCATAGACGTCCTTCGAATTGTGAAGTCTATGCTTTAATCTCATACTTTTAAGATGAACCATAGACGTCCTTCGAATTGTGAAGTCCATGCTTTAATATCATACTTTTAAGATGAACCATAGACGTCCTTCGAATTGTGGGAAGCGTGGTGGAGAGGCTAAGTGCGCTTGAACTTGCCTTGGCTTGGCTACCTATAAAGGGGGCTCGAGGTTCGACAGAGCTGCGTTTACTGAGCGCCTGAAGGCAGCACGGAAAAACCTTCTCCTAGATACCCCCCTACCCCCAATGGTCCACAACTGAGAGTGGACCAAAGGCTCTGAGCATGCTATAAGCATGAAAGTAGCGCTATATAAAAGCTATAATTTATGTTTAATTTAATTGAAGGCGTCCAACAAAGTATCTAATATCCCATCTTTATTTGCCTGCTTCATTCCTCTTAGCATCATTTCACAGTCAATACTTACCAGAGGTTGGGTATTTTCACGACCAGTTTTTTTAATTGCAAACAATGTTAAGAATATTTAATATATTAAAAGATTTCAGTGGCCAACTAAAAAATGAACATTATTTTATACTACAGCGAATGGTCTTAAAAGCTGTTTCTTCCGTGATAAAAAGCGTTCAAAATGTACTTTATACTTTCAAAATTAAATAGCTGATTGACACGCCATTTTTTGGTGCACCAGATACACCAAACAGCTAGCTATTTATAGTTATCCACTATAGATGAAAATGTCCAAAATCTTTTAAATTTGATAATATTTTTTTGATAATTTGTCTTTCAGCTTTGATCGCAGTTCTCTCCATGTTCGTCTATGGTATGGTGTTCTTCCCAGTGTTTGCAAGTCTTGCACTGGCCACAGCGTTATCATACCTACTTGGTTCCTTGTACACCTGGATGTTTCTAGTGGTGGACGTCTACAAGCTGACCGAGTGTAGTTTCACTGTTGTGAGTTGGACTTTGTGTTACAATCACTGTTCCAGAAGACAATATTATGTAATGTGCCCTACTTTAATTTATTTAGAGCTGTTAAATGTTGGCTAAATATGTAGGTCACAGTTGGGGCTGCGCAGCCACGGGAAATACTGCCTTTCTCACTAATCTTCATGCTCCAAATGATGTCTTATTATGTTGGTTTCGAGTGGACAAGAGGCTTCTGCAAACACAAACATTGTCAAAGATTGTTTCATGATACATTTTGATTACATAGAATTTTGCAAAAACTGATATCAGCTTAATCAAAAAAGACGCTTTGCTTTAAACACCTTACAAAAATGAATGGTATTGAAAATGTAATTGTTTGTAATTTGTTTAGAAACATGAATGACTATAAAGCTTATGTATGACGCAGTCTTAGGGTGTATAGAAAATAATTTGTAAAGGGACTCAGCTTCATGACATTTGATAAGCAAGAAGTGCATATATACATATCTCAACTTATCTGAAAAACCCTTTCGTGATTCTGAATTGGTGAGACTATTCCCTTATAGCACTGAAAGGAATCGGACAGTGTATTGTAGCGTGACCTACTCTATGTCGAAGGTGCCGAGTGTAGCGTCTCCAGTCACCGTACAAGAAGACATCATCAAATTCCTTTAAATTTATATTTTATGTTTACTCGACTCAAATGCTTCTTTGTTTTCAGTAAGGAGTTGAATAAGTTTTATGTATACAGTATTAGCTGGACGGTTAATTGGCTTGATTTGCAAAACCCACTTGAAAGACTCATTACAATAGGGAAGCATTAGAAATTATCATAGCTTTATAAATAAGAAATTCATTAATACTATTTTTTTTTTATGTCACTTGTTTTTATTTATAACATTAAATCTATCACTATATAGACAAAATGATTGTTCTGCTAGGTGCTCAGTTACATTGATGGAATTTTTTTTTGTTTTGCAGGAAGCCAGAGCGATACTGTTTGTTCGCGCGATACCAAGTCTGTTGTGCCTCGGTTACCTCAGTATTTCAATGCCTATCAGATTCGTGCTGGCTTGCTGGAATCGAAGATTTTTTTTGTCTTCCGAAGACGAAACGCCGCCCTTCGAAAGTCTGGATGACATCAAAGAATCTTTCCAAGGAAAACATGTCCGGAAACTGCTGAGAAAACCAGAAGTCAAAGCGTAAGTAGATAGAAGGGTTATAATGATCAGCTCAAATCTTTACATTTGTCCTTAACAATTTGAAAGGCTTTTGATGCCGCAACAAGCCAAAGCTTAGTAACTCAATGGGTAGGATTTCTCGAACAAAATATTTCATACTACATTATATATGCGTTTATTTATTCGTAAAGACAGCTATAAATTATACAGGACTATATATATTGCCTCTGTTCAAAAGATGTAATGCGTATATTATAATCATCTGTTAAGATTAATAGATACTCAACTTTGTACAGGTTATTCGTTAGAACTTCATAAAGCACTGTAATATTTTATATCAAAAACAGCGTTTGTGTCTCCAGCACTGCTGTTCAAAGAAATATTCCTTCACAAACATTGACACTTTTCTAATGTCATTTTTTTTTTGGAGCAAAGCTAGCAATATAGTCAAGGGCATTAACTGCAACAGATCAAAGTGCCGCTATATTTGTAATGGTGTTTTCCCCTGTTAAATTGTGGGAAATTTGTATACTTCAAAGAAATCCTTGTCAAGACGGACAGAAACCAGGCTTCTGTACAACCAATGCCTGTGAAGAAAATGTGTATATAAATAAGGAGGAATTCACATCAAAACTTTTTTGAGTAACATGTGTTGTAACTACATGGAACAGTTCTTTACTGTTGTTTATATGAATAGTTGGTATTACTTCCAATTTCGGCGTTTAGCAATTATAAATATCAGTCTTAACAGACTTAAATATATACAATTACTGATTTTTACAAAGCTTATATCAAGTCACTCTTGTCTGTCTGCGCCACACTATGTACGCGCTCTTTCTTCCACACTATTTCTCGGATCAAGTTGAAACTTTACACAATTTTATTGTACCAAACTAAATATGAATTTAAAAAATTAACCAATTAGTCAATTAATTATTGGTAACGAATTTTTTTTTATATCAGATAAGGCAAATTACATCTACATTATTGAGAGATATAGCTGTAAATGTGAAGTTCTTTTCCTTAGATAATCTTTCTTTTTTTTTTTTTTAAAGAAGGATTTTAGCGGCCCTTGAAAGAGGAAAAGACGCTATTAGATTTGTGTGGTCTGTCTGACTGTCTGTCCGTCCGTCCCGTTTAGATCTCGTCAACTAGAAAAGATAGTGAAAATCCGACCTCATGATATCTTAGACCATTCAAAGTTCTGTTGCAATGGCTAATTTTTTCTTTTCTGAAATCGATAAAATCTAATTTTTAAAATGAAATATGCAACCATTTTTTTTCCATAAAAATACACCATTTTTACAACTATTCACTATTAATAGTAACAAACACGAGAGGCTATTTAGTTCGGGAGTTGTTTATTTACCATATTTTAAACACATTTATGCAAACGGGTTTAGATTTTTTGTCAAATTAATTTTTTTCTACAAACGTATTGCTAAGTAAAATAAGTTCTGTCATACCTACTTACTACATTTACAAAAAAAAAATGTTTATTATTTTTAAAGAGATAAAAATCTATTTAGTATGCATATAAGTGGAACATAATTTAAAACTACAATTAATTAGTCGTTCTTCATATTACAGCGCGACTGACTCTCAGGAAAAACATATAGACATGGAACTCTTATGAAATTTTGTAGGGGAAAAGACGCTGTTGTGTGGATTTTATTTAAGTTCAGGTGGTAATTTAATAGTGGTGCGTGTCCTGTTCTTAGTTGGAAGAAGATTGTAGATTATTCTTTGCGGGGGAGGAAGTTAATACTGTCCAGTTTGTTAGGCATAGTCATTTCTTTGTACATGGTTCTGCCTGTGTTTCCTGATGCCCATTGGTTGAGCCACTCCTCTTTGTGATTGCTGACTAACATTGATCTTAGGGTGAGGTAGTTAACAGGTCTATCTGGTTGTTCCATAGATGAACCTGCATTTGATAGCTTATCTGCCTTTTCATTTCCCATGATGCCAATGTGTCCATGGATCCAATGTAGTGTGATATTGATATTTCCAAAGGACTGTCAATGCCGGAGGTGAAAGTGGGGATAAGCACCCACTTTCCAAGAAATGCTCCCATGGCTTGCGTCTCTAAATGCCTCTGACAGTCAAATCTAGCTCCTGGTCTTCATGTGTGATTTTCCCAAAAATCCGGCGGAACCTGTTCTTACAAACTGACAGGAGAAGGGATGAAAGGCGGAACACTGGCGCCTCAAAACCAGTTTAGTTTCGTGTTGATGGGGCACGTCAGCCTAAATAACGCAACCCATCTAGGAGAAGGAAAACTCTGACTCCAAACCTCCACTCTGTGGCGATACTCCCCCGTGTGGGTATCGGGGCTTGGAAATGACCAAGAGAAATAAATAACCCCACTGCCTTTCCACTTGCTTTTCACTAAGTGAATAATAGTGGACCTCCCCCCCCCTCTAAGTGCCTTTTGACGGAGGTCTGGATTGCACTACACCAGACGGAGGTCCTTGTCTCACTACACTCTAATACTAGATATAAACCCATCATGAAGTTGTTTTTTTTCTGGATCTGGTGAATGTGATATCGTGAAGGGGCCAGGATGTGACGATTCCACAGGGCATACCCAGGGCACAGTCCACTTTAAGCTTTCTACTGCAGAAAAGATCCATTTGGAGAGCTCTATGGATGGCGGAGAATGGACCATTGGCCAACCCCACCTTGTCCCATGGATATTCCGGTTACAGTCTTCAGACCTAGATGTTTCCTTTTATGTCAGTATTGGAGAAAATTGCCAAGACCGAAAACTCCCTTAAAATGCGGGGACTATATATTTTAAAAAAAGCCTGAGGAAACACCCAGCCTACACTAAATCTAATTTTTTAAATTATAGAGTTTGACCATGTAAACAGGGCCGGTCCTACAGATTGCAAGTCCCTATGCGAAACCCAGTCTGGGTAGGGATAAGGATAATAAGTAAAAATTAATATTTTGTAATAGAAAATAAATTCGTCTTTGCATTTTATTCATACAAAATCACTGTCAAATTAACCTAACGAGCCATCTACAGTAGATCAAAATATCGCTTTTGTTTTGTTTTGTTTTTTTAAGAGATCGAGATAGATTTAGATCTATATTTGTATGCCAGTGACTATTAAAGTAAATTAAGTATTTGAACTTCTTGTTTTGGTTAAAATTGGCTTTATTATTACATTTTTATTAAATGAAAGCTGACAATGCCGGTTTTTTATCGCGAGTAGGATTGGAGTTTTACATATTGAATGACACCCCGAAATGACAAGATTGTCTGTTTTTATGGAGATTTGCATGAGTTTTTTTTAGAAGATTTTAATAATCTCCAAAGATTTTCATTACTTTTTCTTATATTTTGCACTTTCAGGAGAATTCCAGGTACCTTTAATGATAATTTAAAATGGTTTAATTTAATAATTTACACCTAGGGGCATAGGTTGCAGTGGCCTAAGACCGGTCCTGCCTGTAAAAACAATAAGATCCATTAGATATTCATTATAAGACATCAGTTAGGCCCGGTTCACATCTAACTTCACATTCACTTTCACCTATCCCTTGATCTGCTGGACCATTGGGGCACCACACAAGATCTGTCAACATTCTTTCTCCATTCATCTCTGTCATTTGCATGTGATAGAATTTCATTCTGACATTCTTTCTGAAAATATTGAAACCTGTCTTTTTACCTGCCTGGGTGGACCATGCGGTCTATGGGTCAGATAATGTAGAGGTCATCGGTTTCTGTGGCCACGGTTAATGACGGTGTCATGTGGCCAGCACAACGACCAACCGCCTTTACTTTTCCCCAAATAATGCCAGGTACCCATTAGAGCTGGGTGGACTCAGAGGCGCTCAAAGATCCAGAAATTAAAAATCCCAGTCTTCACCAGTATTCTTCAAACAGGACATATAATTTATGACTTGATTGTGTGGCAGATATTGCATGTAAATTTATCCTTGGATTTTTTTAAAAATGAAGTTATGTGCGTATAGTTGTTAGATATGGCTTAGTCTTTTATGTGTTTTACCATAGACTAGATATTTATATATAGTCTATGTTTTTTACTGATTGTATAATTTTATTTTTATCTCTGTTCCTCAGCAAAAAAGTTGGAGCGGTGAACATAATCAAAAGTGTCTTTTCTAATAAAGTTTATGAATTGTTGTACCACAGGAAGAGGGGTAAGCTCATCTGATACTTACTAATTTTTTTTATTATTTTGATTTAAGAAAACAAAAAGAATAGTACAAATAAAAAAATGATTTTTCTATACACCAAGTTATGACCACACTAATGGATGCACCTAATCAGACAATATAAATTTAAAACAGATGCATGTTATCCCAGAGATTATAGAAACTAAATGTAGTGCATTAAGTGTTATCCTTGTTGTATCCCTAGGTTTCAGATATCCATCAAGACTTATCTCTGTCATGTTCATCGCTGGATGTGTTATTTATGTGGTTAGTACTTTTACATACTATATATATATATATAAAGAAGAGGCTCCTGAATCGCAAGAAGGTGTAGATAACACAAGTAGCTCAGCGTCTGGTGATTACAGATGCCCAACCCATCACCGCAGTTGTGTATTTTGGATTGGTCTCTTTAGCCACAAGTTGCAAAGGGAAAACAATGTTTCTCCTTGTATAAGTATATTTCTAAGCCACACAAATAAAAAGTATAATCTATAGTATTCCTGATATAAATATATGATGCCCGTAAACTCTTGTAATAATTTGTTTTGCAGACAGGTTGAAAACGTTTGTTACAGGAGACAATTAAGCCAATAGGGCAGCACAACAAGACCTCAGGAGCTTTGTTTGTTGCAATAGTGGTGATGTAAAAGAGGCCCAACAGTCCACAAGCTGTTCCTCAAAGGGCCGTTTTGTGGAGGACACCCACTCGACGGCTGTGGAACAGATAGGGAAAATGACGTGGTTTCCTAGGTTTTCCCGGTGTGCTTGACCTTGACTTATGCTTGAAAGTCTGGGATACGAGCTCCCTGGAAACAGAGGTGCATCAAATTAGTCTCATTGATCCATTTCAAGCAGAACTATTGTTCAAACAGACCTTTCCGCTGGCCTAGATTTTCAAGAGTCTTCGACTCAATTCTTAAGGCAATTACGATTTTGCCACTTAATCAAGTAATAAATTATATGTCCTATTGAAGATGGACTAAGATGGTACTCTCACTATTTACACATCTATTGTTTTAATTTAAAAGTGATATTCACAGCACTGGACAAATAATTAAGGGGGAAATAGTCAGCACCTAGATGCCACTCCACAGTACATTACATTATCACGTTGGTGGGGGGAAAGAGGCCCTTTGTGCCTTAGAAACCCTTCCCCCCCCAACTACATAGATGTCCTCTTATGACCTTAATGTCAGCTGTTAGTAGATCTCTTTCTTTGTGTTTATGCACACTTAAAGTTAGAAACAGTGAATGTATGTTTGTTTTATTTTAAATCTATCATCAGTTAACGGTGGAGCTCTTGGTCCAAGTTATTCAATACATCGACCTGGCCGAGACATTCATTGAGACTCAGCTACAAGCACTGGGTTTTGATGACGAGGATGAAGACTACCCTGTAGACCCCGATCAGATACCTCCAAGCCTTCAGATTGGGCTTTTAATTGCCCAAGTACTCTATGGTAGGCTTGAGTTTTTCCTTCTGTGTGTTTTTCTGTGTGCAGTTGTAATGGCTTTACTTTTAAAGGATACTCGACTCAAATATTACCTCTGAAATAAGAGATGTGTCACTTTATATAAATGGGTACATAAGAATTTAATCTTAAAGATTAACCAAGAAAATATTATATGGTATTTGAAAAAGAGAAACTTTATATTTATCGATTCTTGCTACATGTATAATGTTTATTGCTTTATATCGCTAAACTTTGTGGATGTTTTTTTGCATTGAGAGGCTCACTAAGTCAGAGACGGATTTAGAATTCATAAAGCACCTAGCTATTTGTAATAAAACAAATGGAACTATTACCCTTAGCTCTTTCTTAAAAAGATTTTTAAAAATATCATTGGAACCTTTTTCGGGGACCCCAAGCAAGACGTAGGCTCTAAACTCTAAACTAAACCTTGTGTAGCCTAGTGATAAATCTAGAACTAAGTCAATTTTTATAAGTTTCAAGAGAAAAATGACAACAAAGAGTAAGGAGTTCATTTATATAGTTACTTTCTGTCAAATTTCAAACAAGGCGATCAGGAAGTATGTGCATGTTTAGAGAGTCTCTTCAAAGTTGTACATTAAGATTCACATTCAGATATCTTCCTATATTTAAATTGTTTCATGACTTGCTAGTTTCATTCTCATTTGTAAGGATAAATACACACGTTCTCAATAGTACTTTGACTTTGACTTAAACTTTGTGACAATGGAATATTTTCTCGTTCGAAACAAAATAGTCAAACAAAATCTGGGAAGTCCTTGTGGATTTCAGTGTTGACAACTCAATTCAAATATTTCTTACAGTTAACTTTGATGATTGGAATACCAGTTTTAAAGTCAGACATTGCTAAACTACCAACTTGTTATATCAAAAGTTAAGTACTGTAAAATGTAAAGTAATGTAAAGTAATGTACCTCTTTGAGACCTTATGATCTATAAGGAAAATGATGTAAAGGTTATCTGTTTCTACGGCCGACGGTTAGAGAGGGTGTTATGTGGCCAACTCAACTGCCAACACCTTTACTAATTTGAGGTACCCAATAGACTTGGGTAGACTACGGGAAGGTCCTAAAAATTCAGAATTTTTTAAAGCCAAGTCTTCATTGAGATTCGAACCAGATACCAAACTTTACCACTTAGTCATTGATCCTTCTGATTAAAAGATGACACTCAGATGACCAATCATTTGTTTCCTCTTGCTTTCCCTCCTTTAGTTGCATTGAGCTCTGGCCAATCAGATTCACTGTTTCATAACACCTTCACCTTCTCTTTTTATTTTAGAATGTTGGGGCACCGAACATGATCCGACAACTGTCTCTCTCCGTTTAACTCTTGTCTTTAACCAGGTTTAGAGTTAAGTGGCTTAGAGACGTTGTTCCATAGTTCATTCCTTCATGTCCTTCATCCGCTTCCTTTGTCTGAATCTCTTTGCGTTGTACTTTTCCCTGCAGAAATGTTTTTTTAGTTTGTTAATAACTTTACATTTTGTGTTAATATTTTGTTTTTTTAAACATTGACCACACAGGCTCGTTAATCGCTACTGCAATCACTGCTGGTCTGACAACGTTCATCAATATTTTACATATGCTGTCTTCATTCAGGTAAGACGAGAATAGACTCATTTAGTTCTTTAAATGACTACAATGGATTACATACATATATGCGCACTTAATGGATTGGATCGTGGTGTAGCCTACAAAGGATGCTATAGTCCCACAAAGGGGCATCACTCAGTTCTAATTAACATTTTTGTTATATCATGTATGATTTCTGACATAACAATGCATTCTACAATACAAATTTGTCTTTCTTGGAATGTTTCTTTAGGTCCAACTTGCTGGCACTGTACAGAGGAGACTACAGCAATATCCCATCCCCGTCATCAAAAAGTGCAACGTCTCTTTGCGTAAGTCTAGCTAAACACAATCACATACACTTAGGAAAATACCTATATTCTTCTTGGTCAAGTATATTACAAGTTTGTACAATCTGTACGCTAGAGTATTGTCAGAAAAATGTGAACTTTTTCGTAACTTAACACTGGTGATGCTCAGTTATTGTTTATTAGCAGCAACGCTTTATCTAGTTATTTCCTGTGGTTAGAAATAATAGAACCTTCAAAATGCCTTTTTAAATATTGCTCTTATTAGCTTGCAAAGTCTTCATTATATTATAGTAACTTGTAAATCTCTTACATTTCCGGAAAACGTAACAGTATTGATGACAGACATACTTGCATGTGTAACTGTATGACCTTAGTAACATGTAGGAGGGACCAATCAAGACTGACTCTTTGGTTAATTAATTAGACTTGTTGATAGCACATCTCGTTGTTTGTTATTGAATGAGTAATGTGTTAGAAATATATAGACTAACGATCTATAGAAAGGCTTGTGGTTTATAAATAAAATTAGTTGCTCTAAGTGTTTCTACATTGAGTTGATGTGTGTTGAGCTGATGAATGAGAAAGACAGGATGTAATCAGTTCTATAACAGACGACGAGCTATCAAAAGGTTGTTTTTATATTGTTCTATATTTCAGCTAGGCAGTTTGAAGTATGCAGGATTTCAAGTTGCATACATTGTCTGGGGTAAGAAATTGGATGAGTTTTTAACTTTTAACTCTCGCTTCCAGCGGTAAAGCGCTTGGCTTCTGAAGAACCTCGGGTCCCAGGTTTAAATCCTAGTGAAGACTGGGATCTTTGGGCGCCTGGAGTTCACCCAGATCTAATGGGTACCTGACATTAGTTGGGGAAAAGTAAAGGCGGTTGTTCGTTGTGCTGGCCACATGATATCTTCGTTAACCGTGGGCCACAGACCAAGATGACCTTTACATCATCAGCCCTATAGATCGTAAAGTCTGTAACGGGAACTAACTCAACAAATGTGTTGGAACACTTGAAGGCTATATGGTAGTTAGTAGGTTTTTAATTGAGGGTTTTCATTTTATAAAGGTGGTTCAAATCTAGATTTGATGATCTATTGATGGTCCCATAATACCCTCAGTTACAATGGCTCACAGAAACAGTGTATCTAAACATTATCTGGTCATTCAAATCATTATCATCGAATTCATTACGAATGAAGGCTTGACAGACTCGAATCCTCTGTTTTAAAAACCCCAGCATAAAAACCTAACTCACATAACTTGAGTTATTGAAGAAACTCTACTAATATTTACCTAATGATATATCACATAATTCTAATAGTGTGTCATTATTTAAAAGTGAAATAGAAATATTTATCTTGACATATCTTCACTTTTGTTTTAATTGTAGATTTTTTGGGTTTTGTTTTACAGCCTTCATTATAAGCAGTATCATCATTTTTCTGTTCTGCATAATCTTATCGTTCATCATTTTGATTCTACTGGAAGGTTATACTGACTGGCTTGTCAATAAAGTGTTACAAATCTGGTAAGTCTTCTTTTGATTTCAGAAATTCTTCTTTTTTTATTTTGCTGCACAAGTTATTTCATATATATTTAATTAATTCACAGATAATGTGTGTAGTCGCTGAATAAACTCTTTATGTTGTGTCTGTTCTATTTATGTTTGTGTTTCTGATGTGTTGTCTGTATATGAGAAAGGAGTCCTTGTCATCACAACAAGTTTCCATAAGGATCAATAAGCAGTCTTAGTCTTAATTTACCATTTCTCTAGCACGAATCGCATACGTTTTGTTTGCCTCTTCTGTTGCTGTTGCTAATTATCTACTTAGCAAAGGAATAAAAGCTTAGTTTTAGCTGCAACACTACTCGTGTGTGTGGTCCAACAATACTCCCAAGCTAGTCGTTAGTATGTTAATATGCCTTCGGTATGTTTCTTGTTCAGAATGAGATTCTTGAGTACGTATTGTATTAAACTCTTACATTGTAATTGATCGGGTTTTAGACGTAGTGGAGAACAATTCTATCAAATGCCTACATTGTTACTCTGTTATTATTAAATTAATAATAGCTGAATACCAGAAAACAATGCCCCACGACATCCTGTGAATTCTTTCAATTAAACTTTTAAAAAAACAACAACAAATGTATAATTATTTTTTCTAGCGAAATATCTTGATTTAAGAAATTCCATCTCAATAATTTGTCCCAATAATTTTCGTAGAGATAATGAATCCATTGGTTCATTATTATGATATAATATTGTTTTAACCAAACTGGAAATGTCGTCATTTTGTTATGTCTCTCCACACGTACAGGCCTAGCGTGCTGGTGGCTGTGGCATTGATGATTATCCAAAAACTTTTGGCCACCTTTTTATTTTTACAAGACAGGGGACAACACTTACGTTTAGATAACAGGTTAGTCTAGGGTTGATTTGATTTGATAACCTCCCATGTAACAGGTGTGAATTTATAAGATAAGATAACATTTTATAAGATACCAAAAAGTCCACATACGAAACTTTAAGTTCTCATTAACATTATTCTTTAGTACGAAACTGAGCACCATATGTGTTTATTAAAGTTAGTTCTCTCAAGGAGCCTTACAAATGTATGCTATTATTATAATTATTTTAATTGTAAAAGCTAATCCTTATAATGAACAATTAGTCAGCTGTGTGCAACTATTAAAATTAATCCATGCAACAAAGTAACTAAACTACTATAGGGGCCTATGCAATTTTTAAAGTTAGTTGATTTAAGATATTTGACCAATTTATGTGCATATACTATATGCCATTCTTAAAGCTAGTTGATTTAATATATATATGACCTATGTGTGTGATTATACTATATGCTATTCTTAAAGTTAGTTGATTTAATATACATATATATAACGGTATAACCAATGTATGTAATTGTATTTCAGACGATTCTTCTTCATCTTCACCTACTTCATGTTTTTCTATAACATATTTCTGGGTTTGATCTCATGCCTCATGAGGATCATCAAGGCCATGGTGGTGGGCACTTTATTTTTAGCTCGCCTAGATAACAGCACTTTACCCAGAAAATTTGAGTTTTTAGATCCAGGTTAGATTTTAAAAAAAATAGGTCTTTAGTATTATAAATATAAAAATAAATAGTCAACAAAAAAGAGATATTAAAAATATATGGAGGAAGGGAGGTGTGAGAGAGGAGAGAGAAATATAGATAAATAGAGAAAGAGAGAGAGAGCTGGTCATAGAGAATTTAAAAAATAAAGTAAAAAGAGGGAGGAAATATCTGAAAGTGAATATATAAACAACTTGTAGGAATATTTGAATGAGTCGATGGCTAAAAACAGCATTAAACCTTCTCCCAGATACCCCCTCCTTTCACAGATACAAAAAGAGAGATTTGTTCAAAGCGTGAAAAAATGCGCTATGCAAAACAAATTAAAAACAAAAATCCCCTTACTGGGTTTTCGAAATAAATATTACTAACTATCAATAGCAAAAAGATTTTCAATAGTAAAGTGGGTGTACTACATAAGCCTATTATTTTAACATTGACACTTCAACTATTTAAATGTGAACTTCTCTGTTGTCCAGGTTTTGCTGCCTATCAAGGCTACATCCACATGGAGGCTGCACATACCCACCCCGTGGTTCTAGTCTTTCTTAGACTGCTGGTCAGCTTGAGTAAGTCCAGAAAGTTGGACACCAGTGACTGTGTGAAGATAGACATGTCCAATAATGACGTGGCGACCAATGGAAATCCGGAGAGCATGGTTAAACTGAACCAGAAAGGTCAGGGCCCTCAATATCATAAGTACCGGAATATACTGAAAAGTTAAATTTTTACAAAGCTTATATCAACTCACTTTGTCTGTCTGTCTGGCCAAAAGTTTGTACACGTTATTTCTCCCACGAGCTGAAATTTCACACAATTATTTCTTTTATCTGACAACACAAGAATCAATAAAAAAAAATTAACCAATTAGCTAATCAACTATTGATAAAAAATTACTTTATTTGGTATCTCAATCAAGGGAAAGAAATAGTATTTGAATGGTGGTGGTATAAGCTGAATTAGTCCCCTTTTTAGATTAATGTCTGAGGCTAATTAGGCTTACACATTTAATTACATGCCTGATCCAAACTAATTGATACACTTAATAAGCTTTTTTTTTTAAGTATTTTTTTTTATTTTGCTTTTTATTATTCTTAAATCCTATGTACATTTTCTTTGACAATACCACACAGCTATTGTTGGATTACGATTATGTTACCGACTCGTGATTTTCTTTATCACTATCAGTATCAGAATGTGGGACTGCGGGACTACCTCACTGAGAGGCTTGAGTTTAAATTTGAGTTTTAACTCAAGGTGTTTAGAATGTAACCCTTCCAGATACCCCAGCTCCTAAGAGCATGAGAGGTGCACCATACAAAAGCATTATAAGTAATACTTATAAAACTTGAGTACATGTAGCTTGAAAGTCTTTACTTTCAACATTTTCTGTATCATCTTTGGAGTAACTAAATTCTATTAGTTTAATATTGTCATGGAACGATACTGCCGGCTAGAATGAGTACTTTCTATGACTCGATCTTTCCGTTTACTTCAAGCGAGGCATGTTACCACTAAATTACTGCTATTCACATTTTAAAGATATAGTAACCCATTGTTGATTTATTTGTAGTTTTAGACTTTATTTGTCTACTATATATTTAAACCCCATCGTTTACAAATTAACATCTTAGGATACTGGGAGCACTTCAAAATCATAGGATCAGGTTGGTAATGGTTTCGGAGTCAGCTATATACATCTGTATTTCTGTGGCTCTCGGTTAACGAGGGTGTCATGTTGCCAGCACAACAACCAACTGCTTTTACTTACTCCAACTAATGTAAGGCACCCATTAGAGCTGGGTGGACTCAGAGATGCCCTAAAGATCTCTAAATTATAAACACCAGGATTCGACTCGGGACACTCCAGGTACGGAGGCCAAGCACCTACCACTCAGCCACCCAGCCTCCAAAAAAATATACCAAGGGCATTTCTGTGGGGTGCGTAACCTCAGTCTTTTGGAGTATTTCTTTTTCAGTAAGTGGCTGCTTCCAGGGCATTGCTCTTTATTAAGGGCATTAATTCTATGTTAGGGATTTAAGGGTTCACATAAAAACTACGTTATCTGAACTCATGAAAGAAAAATGGATTTAATCATTAAAATGTGCATCAACATGTTTTCCCTACAGATACTGAGAAGTGCAGGCCAGTGAACCTGGCAGCGAGATCCAATTGGTTGGTCACGTACACCCTGCTACATAACCCTCAGGTAGATCTAATTAGAAACAACAGGGTAGTTGACTTCAAGCTTTGAGAACTCTTAGCCCTCCCTATACCTCATACCAGTCATACTTTACTTTATTACCCAAGAAGTCTACACTGAAAACTTACTAGTCGACTGAATAGTCTGGATACAAAAACTGTGAGGCTCTTAGACTCTAGCCGGTCTTTTCTATAACTAAAGCAAGTCAGCTACACCAATGTTAACATGCATAATCTTTTCGAAAATATAGTCATAGTTTAATTATAAGAGAAGATTACACAGTGGTGCTGCTTTTTCTATACTTTCTTACAGAGAACTAAAAATTAGTAAGTTATATAGATGTCTATGCACGTTAAATGCAGACTCGGACAACTTTATATTGATGAAACTATCAAAAATCAAACAAAGCATTAGGGTTTATTAAAAGAAATTTCTATACAAATATGAACATAAAACTTAAATGTTAATTAACCTTGGTTAGGCCAATAATAGAATATGCATCCTCTGTTTGGGACCCCTCAACTCAAGAAAACATTAAGAAACTGGAACAGACACAAAATAGAGCAGTGAGATTCATAACTAACAAATATTCACATTTGACTGGAGTAACACCTTTAGTAAAATCACTAAACTTAAAAAGCCCTCAGGAGTGAAGAATCAAAAGTAAAGTAGCAATTATACCTAAAACACTGAAACATAATCTTTAACTACAAAAACAAAATCTAATAAAATAATCAGATAAAGATAAAGGCACATTTCTAGTTCCATTTTTTTGCTATTAGAGCACGGAATGGGTTGCCTGAGCCAGCCAGGCAAACCAGTGACTTGGCAGAATTTATGTCATTGGTTAACATGCATGACTAGGTGCATGACGCGTAGGACGTAATCATCTTCTTTTTTGAAGTAACGTCTGTATTATATAAGATAAGAATTTGAATAACAAAAAAATATATGTAGCCTGGAAAAAAATCAATGGGCATAACCAGTGGGTAATGCTAATGTTAATAAAATCGATTTCAATTGAGTTTTTAAAATGTAGATTTACAGTACTTCCTTGTGAACAATATTATTTTTCATAATTAAACTATATCCAAATGAATTTAAATACACACTGGTTTATCAATGTGTACATATTTCCTTATGTAGTATTTAATGTAATGTTTACTTACTTTCTATTATCATTAAGAATAATGTAGGATTTGGGCTTGTATACTCAGTATCAATTTAACAGGATTGGATTTTAGTAAGTGGTTCCCCTGGGGCAGAATTTTTTGTGGGGCTCCTACACTTTCTGGAAAGCTTTAGAAAAAATCCACATATCTTTGTATTACTTATATTTAATAGAATGCCATATTTTAAAAGAAAGAAATACAGAACTTGTACATTTAATATGATTTAATCTTATTTTCCTTCTTTTTTCAAAAAATATTTAATATGAATATTTTAGTCGAAAAAAAATTTTTTTTTGAATTTGTGGAGTTTAGCCCCCACTTTCCCTCCCCCAAATCCGGCCCTGAAGTTTAACTATGATCTACTGTCAACAAATTATTTCTATTTTGTCTTTTTAGGTTCGTTTGTACAGAAAAGGATTTATTCAGGCCATGAAGAAAGCCAGAGCAGAGGGCATAAAGATTCCGATCAGTGATAAGCCAATCACAGACTTTGACTTGGTGAAGACTCAGGAGCAAAGGGAGCAAGAGAGACTAGAAGAGGCGCAAAAACTTCAAGGCTCCGACCCCAAGAAGAGCGTTTTCAGCAGTTTCAGCTTCGGCCGGAACAGTAGCAACAACTCCTCCTCCGAGTCATCTGAGAAAGCCAACAAGAAGAAGAAACATTTCTGGTTCGGCAAAAAGAAAAGGTCTGCAGAGGATGACCCAAGCGTGGAAGACAAAGGCAGCGCCTTGGAAGTGCTGAAAAGTGGGGAGGAGGAGGAGGAAGAGGAGGGTGAAGTAGTGGAAGAAGCTGTTGAGGAAGAGGTTCCTGGCAATGGTTCAGGAAACCAGGACACTGTCATTGACATTGACCACGCCACTGGAGCTGTGAATATATAAACACGCCACTGGAGCTGTCAATATATAAATCTGGAAGATGAGACAGGAGATCTCTTAAGTTCTATTAAAATTACAACAAAAAAATCAATCAGTACATGAGTGTACAACTGACAATAAGATAAATGATATTTACCTGTTTAACTTGTTTCATTGCTCATAAGACAGCACATTTTCTTTTTTTCAGATAAAACTCATTTAATATATTTTCTTGATATGGAAACTTAGGGCAATGTTATGATCACTAATTACATCCTAATTTTATTATTTGATGCAGTATATAAAAAAACAACTTTTCAACAGTCATCTATAAATCAATCTTTCAGGGCATTTGTATTTTCAAATTTTTTTTTAAACACAAATATTATATAAAATTTAATACTGCTTTGAAACATATGATAGTATGATAGTATTCTATAATCCTAGTATTCTTAGTGCAACTTTTATATTACTTGATAAAATATAACTGATAGCTTTTTTTCTCTTCTGCTGTGTTTTACATAAGCTAGTGATGGTACAGAAAGATGTCAACAGTTATTTTGTAAATAATAATTCTATTTAAATATTTGTTTACCTTTTTTGTTATACTCTATTCTTGGAGTGTAGTACCATGCCATTCGGGCAAATGCCCAGTGGGTTGATATCAAAATGGGCCTGTGGGGTCACCGAAAGGGCAGCACAGATGTAATATGTATCAAATTGTTTTATGATAAAAGGAGCCCTCTGAGAGTCATGTTTAAACAAATCTGACTCCACAGTGTAATACTAATTTAATCTAATATTTTTTCCGAAACAATGTAATATCCTACATAGACAGTGCTACTAGTAGTAGGCTGCATCCTTTTAGAGCCTACAGACTAAGCTAATAAAAAGCAACATAAGGCCTATATTTCTTATAAAGAGTCTAATATACGCACACGTACAGTTATCTGTACATAATGAAACTTAACCTAATGATTTTGAGGACATTTAGACCTAGAATTGGAATCGTGTCCTATGATATACAATTTATGGGCCGGATAGTAAAGAATTGCCCGGGCCGATTTTGACACCCAGTCCGCCCCTGCATACACGTGTTGTTGTTTCTTTGGTACAATTAAAACACTTTATTATGATTTCACATTGACTGATATCTTGGTAGCAATGGTTCATATTCGATATATATTTTTTTTAAAAGGAGGATGGAAAATCTTGTAAAGTTTTATAGGTTGAGGGGATAGTTTTGTAAACAAAATTTTATTTTGTTTAAAAATAGTTCTATTTTTATATTTTGATATTGACTTCTATTGTTTGTAAAATATCTATGATGTAACACATGGTGACATTGTTCTAAACTGTCTTGTTTTTATTCTATTATTTTACTCATTCGGGTTGATATTACAAAAGCATCTGTATGCAACCAAGATCTCCTATATATGTGAATATCGCCATAGTCCATGAATGAATTATACCTTATTTTTTTAATGTGTTTGTTCTATATAATAAGCTTGCCTTTCTTAGTGCTTTACAAACTTTTGTCATGTATATTTTGCCTTATTGTGTTTTCAATATTTTTAGACTCCCCTAAACCTGCTGCCTTCAGTTTATTTTGTGCTTGTCAATAATTTTATTTTACTGTGCAAACATAATGTCTGATCTCAAATGTAAAAAAAAAAATGTTTTGTAAAATAATGTACAAGTTGTGGATGTTCCTTCGGAGTTGGAAATACCCTACTTTCTAGTCTAAACCTCCCGCAGGATGACGGGGTATGGCAGCGGGCAGGGTTTGAACCTGAGACCATTAAGACACGCATAAACTTCAACAATGATCCAACTACGCACATACGTATTCATATTAAAACTAAAATGATATTATTATTTTAAAAAAAGATCTTTGCGTTGCTTTGCTTACTATTGCATTGCAAGATAATGTGATAGTAGGCCTACTTGGCTACTTGCAACAATTTTTGTTACTAGCTAGAGTGGTTACATATTACAATTATAATTATTTTCCTGTCATCTCTATTTCTTTACGCCATTTTTTTCTTGATTTAAATCTTAATCCTTAATTTTTAAAGCATTTACTGGATGAGTTTATATATCTCAAATGTAAGTTTAACTAACAAAGTCGCCATGACATGGAATCTTCATTCTTTCATAAGTTCTCACAAGTTTTATCTTATTTGAAAATGCTGCCCAATGAAACTACCTCATAAGAAATTTGCATTGAAAGACAAATGTTTCACATTTTAAAGAGAAAACAAATCAAGCATCATTGCTATTGGTATCTTACGTTTGAATTCAGTCTTAACTAATGGCAGAGACAAAATGTTAGAATTCAGTGGTTCTCACATTTTCTCGATACAGTTTGGTCAAGGTAAGAAACAAGTTAATTAATACAAATGATATTGTATCCCCCCTCCAAATAGAATGTACAGATTGGGTACAAGTACCCTTTCAGACCTTGCGATCTGCCAGATTATGTAACGGTCAAATGTTTCAATGGCCAGCGGTTAACTGGTGTGTCATGTGGCTAGCACAACGACCTACCGCTTCAGTGTTGGGTGGATTCAGGAGCGCTCTAAAATGTAAAAAATACCGAAGTGAATCACCACGCGACAGATTGTGTACAAGTGTACACACTTAACTCAAAACATTTTTACTTTCTAAAAAAAAATAAAAAATCCTTAGCCAATGTTGTCTCTCCAACCTCAAGATGTGAACTTTGAACCTAAACGTCGTGGTTCCAACTTGTCTGGAGAAACTTTGTTCAAATGTACAAACACAAATCTCTCACACTATTGATCACAATTTAAAACGTTTGTACATTTACATTTATAGTTACATCCCCGTGACTGGCTCAATGTTTTTTTTAATATAATTAACACATTTAGGCCAACTCTACTCTTTATAAGGTCTAACTCGCTTCTTTATTCGATCGCTTTTTTTCATGAATTCCGAAACAAAAAAAACAAAAAAAAAAAAAAATCCCCACTAGAACACATATATATCCCGCTTTATCTAGAATAAGAAGCTTATCGGAGATGTAAATAATAATCTCCTGAGTCACGTGACAGCCTAGAGCTAATAAAATAGTGATATTAACTTAGGCTGAGTTACATTTCATTTACTTAGGCAAACATCGGCCAGCCTCTGACTTTCGATTACTTCCGTAGCGGGTTGGAGATAATGCCAGGCATCGTGAAATCCCATGGTCACTGAAAAGGATGTTTCGCAGGCCAGATGGGTCTGGAGTGTATCAGTGGCTCTTCGCCTCAAATTCTGTCGATGATCGAGACCATTCTGGTAACATTATGTAACCTGTAGCGTCACACAATTACCAGTTCATCCACGTTGGGCTGGCTAATTCGGCAAATTTCTAAGTAATCCTATTATGTAAGACAGAATTCCGTGGCAGGACTCCCAGTGTAGGAAAGCCGCTTCCCTAAACATCCCCTCTTTCCATCATGCAGAGCTAGTTCACGTTACTTTAGTAGTAGCATCGTATTGTTAAGTGACTCCAACCAAGGAGAAAACAAATAACTACACACCAGCTAGCGGTTTCGTATTGAAGCATGTTATATAGTATAGTATACCAAGACCAAAACTCACACCATCCTCACAAAGTTGAGACCCACTTGTGTTAATTACCAGGACTATACAACGCGGTCTTTGTCTTCAGAACTCTTTTGTTTTAAGTTATGGGGCGTAACACTGTTTATTAATATACCCCCGCGGACAATGGCTTTGTCTGCATTAGGTATGTCAAAATATGTAGGTCGCAGCTGGGTTTGCGTAGTCATTCATCCTTAATCTTCAGAATTGACGACATGGCCTTGATTATAATGTAACATTGTCCAAACCACTATAAAAAAAAGGTTTGGGAGCTGCTGTAGTGTCAAATACTCACCCCTAGTCTTTAGCATTTACCAGTGAACTTTTTTTTTGTAACCAAATAATTGCTCATCTTCATAAAGAATGTTCAATTTACTAACTTGAACATGTTCATATCTTGTATTGAACTATGAACATGGTGTTCAAAACAATTCTTTGAACATTTGTAATTTGTTTTGAATCGACGTTGTAGTTACTCTATGTGTTCAATGTACATTATACTATTCGACCTTTATGTGTACTAGTGACTATACATAGAACTACTTTATATGTGATAATATTGCATGTTATACATGTGGATACTATCGAAGTCTCAGTTGTTATGTATAATAAATGCCAGGCTAGTAGAAACGATTTTATTTTTATAATAACCGTTAGAATTGGCCTTTTTTTTTCTGTGAGTATTCAAGTGACATCAAAAGGATGTTTTGTTATGAAGTAAGTTTTTTGTCTACTAGATTTAGATGTAAAGATCAACATTTAACGTAGCGCAGAAGCGTTTATATTTTAGCCAACTAAGATTGCCTGCCATAATACATGTCCTATACTTATAAGTTCTAGTATTTTAAAAGGGAAGTAATGATTAGTGAAAATACAAACTTATACACTTTTATACAGTGTTTACGATTTATTTTGTGTTTTTGTTTTTGTGTTAGCTTATAAGTTTTTGTTGAATTAATAGTTGAAATATCTCTTAATTATTTAATTATACTTAAAGAGTGCTGGGCTTTCTTTTAATGATAACCTTATGTCTATAAATATTCTGAGTATAAGTACTTCTAGATTGTAATGAATTTCGACTTGTAGAGTCTCAAGTTTTACGATATTTTATTGGTTCATATAAGATGGTTTCACTGAATACGCTATAAGTTGTTCTGTATGAACAGCTACTAAAAAACACCCTTACCAGTATGCGACGACAAGGCAGACTTCAGGTGAAACATGTTCTCGAAAATTAGATTAAAGGAGACTAACAGTAAAAATATAAATAATGCTTAAAAAACAACAACAACAATAAAGAGTATACTGAGCGTAGTTGTATCAATTAGTATGAATCAGTCATGCAATTAAATTTGTAATAGATCTAGACTAACAATAATAAATCTGGACGATTAGAAATATTTTTACCAGTTGTTTTGTTCAGCGCAATTTTATGCTTTTAGCTTTTTTTTCCCCCTCAATACACTATGGTAGAATCACTTGTCTGGACCAGTTAGGAAAGGGGTGGGGGAGAAAAAAGACAATATCTTGCAAATGCTATCGTGGTCGCTCTTTAAATGCATTTATAAAAAAAAAAAAGGTAAACGACTTGAATTCGATCTCTAAGGATCAAGCCTCCTGAAAGATCCTCAAGCCAACACAGTAACCACTGTGCTAGCAAAGTGTCTATAAAAATATAAGATTTTTATCGAGTGTTAGTTCCAAACTTTTAATGCGGCGACCTATTTCTCTTCTTCTCTCTGCATTACTCTACAAAGTATATAGGAGACTTATTTACGACCACATCAGTCAAGCAAAATGTCTTTCCCTTGTTCAATACTAGACAAAATAATTAATTACCAATGGTTAATTGTTTTATTTTTTCTAATTGATTCTAGTTTTGTCAGGTAAAAGAAATAAGTGTTCAAACTTCAGCTTGACTCGAGATAAGGTGTAGGAGAAATAACGTGTACAAACATTTTTTTTTACCAGACAGACAGACAGAAAAGTGAATGGATAAAAGCCTTGTAAAAGTAAATACAAATTATATCTAATGTCAGCCTATTTTATACTAGAAACAGTTAATAAACAACCAAAACCATATCCACAAATACGTCTTAGGAATGATGGTGACATAAAACAAAATGCACAAATCAGTCTCAAGAAGGCTGACACACTAACTCACAAATAAACTCGGCACTCTATCCAGAAGAATTGAAGAAATTAATTGTAAATAAAATAAATGAGAAATGGACGAGCTCTCATCCAAATCACAAGAAGGATGACGCTTACTATAAGCTATCCCGACAAGATCTAATTTTTCAACTCAGGACCGGACACACAACAGAATGCGACAACACATGTTCCGGAAGCTCAAAATTGGAACCAGTAAAATCTGCCCATGTGGAGTATCACCAGAGAATGCCGCCCACGTCCTCTAAAACTGCTCTCTTTACCAAGAGGCCTGTATAAGACGCTGGCCCCAAAACACCACAATAGAAAGAAAACTATATGGAGAGCTCCCTGATTTGGAAACCACTGCGCAGTTCATCTCATGTATTGGTCTAGTCATCTGGACGCTCCAACATAACAATGAGAACGAAGAAGAAGAAGTCTCAAGTCTTAATTTTCCCTCCGAACTTGCTTTAAGTTTAAATTGTGAACAGAAATAAATGTTCCAAAACTAAGCCTTTTAAATAGTTAAGAGTAACAGACACCCACGTTATAAACCTGGGTGGTATCTCTACAATTTTAACGTAGTGTATTTTTCAGAAACGGTAAATTCAGCTTTTAACGAATTAAAGCAGGAGCTGAAGAAAGCTGCCATCTTCACCATCGACTATACTCGACCTCTGACGGTTGGACGCCTCCGATGTAGCAATAGCTGCCATCTTCACCATCGACTATACTCGACCTCTGACGGTTGGACGCCTCCGATGTAGCAATAGCTGCCATCTTCACCATCGACTATACTCGACCTCTGACGGTTGGACGCCTCCGATGTAGCAATAGCTGCCATCTTCACCATCGACTATACTCGACCTCTGACGGTTGGACGCCTCCGATGTAGCAATAGCTGCCATCTTCACCATCGACTATACTCGACCTCTGACGGTTGGACGCCTCCGATGTAGCAATAGGTGTCTCCTTCAACCGAAATGGCCGCCCAGTAGCGATTTTTTTTTTCGAGAACACTCTCCAAAAGTGGAAATGCGGAACTAAGCTATTGAAAAAGTGGCCTATGCCATCGTAGAATCTTTAAGGAAATGGCTCCACTACTTAGAAGGAAATCACTTTATCTTTATCACTGACCTACGCTTCAGTGGCGAAGGGGGTTCAATGAACCCGGGCCGATGACCATTAGGGGCCCACAGACTATAGCAGACTGTTGAACGGTTGGGGGCCCTCTTGAGAACATAGGGATGACACTATAGAGAAAAAAAGGCACTTTTTAAACTTTACTATAGCCTAGAATCTGAAAAGCTCCATCAAAATATCCACAACGTTGCACTAACGTCATATTAATATGAAAACAATAACCTCTGTGTTAAGCTAGAGTGTATGCACCAGTGGCTTGGATTACTTAAATGTTAGGAAGTGCTTTCTATCAGGTTTCTTGTAGTGGTGGCTAGCCCTAATTGTACGTTTGAGGGGTTTATTGGTACCAGTTTGTCCCATTTCAGTATATTGTTAGCAATTTTTAAAATAGTAATACAAGTTTTGTCGGGCATTCTTATTTATATATCATTAAAACATGACCCAATTAAAGCCATATTGTTATTTAAAAAAAAAACACGACGATATCACAACTGTATCAAATAGTAATGTAAAACTATTGTAATCGGTCCTACAAAGTAGATATAATAAAATAATGAAAGTCATCATCACAATGTTTTGTTGTCTTCTGCATTAAGCAAAAAAGAAAATGAAACAAAAAATAACATTAAATATTAAGCAAGCAAAATGAATGGTGAATTCGAATAGGAGAGCAGGTTTATAACAAAGATCTAGAAAATAGAGAGATGTCTACATTGATAATTGAATAGTGTCATTCTCTAACCAATTCTTAGTATTTATTTGGTTCGGAATTATTAAAGAACGGTAACACCATTATATTTAAACAAAAACATCTAACCAGGTTTTATTTAAACTTGTTATGGATATTGAAATTTAGCGGGAAAACAAAGTCCGAGAGATTCAAAACACAATAATTGACCTGTTGGGCGATGCAGTTCTAATGAAAATACCGGTACAATTAGAGGTCCAATCCGCGCCATTTTTTTCTCTGTCATTACTGAGAGCATTCAAGACATATAAAAGTTGATCAAATTAACATTATTTTTGTGATCTTCCATGTGGCAATACCCAAGACAATAGCAAGGTCATTTCCAGGTTATCATAGTTGTGAAGAATCGGCTGTACAATTGCTTCAAATAATAAATCTTTATCCTTAAATAAACTGCGAGGCTAAAGCTAGGATGTTGCCTTCAGTATGAGTGAATAGAATAATCGCCTTCGGGCATTGTTACATCAAAAGAAGCCGCTCGCGCATTATGTTCACTGTGCTAACCATTACTTAAACTTGGTATTAAATAATTCCGTCAGCTGTGTTAAAGAGGTTTCAGATTTCTATGACTTATTATGTGTTTTTTGCTTATAGAAACTCAAGATGGTTGCATCTTGAATCCAATAGGGAGAGCGTAATTTCTAGGACAATCACCAAAGTTGCCCACAAGGTGGTCATCAATGAATGATGCTCTCAGACAGCAATGAGTTTCAGATAGTTTGATGTCCTAATCCTGTTAACACAAAGTACTCTGTCTTCCTCAAAGAAAACAAAAACGACTGGAAACTACAGAACTAAGAGGGGAATTAGAAACATTCGATAATATTGTTCTGCTTCTTGTTGAGTACACAATGGTAAGGGCAGTCAGAGCTGTGTCAAAAACGTTTGAAAGTAAGCAGCAAGACCTACATAAAGCAGAAAGTCAACTGAAGAAGATCTAGATTTAAGTAAATCATTGGAGAAATGACTTTTACAGGGTAATAAATGAGGTTGTCTTGTTGAAGGTGCTAATTATTGATAGTGCTGAGAAGTGCTAAAGTTGTAGACTCGTTCTTGAGATGTCAGATGTTACAAGAAGTTACTGTGACGTGCCGGGGAGTCTGTAGATGTATATCTCTAGATCTAAATACTATCTTAGAGATTGAATAAGTGAAGATCCTTTTTAAATCAATTACAGAAATTTAATTCAAAACTTGGAATCACTATATGTACAGAAACAAAACTGTATCAGATAAATAACTTTGTTTCAAAGTTCAATAATGAAATATTCAAATTTACTGCTAGATTTAATAAAATACAAGACTGATCTCTACAAATTCTAACTCAAAACTAAAATACGATCTCTACAAAATTTACATTCCGACTCCTGCAGTCTGTTATCCAGTACTTGACAATGTTTAAATTAATAAAGAAATGTTTTAGTGTTGAATTTCTTTATTAAGTTAAACATTTTAAGTCGTTTAATTCTATTAAGACATTTTACAAGCATAAATCTGACTGAACCGAACCGAACCGAATGAGTTCGATTCCCATCTCTATTTTTATATCTGTTTTAGTCCTAATTGAAAGGATATCTAGTTGGCTTCAATTCGCAGTCTTTCGTATGTGTGTGTACGTCTGTATGTGATTTTGTTTGTGCTTGTATGCGTCTGTTTGTGTGTATCGATTCGACAGGTGATGTTAACTATCTCATAGATGATCACCCAAATCTGACATTTCATACATTTAGGAATTAGACAACCGCCCCTGTTTGTCGCTGACTGCCAAACATAACAAATTCTGGTTACTCCTTAATCCCAAGGGATGGTTATCATTGGTAGAGTGTTGCACTAACAATCAGTACTCTCTCTTCACCAACCAGTGGGTCGCCTAATTTTAGACAATGGATCATCGCATTCACGCGAGGGATTGCTTGTTTTCGCCCTCTGATCATCCTATTGTCACGATACGGCCTAGCAATGGGATTCCTTATTTCAGGCAATAAAAAAATGTTAGTGTCACATAATTTAATATCTCGTAGACAAGATGTATGTCGTTACTTTACCTAAACACAAATATCCCCTGAATACATTTAGTTTTATGTATCTTTACGCATCACTAATGTAGTCAGTGATATGGTGTATTAGAAACAAACAAAATAATACTGTTATAGCCACTGGCGGATCCAGAACTTTGGAGTGGGGGGGGGGGGATTTTTTTCCAAACCCTAACCCTAACGCCCAGTAAACCCTAACCCTATGCATAAACGTGCGTACAGCATATATATATATATATATATATATATATATATATATATGTATATGTATATATATATATTCCATATATGAGAATAATATAAGACTGTTTCTCAACAGTCATGTTGAGGCCTTTCTCTTGCAAGCTTGGGGGTCTGGTAGAGCACTGTAAGCTTCCTCAGTGGGGTTCGGGGCGAAGCCCCGACACTCAAAAGCGTTTTCTTGCATTTTTCACTGCAGAAACACATTCTCCTGACATCTACAGCTCATTATTTATCAGTGGGGTTCGGGGCTACGCCCCGACGCCAAAAGCGTTTTCTTGCACTTTTCACGGCTGAAACGCATTCTCCTGACATCTACAGCTCATTACTTATTAGTGGGGTTCGGGGCGAAGCCCCGACGCCAAAAGCGTTTTCTTGCACAATTCACTGCAGAAACGCATTCTCCTGACATCTACAGCTCATTATTTATAGGGGGTTCGGGGCGAAGCCCCGACGCCAAAAGCGTTTTCTTGCACAATTCACTGCAGAAACGCATTCTCCTGACATCTACAGCTCATTATTTATAGGGGGTTTGGGGCGAAGCCCCGACGCCAAAAGCGTTTTCCTGCATTTTTCACTGCAGAAAGGCATTCTCCTGACATCTACAGCTCATTATTTGTCAGTGGGGTTCGGGGCGAAGCCCCGACGCCAAAAGCGTTTTCTTGCATTTTTTATTGCAGAAACGCATTCTCCTAACATCTACAGCTTATTATTCATCAGTGAGGTTCGGGGCGAAGCCTCGACGCTAAAAGCGTTTTCTGGCATTCTTCACTGCAGTAACGGATTCTCCTGACCTACAGCTCATTATTCATTCTATTATAAAGGACCTTTTCAATAATGTGGAAAAATATTCTATTTTGAATTTATAGTCCCTTAATACATTGGAAATACAACTGATTTGTTCTTTGAAAAGATAAGATACCCCACATATTTAGATTAAGGCTTTGAGTATCGCCGCCGAAAAAAAATTCGATTAATAATATTCAATAGAATTCAAGCATAAATTGTGAGTTATAGTCCTAAATTTATTTAACTAGAAAAATATGAGATAGAGTAAAGGTTGGAAAAGTCGACTAGGAAAAGATTATCTGGCTTTTGAACTCATCTCAACCGTGACTGTTATATTGAAAAATTTCGTTTGAATTATAACTTTTCCAAAGCAAAGTCTTTCTTAAAATAGTTATGATAAATTCATGTGAAATTACACAAACTATGTCTGGAAAGGGGAAGGGCGTAAAATAAAAACGATTAATCCTCGCTCCTTTTTATAATTTCTGCAAATGATTGCATTTTGCATTAAAGAATAGGGGTTGGGCGACTCGATATAAGAATTTACTTTATAGCATATATAAATTATATTTGTGACAGATTTTTTAAATTTTGTAATTTCTTACTATACAAAAAGAAAAAGTATTGGTTTGTCCGATGGGGGGGGGGGGGTGGTGATTGCATGTATCGCACTTCCACCTCTTTATATTATATAGATATAGATAATTTTGTTCACATACTATGATTTCTCCATAAAAGTAGGACCGCCCCCCCCACACACACACAAAGGGTTTAGATGGGAAGGGCGGTAGAGGTATTCGCTCCTCCCCTTCCAATCGGCCAACAGGTGAACGACATAATATAAAGACCAGTTAAAATACCAATAACAAGTTTTAATCTTATAGATATTTAATTGATTCTGTGATTTCTACAAATAAATAGTGCTGTCCCCCACACTCGAAAGTTTATGGTGGGGGGGGGGGGCGGATTGATGCCATCGCCCCCTCCCGACCCTACCAAATCGGCCAAAATGCTAGAAAGAGGGGGGGCGAAATAATATAAAAATAGGTTGAAATATAAATAATTAGTATATATTATTAACATAAGTAATAAATTCGTATACAAATTGTGTGAAATCTATACTAAAATTCGTACGCCCCCCCCCCTGGATCCGCCAGTGGTTATAGCCTGGGTATAATAATAAAGCTTGTCTTCGAGTGCGAAGATTAATGAGGAATGCAGTATTTCCCGTGGTTACGCAGCCCCAGCTGTGACCTACATATTTTGCCACATCCAGGACAAGAATAACCATTGTCCGCTGGTGGTCGATTAAGATTTTCTTTTCGTCGTCTGCGTCTGTCCTCGGCAGCGGATTTTCTTTTGGTCTCGAATGTGTATTCCGCGGCCTTTGTGAGTGACCTCCAGCTGTCTCGTTCTGAAGCCGCATGCAACCAGGTGCTCTCCTCTATGTCAGCTAAGGCAAGTTGGGGCCTAAGCTGGTCTTTAAAGCGTTTTCGTGGGGCACCTCTGTTACGTCGACCACCTTTTAGCTCACCAAAAAAAGACTGCATACCTACGTCTCCTGTAACTGTTGAACCATAAGAAGTCCCTTTATGTCCATACCGGCGTTCGCAAGGACAACGCTGTTTGTAGTGTGGTCCGCCTGTCTACAAAACTACAAAAATCAATGTCTACCAAGCAGTGGTTCTCTCAACCCTTCTTTATGGATCAGAGACATGGGTATTATACAGAAAGCAACTAAGACTACTTTGAACGCTTTCAACAAAGATGCTTGCGATCCATCATGGACATACGGTGTTATAAATAAATAAATAAATAAATATATATATATATATACATATCCCTATGGACATACGGTGTTATACACACACACATATATATATATATATATATATATATATACATATCCCTATGGACATACGGTGTTATACACATATATATATATATACATATCCCTATGGACATACGGTGTTATACATATATATATATATATATATATATACATATCCCTATGGACATTAGAGATGGGAATCGAACCCAACTTTTAAAGTTCGGGTTCGGTTCGGTTCGGTCAGATTAAAGTTCGAGTTCGGTTCGGTTCGATGACGAGTTTAGTTCGGGTTCGGTTCGGTCAGGTCTAAAGTTCGGGTTTGGCTCGGTTCGATGTTATGAAATTATGTAATAGCAAAATATAGTTATAAGGTTAAATGCAATTTATTAGTTAAAACACTTTCATTTGAATTTTTATATAAAACAAATAAAACAAATACTTTGCAACATATAATAGGCCTATGGGCAATACTTTTTCCAAAATAATGTTGCCTACATACATTTTAAGCGTTGTAAAAATTTCTTCATGGAGATAGAATTGAAGATGCGGCAGGTTTTCGCTCAAGTCGGCAAGTGGTTTAATTCCGGGCGTGACTCGGCGCTAAGCGTATTCTGGCCTTTTTTCTTAGTAAGAAGAGAGAATTTTTTAAAAAGGCTAATATTGATGTGTTTTCTTTCAGAACGCACTATTCATCATAATAAAAAAAAAAGTCGAGGGCCATATTAAATTTAATAATAAAGAGGCAGACCTGTAAGGGGCATTCTAGGTAGGCCTACATATTGCTCACGTACTTCTATAATTGGCATGATCTTTTTAAAATAAATATTCTTCGTGTAAAGACGTCTCTATCGAGGATTTTTTTTCACACATAAGTCGTCACTATAATAAATTGCAATATACGGAAGAAATTCGACTATTCTGAGACAAAAAATGCAGAAGAATCAAACTAGCGGAGATGTTTTAAAATGTTTTCTTCAAAATGTTTTGTCCCATATTGTGCATACGCGCCTCGCAAAAAGAATTCTACAGTTGACAAGGTGTTATTAGAAGATAAAATGACATCTCCTACTTAATATATTTTAATTTTTAAACATGTAATTATACTAATATTCAGATAAGTTACAATGAAAATAAAACTTTTTTTTTCGACGTTAGTTGGTCGGGTCGTTGGTTTGTCGCTTACAAACAGCTAGCACAATTGAACCAATAAAGGTGTTTTATATTTTTACTGGTAAGGATAGTATAGAGGGACTTCTTATGGTCCGACAGTTACGCTGGGTAGGGCACGTATCCCGTATGGGAGACGAACGTATGCCAAAAGCAGTCTTTTTTGGTGAGCTAAAAGGTGGTCGACGTAACAGAGGCGTCCCACGGAAACGCTTCAAAGACCAGCTTAGGCGTCATCTTTCCTTAGCTGACATTGAAGATAGCACCTGGTTGCATGCGGTCTCAGAACGAGTCAGTTGGAGTTCACTCCCGTAGGCCGCGGGATACACATTTGAGACCAAAAGAAAATCCGCTGCCTAGGACAGACGCAGGCGCGAAAATAAAAAGCTTAATCGACCACATGCGGACAGTGGTTATGCTTGCCCTGGATGTGGCAAAATATGTAATCTTTATGTAATTTTATTTTTAATAATTATGTAATATAATCTCACTAATCTTCGGACTCGAAGACAAGCTTTATTATTATATTTTAAATTAATAAACTTTAAAATTAATTACTTTTGTGAACAACTCAATATAGCCTAACTGTTATTACAATATTCACATATTGAACTTGAGATAGAGATGTAATATTAATGAAATATACTGATATTTAAACAGAATCTAGGTCACCACAAAACAACGTCTTTACTCTTTCATGTTTCAAGATTGTCTGCTTTTTACATTTGCATTACGCTAATATCATCATCATCTATGCATAAACACCAATCAATCGCTTAACCTCTTCTTACCCCCACCAGGAAACATACACACACACTCTATGACACCCCTTTTTGTCAGGAAGTTGCGTCTCCCCATCCCCCAATTCAAGGTACTCGCCCAAAGTTTGAGAAACGCTGCATTAAAAATACTGATGATCAATAATGCAAAACAGAATAATAGTAAAAATATTCAGGGGCGTAGCTAGGAATTTTTTCATCATTTGGGGGCCCGGGAGAGGCTTGACCTCTTTGGATGCCCCTGCATTTTGCGTAATACTGAATGTTTATTGTAAAATCCACTCATTTTTGCCCCCCCCCCCGAAGTGGGAGACCGGGGGGATTTTCCATTTCTCCCCCTCCTTCCCCACCCTTGCTACGCCACTGATAATATTCCAATTTGGAATACTTCACAATTTTGAAAAAATTAATCACTAAATAGAAGATAATTACAATTTATTTTAAACTAGAAAACAAATGAACTTATTGTAGACTTATATCTACACTCTCTAATCGGCCACAAATATTCTACTCTCAACTAACAGCCATCTCAAAAAAAAGGGACAATATTTTAATGTTGACTTTCTACTTACTAGGAACTAGAGTCTAGATCTAGATCTAATTAGAGGGCGCCTATTCGACTCAAAACCAATGTTGCAAACAGCCCGCGAAAATCCAAGGCCAGGGGAGAATCGGCACATACGGAAAAACCCATGAGAATCTTAGCGCGCCGCTTTTTTGTTTGTTCTTTTTAAAGTTTTCAAAATACCCCCCCCCCCACCCACGTTTTCAAAGTATAATGGAATCATTGCAATTTAAATAAAATAAGTAATTTTTTTATTTTTTATAATCCAAAAATATATAAAAAAAAGATGTACAAATAGCATAATTAGTTCGGTTAAGAAAAGGAGAGTTCGTTCGGTTCGGTTCGTACCAAATAGTTTCAAAGTTCGGGTTCGGTTCGGTTCGGTCATAAGTGAGGTTCGAGTTCGGCTCGTTCGGTTCGAGTTCGGTTCGTTTCCCTTCTCTAATGGACATACGGTGTTATAAATATATATATATATGTATACATATCCCTATGGACATACGGTGTTATACACACACATATATATATATACATATCCCAATGGTTATACGGTGTTATAAATATATATATATATACATATCCCTATGGACATACGGTGTTATACATATATATATATATATATATATATATATATATATATATATATATATATATATATATATACATATCCCTATGGACATACGGTGTTATACATATATATATATATATATATACATATCCCTTCAGTTCCACGTGTTAATTATCATTATCTATAGATTCCGAAGGTTATGATTTTCAATGTTAGTGTCCACCACCCCAAAGTAGAAGGTCCGCCCCTGACAACATTGTCACTGTTGGGCTACGTAAGTCAACGTCCCACACGACAAGTCTGTATGTCTCATCCCATGGCCTTTTAAAGTTTGAGGGCACTAAAGGGGAGAGCATCAGAGTGTAATAATAACAGTGTCCTTATCTGCTTAGAATTTGTATTATATACCCCCTGCACCTTTCCTAAATCTAAAAATTTTGGTTGTCTTGATTTCTGCATATGATAGAAATATAAGTACCACTAGATCAATAACCACAAAAGTAAAACCTAGTTCCATATAAAAAAGATTACTTTTATTATTCTCGGGTAGCTCTAAAAAACACTTTCATTGAAATAAAGTCGTGCAGTTTCTTCTTGAGTGAAAAGAAATAAAAGAATTAGGTACATTTAAGAAAGTACTTGTCAATGTCAAATTAAAATATGACTTCTAGAAACCCATACCTCTTTCTGGACAACAACGCTTATGTGTGACCTGTCCATCACCAGCTGTTCCAAACTGTCCATCACCAGCTGTTCCAGCCTGCCCATCAACAGCTGTTCCAGAGGTCATTTTTTTTAAGTGAAGCCCCCGTCCAAAATAATACAAATAGAAAGGCACACACATACACACACACACACACACACACACACACACACACAGATAAAGATGATCTATTTCTGCCAATCACATTCTGTTATCCTAGATCAATCTATTTACCTCTACCGCGGGCATGATAGTTTTGATACACAGATGATCAGAGTCCAAACAGGGCTACGGTTTAATGTCTTGACTTTACCCCCAGGACAGGGACTTGTATATCTCACACCCATTAACTCTAATCAGGCTTTGAGGTCTTACCCTTTCCCCGGATTTAGGATGGTGAAAGAATTCCAAGTGAAATCGAGTCAGACCTAATGATATCTAGTTGGCTTCAATTTGCAGTCGTTCGTCATTTATTACAGTAGAATCTGGATATTTAAGTTTTACTATAATAAATAGTTTTTAACAAGCAACTAGCCTAAACCATTTGATCTACTGGAAATAACCGACGGTCAATAGTTTTTGTTTAAGTAAAGAAAAAATATTCTACAGTCTATTGGACAACACGTCTAAGGGGAACGGATATCTCAGAATGTACTTTTAAATTGATGTAGTTATTTTGCACATCAATTGCTAGGTCAAAAACAATTGACATAGGCTGACATAGGTACACTGATCTCCAAATTTAGATGTAAACACAGTTATAATAAACCCACTAAATACACTGTACAGCCAAACTAAATACATCATAATTTAAACCAGGGGTGGCCAACCTTTTGGTTACATGCGCCAATATTTTTCACTTCTGAATCAGATGCGCCACTTAAAATCATAATCATTATAATCCTTAGAATTCACTTCTTTCCATGTTTGAATTCTAATTTGAATACACTTGAAATTATGAATGACATTAAACTTTTAGAGGTAATCAATGATCAAAAGTTTGAAACAATCTTATTTTCCTCTATTTAGTTTTTCAATATGCTAAATGTTCAGTACCACAATTAAACTGCGAGTCAGGGGTTGATAGGCTTAAATCAGCGATTCTCAAATTGTGTACAAAGCATAGTACACTTTGTTTTACCATATTTGAGTATTAATGTCGTAAAAGGACATCATTAGCAATGTTAAAAATAAATAAAAAATTATGAAATTTAGACTTAAACTTAGGTCCTCCCGCGGACACTATGAAACGCTTTCTGAAATTAAGAAACGTCGTTCAATCTAAGTAGGAACTTTTTTTTTTATTGTTTTCACTCGAGGTACTAGCAACAAGATGGATTGAAAATGTTGCTTCGAAGCAGATAATTTCTATACGTCTATGCCAATGTGAAGCTAGAGTCAACACACAACATCCTTACTTCATAATGACGTCCCATCGTTGTCATTCTGTTCACTTTTTGCTTGAACAAAACAGGCCCGCTGGGTCCTTGCGGAGATCTGCCTCCAATTCGTCTATATTGGACTTTATTTGACCTGCACTCTTGTGTACAATGAACAAAAGTGCATAGTGGACGCCAGGAAAATACATTTCTGAAGTTCAGAATACAGGGAAACGCTTTGGAGGGTTTAACAACGGTCTCTCAGAGCTGGTTAAAGCGCGAGGGGGCGAAGTTGTTATTTTTTTCGGTCTGGGAGGGAAGTCCATTGCGACAGTTTGAGAATCGTATGCCAAAGCCAAATGAATTATAGATCATTGATAAAATTTAGGTGAATATGTGTAAGAAAATAATTTATGAAAAAAGTTAGGAGTTTGGATAAAAACAAAACAAGATATTAAAAGAAATTCAATTAATAAAACAAGATTACAAAGATTGTTTGTGTAATCACAGAAACACAGCGTAGGCCTACTTATATTTCTTGTAAAAATAATTATTAACTTTTTCCATACATTCAAAAGTAATAAAATGTTACATGTAATAAAGAGAAACTAAAAACTAATAATTTAGGATTCATTCTTCTTACAAAATTAGACAAATTGGCAACACGAACAAAAAATATTCTTGAGCTACTTCACAATTTTATTTAATTTCCGGTAGTGGGCTAGAAATGATTTGGGTCACACAAATTAGGACATCCCCTCGCAAAAAAAAAAAAAAAAAATTAAAAAAAATTAATATCTCTTTTCCATTTGTTATCAAACAAAAACTGCAAACTTTAAATTTGGCTGCCGAAACTTTCAATAAATTTACTAATGAATTGTTTCTCGTCGCGATGGACAAGCTGGCGATGAAAGCTTATCGTTAATGAAAAAAATTAACGAATTAAGATACGGAATGTAAACCGTATTCTGTAAAAACTTTCAAAAAGAGTTCCTCAGCATGGTCAAGTTGTTATTTGTTTATGTAATTAATGTGACCACTGATGTGCTGTGAAGTGGCCACAATGTTAAGTTGGACAGACTGCAACATCAGGAAACCTGGTCCAAGAAGAGATGACGACAATAAAAAAAAAACAACAAATCCGAAACACACGAGATGCAGGCATTGATTAGACATGTGCAGTTTGTCTGATTTTACTTGCAGCCGTTATTTTAAGATCCGCCAAAAACAGTCCAAGATCTTCTCAAAGTTGTGACTGAAATCGCATTTGTATTTCTCAATCCATTGTGTCTCACACAATAGAGGTTAATTTAGCACAAACACTGTCTAGACTGTATATACTGTATTCGCTGACGATGACGTTAGACTCAGACAGTGCGTCTCTCTAAACAACAGGGACAAAACCAATGAAGTCTTCTCGAGGGAAAAAAAGAACAAAAAAAAAACACATTTCTCCTATTCTCACATATGCATTCAAAATAAGGTTATAGCACCAGGGCCAGATTAAATTAAGTGAAAACCCTGAGCCAGTGTAGCACCAGGGCCAGATTTAAGTAAGTGGAAACCCTGAGCCAGTATTTTATGAGTTACCTACACTTTTTTGAAAGCTCTAAAAAAAAAATCCACGTATTCTTTTTACATCTTACGACATGCCATATTTTAAAAGACAGAAACGGAGTACTTGTACATTTAATCACATTATTATAAAAAATATATTGAATATGAATATTTTAGTCCAAGAGAAATATATTTTTGAGTTTCTGAAGGCTAAGCCCTGTGTTGACGTAAGTTCTGAGCAGCATTTCTATATAACGACTATTACGAGCAGGCTACATTTCGTAACCATGACAGTGTTGCCAACGTTATAATTAAACTATTGTCGGTAAAAATACAAAGAAAAACATTCCAATAAGAGGTGGGACGGGCCGATATTGAAGTGCTCTTTGCAAAACTTATATTAAATTTCGCTGTCTGTCTGTCTGGTACATTTTTTATTTTACACATCATTTCTCCCACACCCATTTCTCGGACCAAGTTGAAACTTTACACAATTATTTGTTATACCTAACAAAACATGAATAATAAAAACAAGGTTACAAAGACAGTTTGTGTGGAAACAACAAACTCAAAATCGGCCCCCGAACTGGTCCGATCAGGTAGATAAAAAGGCAGGTTTCAATATTTTCAAAAAGAATATCAAAAAGAATATCAGAAACTATGAGCTACAAAGTATCAACAACTACAACCCTATCAACAACTACAACCTTATCTCTGTCGATACAAAAAGAAGAGACGTGCTGTTGTATTGTTAGACTAACGACTTGATACGGAGATTTTCTTATGTTATTATTATTACATTGTTAATACGCATATGTATTCCATGAAGTGATACTTATAAAGATATAGTTAAATCCTAGGTGTCACTTACAAAGAGCGCATCACGAATGAAGAGATTAGAAACAGGATTAATACAGCAATTGGACCCCACGATCCCCTGCTAACCATTGTCAAAAAACTCTATGGCCACATTACAAGGTCCTCATGGCTCACAAAGACCTTTCTTCAGGGAACAGAACCAGGAAGACAGAGAAAGCGATGGGAAGATGTGAATGAAATTTTATTAAAGGCGAAGGACAGAGAGAAAAGGGGAAAAACGGTAGACATATCTCTTGTGCTGCCCCAATGGTCCATCAGTATAACGGATTGGTGAAGGTGGAGCTAAATGTGAAGTGGCAAAACTGATGTTATTGAATGATTATCTAATATATCTAATAGTTTTGTAAAGGGGGAATCACTAGTTTCTTACAATAATAGCATATCTTTATAACTGAACTTCAGTGCAAGCCCTACTCGTTAAGTTGCTACTTAGTCGAAGTTATTTGCGTACATGTTTTTTTTATTTTATTTTGAGGATTGGAATAAGAGATTGAGCCTTTTCAAAACAATTACATCAATTATAAGACTTCAGTTAGGCCAGGGGAGGCGCTCTGCGGGGGTCCCGGGTTCGAATCCTGGTGAAGACTGGGATTTTCAACTTCGGAATCTTTGGGCGCCTCTGAGTCCAACCAGCTCTAATGGGTACCTGACATTAGTTGGGGAAAAGTAAAGGCGGTTGGTCGTTGTGCTGGTTACATGACACCCTCGTTAACCGTAGGCCACAAAAACAGATGAACTTTACATCATCTGCCCTATAGACCACAAGGTCTGAAAGGGGAACTAATTAGGCCAGGTTCACATCTAACTTTGCATTCACTTGCACCTATCACTTGATCTGATGGAACGTAGGGGAACTACATAAGATCTGTTAACATTCTTTCTCGATTCTTATCTCTCATTTGTCTTTGATTTAATTTCATTCAGATGTTCTTTCTGAAAATATTGAAGCCTGCCTGGGTGGACCACTTCGAGGGCCGATTTTGAGTTTGTGTTTCCACACAAACTGTCTTTGTAACCTTGTTTTCTTTAGGTTTTGAATAAGAGATTGACCCTTTACAAAACAATTAGATCAATTAGATAATCATTATAAGACATCAGTTGGGCCAAGTTCACATTTAACTTCACATTCACTTTCACCTATCCTTTGGTCTCGTGAACGCTGGGGCACCACACAAGATCTGTCAACCTTCTTTCTCAATTCATCTCTGTTATTTGTCTGTCTTTGATAGAATTTCATTCTGATGTTCTTTCTGAAAATATTGAAACCTGCGTTTTTACCTGCCTCGAAGGACCACTTCGGGGGCCGATTTTGAGTTTGTGTTTCCACACAAACTGTCTTTGTAACCTTGTTTAAAGCTTTTTTATATTTTGCTTGTTTTATAAATGAAGATGTTTTCTATGTACATTATAACTCAGTAACATTTTATAAAGACTTTTTCTCATGAAGTATTTTTTATTAAAAAAGTAGTTATTTTTATATTTAAAAAAAAACAGCTTAAATATAATAATAATTAACAAATTAAACGCTTTGGACATGCGAAGAAAAAAAATATCCACTGCAGCAGAACTTTTGCAAGCAGCAAAATCGTGTGTAATCCGTTTTTCCATCTTTTCTAGTTTTTGAAATCTAAACGGGACGGACGGAGGGACAGAAGGACAGAGCTTATAAGACTTACAACGCCCGTTTCCCCTTTCGAGGCCGCTAAAAAACCACATAGCTGCATATTGAAATCTCTCGTTATTTCGCGTTGCATCTCGATGATCTAAATCTAAACCCAGCTCAAGAATGTCTTCGCTCTCTGCTTTGTCCTAATCTTTATGTTATTTCAATCAAAGAGAAAGTGCACTTCATGCTGTTTACCTTAACATCAAGTTTGCTGATTGGGGCAGAATTGAAACAAACTTTTAGGGTCACTAATGCAAATGGTTGAGACTATCAGCTCTGACATCTCCCATACTGAGAGGAGATCAAAGTTATTGTTGTGTAATTTCTTGGTAGGTTACATTCTAATGGAGGCCTCCGGGAATTAAAAGGGGATTAACTTTGGGTCTGGTAGGGACAAGTATGATGACGCGTTCAAACAATTGTTTCCCTTAAAGTGAATTTGTGGTTTACCTTTGACTTTACCTTCTATAAATAAATTCATTTTTTAAAACCAGAATTTAGGCACAAAATTAAAAAATTTAACACGTGTCCACAGAGGCGTGGCAATGTGCGAGTGGTGTGGGCTGCACGGGGCATCAAATACCTACGCCGCTGCGTGTAGATTAGGCGAGAAGACTTAAGTCTTAATTTAATCATTTTCACTTCTGCTGGGACGTCCGATACGTGCACGCCAAGATAGACAAATGTGTCATAACATTTAAGATACTTATTACAACCTCGTTCTTTGAGTAAATAAAGTATGTTGTAACAAAGAATTGTTATAATACATAAAGATATATAACCAGGCCACAACAAGTTCAAGATTCTGAAAGAGATAGCTAGAAGTGGACCACTGCTGTGAAGTGAAGGACACTTATCGTTTATGTATGCAGGAAAAAAAAGCTAATTTATAAACAGACGGGGTACAACCAAAAGAGGACATTGACCCTTCTCCAGAAATCAGTTTTGTTGACGTAATGTCCCTCAAAATGTGTAGATTACAGACGTAAAATGTGAAGAGTTCTCTCTCTTTAGTCTTGAAGACAATGTCTTGTTAGATGTCTCGTTTCAAAGTACTCATTTCTTTCATAAACAAAACTTTTCCCGTGACTCTTTTTTTCAACCTGCAAAAATGTCTAAGCTGCACATTCCGGCACGGAAAAGCACTTGGCTTCCGAACCGGGATTCCCGGGTTCGAACCCTGGTGATGACTGTGATTTTTTATTTCGGGATCCTTGGGCCCCCTTTGAGTCAACCTAACTCCTAATGGGTTACCTTGCATTATTTGGGGAAAAGTAAAGGCAGTTGATCGTTGTGCATGGCCACATGACACATTCGTTAACCGTAGCCCACAGAAACAGATGACCTTTACATCACCTGCCTACAGACCACAGGTTCTGAAACGGCAACGTGACATTACATTATACTCCGGCATTATGTTAAAAAGTCAACAAAATGTCCAAAGTTTTGGCCTAGTTACGTGTGAGAATGTGCGCGCCTGAAACGTGCAATGTAAATCATCCCCAATAAGTATCTTTCAACGTCAAAACCTAACACCGCGGACATTGACAGTGTTCGTGTTTCTTCTTTTTTTGAAAGCCGAATCCTCCAAATAAATGAGATCGAACAGCTCCAAGTGACGATAGATGACATCGATAGCGCAAGAGTGAGAAATCTTCCAAGCCAAGATGTATTACATTTTGTAAGGTGGTTTCCCCAGTGCTGCAGGCTTATTACATAAGAATGGAGGGCGGGAAGGGGGGGGGGGAGAAGTGAGGCGTTAAATACAGGTTGAAGTTTTTAATGTTAAAAACAGAAGCGAAGTTAGGGATTTGAGGGCCCGGGGGTTTGACCTATTTTAGAGCCCCTGCATTTTGGCATTCAACATCAAGACATAAAATAATGGGGTAATATTGAATGTAGCAACAAATTTCGGACACTCATTTGGGGGCTCCCTTTATGTAAGGACCCGGGGGGGGGGTTCAAATTTGGACCCTCTCCCTCCAACCTAGCTACGCCTCTGCTTAAAAATATTGTTTATACTAATCTTCCCAAATCGAATCGACGATCTTTCTATTAAGTGGCGCTACATAAATGTAAGTCTGTACAAAAGAAAAAAAAATCAGAAAAAAATAATCTTTGACATTTATTAATGTATGGGGCATGGTGGCCGAGCGGTAAAGCGCTTGGCATCCGAACCGAAGCGTATCGAGCTTAAATCCTGCTGAAAACGGGAGATTTTAAACTTTGGGGATTTTCCGGACCCTCCAGAGTCCACCCAACGCTAATATGGTTACCTGGCAAACTTGGGAAAGAAGAGGCAATTGGTCGTTATGTTTGCCATAGGACGCTACTCGTTAACCATCGTCCTTAGAAACAGGTGACCTTTACATCATCTGCCCCCACAGATGTCAAGGTCTGTGCCCCTATAGGTGTCAAGGTTTGAAATGGGGACTTTTATAGATATATTTAATATATTGCTTGAAAAAAAATTTTTGTATGGAATTTCTTTTTATTACAATATTAATTGTGTGTATTTTGTTAGTTTCCTCTAAGACCAGTTTTATATTTTTCTTAAAGCCTACCTCCAGGATATATCGATTTGGCAAGTCACCAATATCAACTTTCACCAGCCTGTGGTGTATCTTCACACTACTTCAACCTGCTCATTCATGCATAACTATCTCTTTCTCAAAATATTACCGCCCCTTAAGATTTGGGGAAAGTAATTCTCTAGATCTGGAGATATGATAATCAGCAGACGCTTAAAATTAACTCCCCTCTCCCCTCAATCCAAAATAGTGTCAGGCATTAGACATGACATTTCGGTAGATTCAGAGATACATGGCCGATGTTTCAGTGGACAGACAGGAGACAGGAAAGTACTGGTGTGATTTGTTTAATTCTAAACTCACGTTGACCGTTAGGACTAGCCGTGTGAATACGCATTGTGTTTTGCTGGTTTCATCATTATCTCAACACTAACGCTGACAGGCTTGTTACATGGTAGATTGTATGCTATAAGAATTTTTTAGCTCACTAAGATATGACTAGATGATTACTCTTGGATGCTTTCGTATTTATGAAACTATTTTAAAAAAAATGACATTCATATATGAAATATAGATTTCAAAAAAAGGACGACTTTTAATAGATATTCTGTTTGGATGCTAATTATTGGACTAACAGTAACTGTTTATTTGTTTAATTAATTTATCATCATCATCATCATCAAACTCCATTTGAGTGAGGGCTTGAGAGGTTCAAATCCTCTCTTGCAGAAGCCTTGGACAGAAACCCTGCTGTCTTGCATAGTGCATACATCTCGCCATACACCTGGGATTCTGGGATTCCCAGACCTGTCGAGACGGAGATCAGCAAGTCTGGGGCAGTGAAACAGAATATGAGGCCCGGTTTCCTCTTCTTCCCCGCATTATCAAATGTATGTAATCGTGCAAATGACTGTAGAGAGCTTGACAGGGCTTAATTATGTTTGAAGCTCTGGACAGGATTGCCGTGGAAGTCCCATATTTACTTAGGGCCTTTTAATGAAAATATACTTAAAAACTAACGCCACCTCCTTTTTCCCTACTGGACCATAGCACACTGACCAAGCTATAAGCATGAAAGTGGCGCTAGACAAAAACAATGTGTAGTGTAACTGAGTGGATTGTCTGCTTGCGTCCAGCGTGTCAGAAGGTCATGTCCAGTGTATGTGTGTATGTGTGTGTATAGACCGCATCAGTGTTATGTGAGACGTGCTGGTTTCATTATCTTATCTTATCTTATATAATACAGACGTTACTTCAAAAAAAAAGAAGATGATTACGTCCTACGCGTCATGCATTTAGTCATGTATATTAACCAATGACTTAAACTCTGTCAAGTCACTGGTTTTCCTGGCTAGCTCAGGCAACCCATTCCATGCTCTAATAGCACTAGTGAAGAAGGAGTATTTGTACAAATTTGTCCTAGCATATGGGACGAGGATTGTGCCTTTATCTTTGTGTCTTTCAGAGTATTTTTATTAAATTCTGTTTTTGTATTTGAAGATTATGGTTCAGTGTTTTATGTATAATTGCTACTTTACTTTTGAGCCTTCTGTCCTGAAGGCTTTCTAAATTTAGTGATTTTACTAAAGGTGTTACTCTAGTCAAATGTGAATATTCGTTTGTTATGAATCTCACTACTCTATTTTGTGTCTGTTCCAGTTTTTAAATGTTTTCTTGAGTTGAGGGGTTCCAAACGGAGGATGCATATTCTATTATTGGCCTAACCAAGGTTAAATAACATTTTAGTTTTATGTTCTTATTTGATTTATAGAAATTTCATTCAGTGTTTACTGTGGTCTAATTTTGTCGAATAAAGCCATGTTATTGGTATACTAGTATTTGTTGTTTCCTTATACAATTAATAAAATATTTCCAATCACACACTTTTATTATTGTTAGTTTAGTTTAAATTACTCTAGATCTATTAAAAATTGATTTCATGATTAAATTAAAATCAATGATGCAATTTCACTCAATATAAGTAATTTTTTTTTTAAGTATTTTTTTTATTTTACTTGTTAATTTTTATTTTTTTTTACTTCATTTTAGTTTTTGAAGCCTCTCCCATCACTGTCGTAGATCCGGCACTGGAATACTTCTATGTGTCCTAAAGTTTTCAACAAAGGATGTGATGCAAACGACTTCAGAAGGAGATACAAGTAGCCCTGCTACTGTACACTAAGTCCGTTCAGTTCTAGGAACTGAGACTGATCCAAACTCAAGACTGCATTCTGTGTTTCAGTTTTACAAAAGGGCTTTGCTTTCAAAAACATTGACGCGATTGAGTATCAAGGCGACGCTATGGATGGGCTACCTCGACTGGAAGTTGTGGGCGATCTCGTCACGCGGCGCTACGATCTCCCCAATAGAGCTCCGACACCGACAGTTGAGATCTCTGGCAACGATGTTTATGCTTTCGAGTTTTCAGAGGAGAAGCCCAAGTGGGTTCACGCCATGGAAGAAAACCAGAACAATATTGGGTTTACGTTCCTGAAGGTGAGTAGGTCTACATATATTTAGAGTCAAGTATATGAGTGTTTTTGGGGTTTTCAGGCTTTAGTAGATCACAATGAGAGAGAGAGAGAGAGAGAGAGAGAGAGAGAGAGAGATGTAGTCTCTAAAGCAATTATGTCTTCACATTCTCCACTCCGTGAAAGTCTTTCACATTTTGTTGTTATATGCCAACATACATTCTCTAGTGTATGGGTATAAACTATAAAGCTTATGTGAAAACGCATAAGACTCGCTCATTAAAATATCTAGTTGCTTAGATCTCTTGAGTGTTTAAACTAAAAATAAATGCTAATTAAACATTGAAACTATATCAAATTTCATATCTTAGCTTTTAAAACATCTGTACGTCTAAGCAGAATTAAAACAAGCAAAAAATTAATCTAAGGGAAAGAACATCGCAGTTACAACTATATATTCCAATAATGTAGAAGTTATTTCTTTAATTCAAAATCAAACTAAATAATTAATTACAAACAATTAATTGACAAATTGTTTAATTTTTTAATTCATTCATGTTTTGTTAGGTGCAATAAATAATTGTGTAAAGTTTCAACTTGATCCGAGAATGGCTGTGGGAGCAATAACGTGTACAAACTTTTTACCAGACAGAGTGAGTTGATATAAGCTAACAAATGACATGATGTTGGTGAGATAATACAACATGTACACAAATGTCAAGAAAAGAGATGGTAGCTGGGAGTGATATACGATACTTATTTAATTAGTCTATATTGACTCTATATAGTCGATGTCTTTGTTCCAGAGAGGTATTACCATACCAGCAGGCGATGACAAAGTTAATTAGACTGCTGATGGTTGCTGTATACACAAATGTAATTATTGTTTTGTCGATTTTAAATTTAGAAGCTCTTTTGCTTGGAGCACAAACTGATTGTTATTAGTTGGCAACACTGACCTTTCAATATCACGTCCTTGACATTGTTTGATTTTTCTATTTCATTTAAAATCTCGACCATTCTTATTTTCATTTTCACGCATTTTTCTTTAAGTTCCATTATATGGCTACCACATTTCTTATATGATACAGACGTTACTCCAAAAAAGAAGATGATTACGTCCTACGCGTCATGCATTTAGTCATGCATGTTAACCACTTCTGCCCAGTCACTGGTTTTCCTGGCTAGCTCAGGCAACCCATTCCATGCTCTAATAGCACTAGGGAAGAAGGAGTATTTGTACAAATTTGTCCTAGCATATGGGACGAGGATTGTGCCTTTATCTTTGTGTCTTTCAGAGTATTTTTATTAAATTCTGTTTTTGTATTTGAAGATTATGGTTCAGTGTTTTATGTATAATTGCTACTTTACTTTTGAGCCTTCTGTCCTGAAGGCTTTCTAAATTTAGTGATTTTACTAAAGGTGTTACTCTAGTCAAATGTGAATATTCGTTTGTTATGAATCTCACTGCTCTATTTTGTGTCTGTTCCAGTTTTTAAATGTTTTCTTGAGTTGAGGGGTTCCAAACGGAGGATGCATATTCTATTATTGGCCTAACCAAGGTTAAATAACATTTTAGTTTTATGTTCTTATTTGATTTATAGAAATTTCATTCAGTGTTTACTGTGGTCTAATTTTGTCAGGCATTTGTATTTGTACAAATCTGACCTAGCATATGGGACGAGGAATGTGCCTTTATCTTTGTGTCTTTCTGAGTATTTTATTAAATTTTGTTTTTGTATTTGAAGATTATGGTTCAGTGTTTTATGTATAGCTGCTACTTTACTTTTGAGCCTTCTCTCCTGAAGGCTTTCTACATTTCTAAATTCTTCAAATCGAGTTCTCTTCTTTTTCTCTCTCTCAGTGAATTTTGTTGTTTAAAGACAATAAACCAGATCGTATAAGTCGTATAAATCAAAGAATAAAAGAAAAAAAAACATTAAAAAATACTTTAAAAAAAACACGAATCTTATATTAAAAGTCATTGTATTTATTAGTTTGGATCAGTCATATAATTAAATTTGTATTAGATCTAGACCAACAGCAATAAATCTGTTTTTGTTAACACGAATCTTATATTAAAAGTCATTGTATTTATTAGTTTGGATCAGTAATATAATTAAATTTGTATTAGATCTAGACCAACAGCAATAAATCTGTTTTTGTTAACACGAATCTTATATTAAAAGTCATTGTATTTATTAGTTTGGATCAGTCATATAATTAAATTTGTATTAGATCTAGACCAACAGCAATAAATCTGTTTTTGTTAACGCTATTTCATGCTTTTAGCGTTCTCAACACGCTAGGATGCTATCACATATTTGGGCAGTGTTGGGAATATAGGTTGGCGGGGGGGGGGGGGGGGCGGAAGAACGAAAGAGATATCTGGGTGGATTCTACCGTTATTGGTTTTTATAAGTATTTACACATTTAAAAAAAGAGGGAACGACCTGAATTCGAACTTGTGGCTTACGCATTCTCGGGCCGACGTGCTAACCACTCTGCTAGTGAGGTACTTATGACTAGAGAAGATTGTATAGTTATATTATGTTTGTTTCAATTTCGAGCGGCGACCTATAAAGAGGACTATTTCCGCTTATACCACCACTTTAGCCAAGTACAGTTTCTTTCCCTTCTTCGAGATACCAAACAAAATATTTAATTACGGTAATTACCAATAGTTGATTAACTAATTGTTTTTTTTAAGGGATTCTTCTGTTGACAGCTAAAAGAAATAACTGTGCACAATTTCAGCTTGATCCGAGTTAGGTGTGGGAGAAATAACGTGTTACAAACTTTTGGCCAGACAGACGGTGTGGGTTGATTTAAGGTTTGTAAAAAATGAAAAGTTAATGATAACAAAATTGTATGTGAACTTGGTAAGTTCTAAAACAAGTCAACCATAACAAGAGAAGATAATACTTAGAACATATAAGACCTAGAATTACATTCAATTAAAATATCAGAAAGAAAAATAAAAAAAAAAATATCTACGCACATGCGTGTAGGAGTTGCCAGACGTCTGGCAAAAGAAGGACATGTCCCTGGTCTTTCATGCGGCAGGACTTCACAGTAAAAATGTCCTTATTGTTGTTTACCGCAATGCGTTGTGCAGCAAGTTATCATCTCTTCAGGTTCAAACACACAGACTTGCTCTTACATAGAAGTACATTCCACGTTCTCTGTACACATCCTCCTTTGGAAAGGTGTACCTATATATTTACATTCCATAAACATTTTTCTTGATCAATTCTTATAATGAACAAAAGATTGTAATGAACTTACTTTTGAGAGACATGTTTTGGGATAAAAACAATCTGAGGAAAACGTAATCTATGTATCCTGATGAACTTCTGTGAAAAGTCGCTATGCCTAAGAAACATGATATTCAATGTAGAAATTATTTAACCGAATTTTTTAATCTTTCTTTCTTTATTTATTTTTTTCCCTTCCTTTTCAATGGGTTGTCTTTCTTTTTATTCCATCCTCTTGTCGTGTGTCTGCTAAGCCCACGCAGCCACATGTCTTGCTCTATATTTTAAGATTACAAAAAAAAAATTAAACATTTTTCTCTCTAGTTCCTATCGAGCAGCTGAAAAGATTTGTAAATTCTCCAGAAACATGTGGGACTAATTGGTTATGAGCAAAGAAAAGAGGGGGGTGGGGAGAAAAGGAGGGATGTGAAATCTGTTTCAATCCTAGAGTGAGCGTTTAGAATAAATTAATGCAACAATGTTTCTCTTACTCTCTTAGAGTCCGTTGTCTGACCAGTGGTTGTACCCTCCTCTGAACTACCGATACTCGGACTCTGCAACCGGTTCCAGCCAAAGGTCTGAATCAGACAAAGAAACGTTTAGAAGGAAGAGACGAAAGGTCACCTGCATAGCCATCGTCCTTGTTGTGGTGCTACTGGCCTTAATCGCAGGACTGGTCGCTTTGATCTTCATTACAACCTTATCTGGCTCTGGTAATGATTACATTATTTCTATACAACATATAGCACATATTCAAATGTACTTTCAATGTAGTGAAGACTATAAACGACCACAGAGTCCACTATTTTAAAATTGCTTTGGTATGGTGAAAACGGTTATGACCTGTGACATGGAAACAAGCAATCGATCTAAACTGGATGTGGCGTCGCATGTAATGTTCAGGCCTTTGACTGGTCTCAATCAGTGGCGGTTCTGCCAGGGTGTAGCTCTGAGTACTGCAAGATAAAGGTCAGCGGCTCCTGGTATTTTCTCAGGGTTAACTCCGAAAGCCTTTCTCGTGCACCTGGATAACCGCATTTATTTACAATAGTACAGACACAGTCAAGCCTAATGTGCACATTTTATTCTAGCAGTTGTTTAACCATTTATTTTCATTAACAACCTATATTTACAGGACCATTCAACTCCGCTTTGGTCCAGTCATCGGGGAGCAATGGAACTAATCAGGACAGTACAGTAACCACTTTACCTGCAACAACCACAACACCACCAACAATCACAACATCAACAACAATTCCAACATCAGCAACAACACCAACTACTATATCTACGACAGAAACCACTACCCCTACAACAACCACAACACCACCAACAATCACAACATCAACGGCAACCACAACACCAATAACAACCACAACACCAACCAGTACATATACGACATCAGCCACTACACCTACAACAACCACAGCACCAACAACAACCACGACACCAACGACAATAACCACTACTTTTACGACAACAACAACTACTCCAACGACAACAACGACTTCACCTACAACAACCACTACACCTACAACCACCACCACTACACCTACGACAACAACCACTACTTCTGCAACACCTACCACTATACCTACAACCACCACCACTACACCAACGACAACAACCACTACTCCAACGACAACAACCACTACACCTACAACAACCACTACTTCTACAACAACAACCACTATACCTACAACAACCACTACTCCAACGACCACTACACCTACAACAACCACTATACCTACAACAACCACTACATCTACAACAACCACTACACTTACAACAACCACTACACCAACGACGACAACCACTACTCCAATGACAACAACCACTACACCTTCAACAACCACTACTTCTACAACAACAACCACTACACCTACAACAACCACTACACCTACAACAACCACTACACCTACAATAACCACCATACCTGCAACCACCACCACTACACCTACAACAACCACTACTTCTACAACAACAACCACTACACCTACAACAACCACTACACCTACAACAACCACTACACCTACAATAACCACCATACCTGCAACCACCACCACTACACCTACAACAACCACTACTTCTACAACAACAACCACTACACCTACAACAACCACTACACCTACAACAACCACTACACCTACAATAACCACCATACCTGCAACCACCACCACTACACCTACAACAACCATCACACCTACAACAACAACCACTACACCTACAACAACCACCACTACACCTACAACAACCACCACTACACCTACAACAACCACTACTACACCTACAACAACCACCACACCTACAACAACCACCACACCTACAACAACAACAACCACTACACCTACAACAACCACTACACCTACAACAACCACTACAACTACAACAACCACTACACCTACAACAACCACCACACCTACAACAACCACTACACCTACAACAACCACTACACCTACAACAACCACTACACCTACAACAACCACTACACCTACAACAACCACTACACCTACAACAACCACTACACCTACAACAACTACCACACCTACAACAACCACTACACCTACAACAACCACTACACCTACAACAACCACTACACCTACAACAACCACTACATCTACAACAACAACCACCACACCTACAACAACCACTACACCTACAACAACCACTACACCTACAACAACCACTACACCTACAACAACCACTACATCTACAACAACAACTACCACACCTACAACAACCACTACACCTACAACAACTACCACACCTACAACAACCACTACACCTACAACAACCACTACACCTACAACAACCACCACACCTACTACAACCACTACACCTACAACAACTACCACACCTACAACAACCACTACACCTACAACAACCACTACACCTACAACAACCACTACACCTACAACAACCACTACACCTACAACAACCACTACACCTACAACAACCACTACACCTACAACAACCACTACACCTACAACAACCACTACACCTACAACAACAACCACACCTACAACAACCACTACACCTACAACAACTACCACACCTACAACAACCACTACACCTACAACAACCACTACATCTACAACAACAACCACCACACCTACAACAACCACCACTACACCAACAACGACAACCACTACACCTACAACAACCACTACACCTACAACAACCACTACACCTACAACAACAACCACTACACCTACAACAACCACTACTATACCAACTACGACCACAACTACTCCTGTTTCTACAACCGTGGCATCAACAACTACAACCACGACAATGATCACCACACAAACGACCACTACAGGTCCAACTACTCCTCCTCCGTGTAAGTTTGAGATCATTGATTACAACTGTTCACATCTATGTATATTTAATTTTTTAGTCAATGTAATCATTTAAAACGGACTACATTTTTGTTAAAGAGTGATCAGGCTGTGGCATAAGAAAAGAAGAAATGCAAATGTTAATGACTATAAAACAAGACATTCTGTAATATGTGCTCTCTTCTATGTGCATACAATTTTGCTCCCTTTTAGTGAGATGGACTTAGAGCTGGGTAAATGAATTCAAATTTAAAATGTTTGTATTCATTTATTTTGTATTGAGTCTTTCTTTTGATGTTCCAGCTATGACTATGACCATCTCGACATTTCCGGCTAACGGCACCGCACAGATCTCGTGTACTCTCATTGCAGGATCCTTCCTACTTTTAGCCTTTTTCCGGACGGATCCCACAACGTCCCCGGGATTTTCTCCTGTGGCAGCCTTTCCTTCGAACAGCCCCCCAACATTGCAACTTGATCCAACGTTCTACAAGGTTAACAGGTAAGTCATTCGAGTATGTTGTTCTTTGTGATGAGTAAGGTGGTGGTATTGTTAGTGACTTAATCTTTATTCCCGTTGGCTTGTGTTGAAACTAGAAATTAGGACATCGATAAAGCGAGACAATGACCTGCATCTTTAGACGCAAATCATCTCTAGGCCTTTGTATTTTGTTCTTAGTCCATCCGAATCACAAACCAATCTCACTAGTGTATCAACATCTTCTCTCAGTTACAAGCCACCCTCAGTAGTGTATCAACATCTTCTCTCAGTTACAAGCCACCCTCAGTAGTGTATCAACATCTTCTCTCAGTTACAAGCCACCCTCAGTAGTGTATCAACATCTTCTCTCAGTTACAAGCCACCCTCAGTAGTGTATCAACATCTTCTCTCAGTTACAAGCCACCCTCAGTAGTGTATCAACATCTTCTCTCAGTTACAAGCCACCCTCAGTAGTGTATCAACATCTTCTCTCAGTTACAAGCCACCCTCAGTAGTGTATCAACATCTTCTCTCAGTTACAAGCCACCCTCAGTAGTGTATCAACATCTTCTCTCAGTTACAAGCCACACTCAGTAGTGTATCAACATCTTCTCTCAATTACAAGCCACCCTCAGTAGTGTATCAACATCTTCTCTCGGTTACAAGCCACTCTCAGTAGTGTATTGTTACGTTCTCTCTCTCCAAATCATCAGGCCTTCTGTAAACACTGCCAAACACAACACATCAACACATCAAGAACCTGACAACAAGAGCTTCACAATATCGGGCACTCCAATAATGAGTGAATAAGTAGGCAACAGCCAATACTAGACAACTGGCATCAAACACATCAACAACTAAAATGTCACTCTGTACATCACCGTACAAAACTCTACTGTCTCTCTTTCTGGACTTGTACATCAACACATGAGGACTCAACCAGGACCGACTTCATGGCCAGACTAACAATCCCGGTCTCCTCCGTGTCCTGTCTTGAACTCCGCTTTCCTACACACTGTGTCACTCGTACACGCAGGCTTTCGATCACATGACCATAACATTGGTCATATTTGCGTGTAATCGTGTAATCGTAGTACTGTCCCTTGTCCATGGCCCCGCTGACCTGAGTGATTCACGTGTGTGTCAGCTGAGCCTATAGTTAACCCTTTTGCGCCGCCAATAGGGTCATAACAGTATCAACATCTTCTCTCAGTTACAAGCCACACTCAATAGTGTATCAACATCTTCTCTCGGTTACAAGCCACCCTCAGTAGTGTATCAACATCTTCTCTCAGTTACAAGCCACCCTCAGTAGTGTATCAACATCTTCTCTCAGTTACAAGCCACACTCAGTAGTGTATCAGCAGCTTCTCTCAGTTACAAGCCACACTCAGTAGTGTATCAACATCTTCTCTCGGTTACAAGCCACACTCAGTAGTGTATCAACATCTTCTCTCGGTTACAAGCCACCCTCAGTAGTGTATCAACATCTTCTCTCAGTTACAAGCCACCCTCAGTAGTATATCAACATCTTCTCTCAGTTACAAGCCACACTCAGTAGTGTATCAGCAGCTTCTCTCGGTTACAAGCCACCCTCCTTGGTGTATCAGCATCTTTTCTCGGTTACAAGCCACCCTCAGTAGTATACCAACATGCTCTCTCCGTTACAAGCCACCCACATTGGTGCATCAGAATCCTCTCTCAGTTACAAGCCATCCGCATTATTGTATCAACATCTTGCCACGTGTCGGTAGTCCTGCCAAATCAAACAGTGCGGCCTCCCAGGGCTTCACCTTCAAAGGAGGGCTTCCATAAATCAAAGTAAAATCTGCATGCGAATTGCAAAGAAGGAAATTGAATAAATGTTTGCTCTAATCATATACTGCTTTTTTTTTTTGTTATGCACATTTGTAAAACAAATGTCCTCACGGATAATAAAGATTATTATTATTATTATTATTATTATTATTATTATTATTAATTGTTCAGTTCAGTTGTAAACAAGGAACATAAAAAAAAAGCGCTTAATGAAAAAGAAATCAGTTCCTACTTGAACAAGTTGAATGTGGTCTTTTATTTCTCGTTCTATTTATTTCATGTAATACTTCATACTTGCAAGAATGGAACTCATAGACTTATATATTCTACTATATTCTACTATACAAGTCTATTAGTGAACTACACAAAGCGGTGCGCAATATGTTTATATAAAAAAAAATAAATTCCCCTTTGAGACAGATGATGTAAAGATCACCTGTTTCTTTGGCCCACGGTCAACGAGGGTGTCGTGTGGCCAGCACAACGACCAACCGCATTTACTTTTCCCCAACTAGTGTCAGATTCCCATTAGAGCTGTGTGGACTCAGAGGCGCCAAAAGATCCCGAAATAAAAATCCCAGTCTTCACCAGGATTCGAACCTGGGACCCCGGTACAGCCACCGCGCCTCCTAATATGTTCATATACGTCTATTTATTTCTTAAACTCTTGAACTAATACAAAGAAACAATGGAGACATGTCAGACAGTTTCCCGCTGAAGACGCGTAGCATAAAAATACAAAAAGACAAAATTACATTTTAAGATGATTGTATTTTGAACAAGCAAAGGGGAAGAATTCCTTACTTTAAACTATATGTATAAATAATTTAGAAGTTATTCCCCTTATTCTATTTTAAATGAAAAAGTTAATTGAATTATTGGTAAATTTTTTATTCATTCATGTTTTGTTAGGTACAATCATAGACATAAATAAATATAGACTGGCCAATTAAAGAGTTTTATGAAACGAAAATTTGTGACTTGCAATTTTGTGTACTTTATTATACAGCATTTATGAGCAGTATAAAAGTGCTTTTTTAACTTTGATACACACCTGCACATATAATAAATAAGGAGGCACTGTAGCTTTGTTTAATCTTTAAGAATGAAGATCATGCAACTTTTCATAATTCGGAAATCCAAATACAATAGCTCAGTGATGCCTAATTCGACCTGCAGGCCATTATAATTTCTGACACTCATGTCGCGGGCCACATGAACGAAAAGGTAAAAAAAAAAATGAAATGAAATTTACCTGAAATTTGTAACTAATTGATTAGAAACCCGTGGATCTAGTATTTACATTAAGGAATTAGGTATCGGAAGCGATTTTTCTCACGCGTCCGAAAATGTCATAATTTCTCTACTTAAAATAGTGCAACATTGTAGCTCGCTTTACTACCGACTCATTTTGTTGTCGATTTTTGGTAAATATTCCCATCGATCCTCCAATCTGTAGGCGTAGTTTAACAATCTTTTAGTCGCGGCTCAAAGCAAGAATGTCGTCATATTTGTTTCATACTGACGTTTATATGTTGTTCTTTTTTTTAAATAGCCATACTTTCTTTACACATCAAATATGTTGGCTTATGATCATGCTCCACAAAAAAAAAAAATGTTAAGATCCGTTTTTTTTTGGTAGATTCTCATTTCATAAGCACACTAATGTTAAAGGTCATGGTACCAATCAATTAAAGAAAAATTGAGGGCCCTAACGTAGGTAAAGATACATAAGTCAACCTTTTTTTTTTGAGGAGGGTGTCTACTCTTTGTGCCAACATTTCGGCGGGCCGGATGGAACCACATCGCGGGCCGGATCTGGCCCGCGGGCCGTATTTTGGGCATCACTGCAATAGATATACATGTTTTCAAGTTACATGAAGTTACTTCCTTTTTCCAGTCTATATTTATTTATGTCTATGGGTACAATATATAATTGCTTAAAGCAGGGGTAGGCAAATAACGTCATGCGGGCCACATGCGGCCCGCCGGAGTGTTTTATGCCGCCCGTGGACACCTACAGAATTATACATATGAAAATGCTAATATATTAAAAATAACTAATTTTAAATATGTATATAAAGTATTGAATTTTCTGATTATTACTTATGATGAATAGCCTTCACATGTCATTCTAAAAAGCCTAAAGTAAACTCAGATTATTCTTATTTGGAATATTTCTAAACATTCAGTCAATTATTCAAACTCAGGCTTACCCAGGTCACTATTTATTCAATGCTTTGAAGAACTGTGTTGAGAGTCTTGGGTTAGCTTGGGACAAAATGGCAAGGGTTAATAACTGATGGCGTCCGAGATTTGACTGAGAAAAACAATTTTTTTTGTATATATATAAATAAAAGAACAATAAAAGCAAGCTGCATTGAATATAAAACATATTATTAACTTAGTTGTCTCAATGATCAAACTTATCAGAGCAGGGGTCTTCAACCACAGGCAGTTCCGAAAAGTACTTAAAGATTTGGAAACAAAACATTCTGATGCTTGGTACCACAGCAGTATCCTCTGGCTTAGCATGGGCAAGGTATTAAGAAGAATATGGGATCTCACGGAAGAAATTGTTAAGTCCCTTGAAGGAGATTGACCGTGACGTTGTTACACATATTTCTAATGAAGAGTGAAAGATAAGACTTCATGTTTATCACTGGATCAACTACAGATGAAATGTATGTGAATATTAAATTTTTCAAACAAAGCTTTTCTATTTCTCCATTCAAGCAATGGAAAACAGGATATCTCATTTTCCTTTGCTGAAAGTGAAATGGTTGAAAAGTACAAAACTTATTTCAAGAACTGAGAATTAGTTTTCTATACCCTCAGCTCACTATTTAGTACAGAAGCTGATACAGCTCTAGAGGAAATACCTCCAAGCAAATTATGACCTGAAAGAGAAGCACCATTCAGTTATTACGCGGGAGTTTCATGGTTAATATTTTGTATTGATTTATGCTTGTCTACGCTAATGAATAATTGATCAAAATTGCAATTTGATCTGAGAATGGGCGTGGGAGAAATAACGTGTACACCCTTTTTAAGATACAGAGTGAGTTGACATAAGCTTTGTAAAAATTTGTTTTTACTGTGTGGCCAATTAGATAATAGATAAAATATTTGTTTTCCGAAAATACATACATAAACTGAATTTTCTATGGAAATCAATAATGTCGTTTTTTTTTTAAAATACTCGTCCATCCAATTTCCATTTGATTTCCAGCTTTTTGATTCTTAAACTACAGGCTAATAGAAGGAATTGTTACAAAATTTTACAAAAGTCAAAGTCCAACTGTCATCAGCATGTGATCTTGTCATATGACAGTCTCAGTTTCAAGTTTGTTTTTCATGTCACGTGATCTATTTGTATTGTTTCGTTTGTAGAACGACGTCAGGTTTTACTAGCGTCTTTACCTTGACCTTCAACAAGGTGCGCTGCATTGATGAATCCACCTACAGATGCAGGGCGGCTATTGCCAATGGGGTTACAATTACAGCAGACGGCACTTCGAAAATTTTCCGTAAGTCCAACAATAATTTCCAATAACTTTTTCAGGCACCACGTTGAGTCTGGAGGTGTGTGTGTGTGTGGGGGGGGTCTCAACGTGTTATTTATACTTGATTGCATCCTTTGTAAAAACACCTAAATGTGGAAGAAGGGTGAATAGAACTATAGGAATGTAGATCTAAGTAAGAAACTTGAGATGGATTGGTAAAACAGTAAGAAACTGGAGATGGATTGGTAAAACAGTAAGAAACTGGAGATGGATTGGTAAAACAGTAAGAAACTGGAGATGGATTGGTAAAACAGTAAGAAACTGGAGATGGATTGGTAAAACAGTAAGAAACTGGAGATGGATTGGTAAAACAGTAAGAAACTGGAGATGGATTGGTAAAACAGTAAGAAACTGGAGATGGATTGGTAAAACCCTAAAGTATAATGCCAAAAGTTAGAACAAGACTGGCCTTAAATTGTGACTGGAACCACCAGTGCACAAGACGAGGAGGAAGACCAAAAAGAACTTTGCGATGCAGTGCACAAGACAAAGAGGAAAACCAAAAAGAACTTTGCGATGCAGTGCACAAGCTGAGAGGACCGGGAAATGATAGGAACTAACAAGAAACTGTGGCGTGTTTTTACTGAGGAATTATGCTCTATGAGGGGGTGCGGTGGCTGAGTGATTAAGCGCTTGGCTTCTGAACCAGGGTTCCTGGGTTCGAATCTCGGTGAAGAATAATAAGATTTTAAATTTCGAGATTTTTAGGGCGCCCCTAATGGGTACCTGACTTAAGTTGGGGAAAGTAAAGTCGTTGTGCTGGCCATATGATACCCTACTAGTTAACCGTTGGCCTTAGAAAAAGATGACTTTTACATCATCTGCCCTAACATTAGGGTTCCGCGGAACATAGTTTGTGAAACACTGCCCTAAATAGATGTAAATGCGCAGCCAATGTCGGGTGACGCATACGCTGCAAGACACCGCGAGGCTTGAATAGGTGTTCCACGAATGACTGAAATAATTAACTAGCAAGCCACAACATTAATTAATCTCTCTAAAAAAAAATAAGCAAAGTATTCCGCTGAATACAAAGAATGAGCGAAGTGTTCCGTTAAGAAAAAAAGTTTGGGAAACACTGTAGGGAGATATAATATTCTAATAATAAAATGTTTCAAGGAATTGGAAGAGGGATCTAAATACGTTATTTCTTCAAGTGTCAAAAATCAAGGGACATTACTGTTAGATGCCCAGCATCGATATATTTTCTGGATTGCGTCCCTTAATCGTTTTTTTTTCTTCTATTAGCCTACATAATTACTGAGTGTCCTTCGTTAAGTAGTTAGATATAGGTACGACTGTGTGTAGAACTATATATATTGTGCATAGTGTGTATCTCTATGTAATTAGGTTGATCAAGGCTTTGATCTTTTTATACGTTTAGACATGTTATGTCTCTTCTAGTGCCTCCAGAGTATCAAAACGTTCGAGCCACTGTTCCCAATCCCATTGTGGTGGGTCAGTCTGTGTTCCTGGTGTGTTCCAGTATCGAGTTCCTGGCCAGCAATGCCACAGCTCAGTGGCAGCTTCAGAGACCCTCTGACCCCAACTTCATCAACTTCACCAACATCAAGTTCCCGGAGGAGCAGCTGAGAGTGGAAAACATTACCGGGACACCGGACGACATTGGGTACGTGGATAGACTGTGTAGGAGCTAACCAAAAAACTCATTTACTTTCAGTATTACTGTGCTTAAAAGAGTTAACACCTACCTGTGTAAAGCATACTTATGTAATTGGATTAGTTGATCATTAGCTACGATGGATGTGTCTTATATTTTTAAAGTGGCTGTCACGGATGAATGTGTGTATGTATGTATAATCTATTTTTACAATCTGCGCGAATGACCGGAAGTGTGTTTTGTTGACAGACAGAGACCCCTTCACGTTTCTTAATCCTGTCACGAAACTAAAAGTGTGACAATGGGTTTATCCTTTTAGCCGACATATTCAAATATAAACAATTGTGAATAAGAGTGCACCCAATTTTGTTAAAAAGTTATCGTTCTTTAATAGAGATAAATTTAGGTATTTTTTTTAACTTGTAGGGCCCTCCGGATGTGGGATGGAAATTAAACTAAGACTACGGTGTCAGTCATGATCTAAGGAACAATTTAGACCAAGTTTATTCCAATTGGTCAAACGGTTTTGATCTCTATGTGGGACATACATACATACATACATACTTTCAATTTTATATATTAGATTATGATGCATTATGCACAATTATTAAATGAGGACAAAACCGGATTAAAAAGATGCTAACTTTGGGTTAAGTAGGAGGCATTCAATTGATTTTCTCGACACACTCCGCATAACTCTATTATTACTTTGGAAGGTAGAGAAAGACTAGTCCAATACCTGAGATAAACTGAGAAGTGCTTTCAGTTTCGTCAGCTCTCCCTAGAGTTTTTATCTATAAAGGAAAAATGGGGGGGGGGGGAGGGGATAAGTTGTCTACGATTTAGATCCTTGTTAAAAGAAGGAAAATACGAACCTTGTGAATTTTTATTTTGGGGTCTGAAGTGCATTCCGTGCTCACAATACAGACATGTTCAAAGGCTGTGTATTTAAAAAAGAATAGAATATTAATTGGCACTTTGTAGCACTGTAGAATGAGGAGTTCTGTTACTCCATAACGCTCGTAGCTCAAAGTTATGTTTTTGACCTGGTTTAATATTGCGTCTATTGTCTGTATATTTCAAAATCTTTTTTTTTTCTTTCTTGAGGTTCCATTATTTCGCCCCAACATTTCTCTATATTGCTCTCTTTTTCTATTTTTCTATGTTACTGTATTTTAATATTTAAAGAGTGATTTGGCAGCATTCAAGTTGTTGGTCAACATGCATGACTAAATGCACGACGCGTAGGACGTAATCATCTTCTTTTTTGAAGTAACGCATGTATTGCATAAGATAAGATAAAATTAAAATTGATTTTAGAAATCAATATTGTTAATGTTATTTTATTCTTACTCTCCAGGACTTGTGTCTTCCGCAGTAATAATGTGGTCAATAGGTCATTTGGACTTTCATCAAATGGTGACATTCTCAGATGTCAGTCACAATCAACAGGCGCCGTCTCAAGCCCCGCCCCTATTGTTGTTAAATGAGCTTTGACTTTTGTTGTTGCTCTATGGTTCTGACCATTTAGTCTTATTTATGCTATGAACTGTTTATTAGGTTGTTTATTTTTATACTTTGATAACAAAATGTGAAATTTCTCATTTTATTCTGCACCAAAGAAATGTTCCGGGGTCACAGTTCCTCGTGGTGTGGTGATTAAGTACTGTATGTTCCAGTGATATTATAAACTTAAATCTGAGCTTTGCGTGGGGGCCAAATCTGCATAACGATTGTACTGATAGCCAGTTATAAGAAAAAAATTCTTTGGTTAAAGACCGCTGTGTATGTTTAATTTCCATCCCACAACTGGAGGGCCCTCAAATTTAAAAAAAAGTACCTAAATTCATCCTTTGTGATAGAACGAAACTTTGTAACAAATCAAACTCAAAGATGGCTGTTAAATCCAATCCTTACTTTAAAATCAGGCCACACACATGTCATGGGTAAGTTGGGTCTAATGCTTCTTCTCTCAACCTTTTGTTAGCTCTGCGTTCTTTCATTCTGGCCTCTCTCATTTCTTTATGTCTTGAGACTCCGACACTCACGGCTCCACACCATGAGGAGGAACAGAGAGCTAGTGTTTCCCAGCTTTTAAGGGTGTCTTTGAAACGCTTGTGTTGATCCAATAGAGAAGTTGTTTGCGAAGGCGATTTTCTGACATACGGACTATATAAACCGGCCATGGAAAGTGGGAAATTTTTGCTGTGGCGAAGATACTGTTCATATGTGACAAGTGTAGGATCTCAATGTCCGATATGCGGTCAAACCAGTTCACCTGATGAATTTTTCTTAGATATTGTAGATAGATGGAGCTTAGCTTTTATTGTGGTTGGAATATAAGATCCGGACTCTGAAGCATATAAGAGTGACGGGAGGACTACAGCACTGCTGAGTCCTCTCCGTTTCAATACTTGGTCTTGAAGTCTGCAAAAAGCAGCACAGGAACTTACAAAATGGAAGTCTGCCTCGTCATCTGGGATGGCATTAGGTGCTTCACATATAGACACACTTGTCAACATTTTCTAGTTTTTGGTCATCTATGTCAATATCTGGTTCCGGAGGTTATTTGGAGGAGGTTGGTGCAAAACTTTTTTTTTTTTACATTGATGCTGGGGCCAAAATTTTTGCAAGCGTTAGCGAGGAGGGACAGCCAAGCTCTATTGAAGGTCCTCTTCATTTGAGGCATGTATGGCACAGTCCTCTGCAAATAGCAGGTCTCTGATACAGTCATGTTTTACTTTGGTCTTCGCTTTAAGTCGTTGAACATTGAATAGACTTGTGTCACTTCGATATCGCATGTCAACTCTAACGCTTTCTTCGCGAAAGGCATCTTTCAGCATGGCGGTGAACAGTGAGCTGAATAGTGTTGGAGCCAGCACATAGCCCTGCTTCACTCCATTTGAGACAGGAAAAGGCTTAGAGTAGTCTCCCTTGTCTTAGACTCTTGCTTGCATGTCATCATGGAATTGGCGCACCTTTGTTATAAATTGATCAGGACACCGAATTTGGACATGATTTGTCAGAGGCCTTCACGACTGACATTATCAAAAGCTTTAGTCAAATCTATGAATGCAGTATAGAGATGTGAATTTAGCTCGCTACATTTCTCCAGGAGTTGGCGGACTCAAAAATCATGCCTCTACCCTGTAGAGGTAATACATATTGAATGAGTATACTTAGAATTAAAACTATTTATAGCTAAGACATCACTAGTGACTTGTTATTTGTTTTGTTTTTTCAACGAGCTACCCCAGGGGAGATGTTTCGCCACTGCAGATCTCTTTTAGAGTCACACTTGCACAGATTAAAATGGATTGGGGTTACCGGTAAAAGCAGTGTGATAGAAGAATCCAATGGTTGGCTTCTAATCTGTTGCCAGTTTTAAAGAGCTGATTTGAACATCTTCGATATATGCTCGGTATTGTGCATTAATAAATGAGAAGTTGTTAAAATACTGTATATGTACAGCTGCTTGCGTTTTGTTTGAGTTTATTAAAAACTAAGTTTCTGTTATTCTTTGTTTTTTTTTCATGTTTAGTTCCCCCCCCCCCTCATTTAGTTTGCATTTTAATGTTAGTTTTAATATCCTAATTTCTACAATGGATTCTTAAAGACATAAAATATTACTTTATTA